>NC_081790.1:25637194-26237194 GCF_963082965.1 Carassius carassius | reverse complement strand
CTCGCCAACACTTGAAGCTTCTGAGAGTGTGTTGAACTCGTAGTTCACAGCAGACACAGTTGAGCAGAACGATACCAACCCTCGGCTCAGAAGCGAAAAGCTGGTATGCATTGCACCTGCTGCCTTATTATACTCAGGCTGTGATCACTGGGACGGTTTGCAGCCGAGTGTGAAGCAGCTGGGATGAGAATCAGCACCTCCAAATCCGAGGCCATGGTCCTCAGTCGGAAAAGGGTGGCTTGCCCTCTTCAGGTTGGTGGAGAGTTCCTGCCTCAAGTGGAGGAGTTTAAATATCTTGGGGTCTTGTTCACGAGTGAGGGAAGGATGGAACGGGAGATTGACAGACGGATCGGTGCAGCTTCTGCAGTAATGCGGTCGATGTACCGGTCTGTCGTGGCGATTTACCGGTCAATCTACGTTCCTACTCTCACCTATGGTCATGAGCTTTGGGTCATGACCGAAAGGACAAGATCCCGGATACAGGCGGCCGAAATGAGCTTTCTCCGCAGGGTGGCTGGGCGATCCCTTAGAGATAGGGTGAGAAGCTCAGTCACCCAGGAGGAGCTCAGAGTAGAGCCGCTGCTCCTCCACATCGAGAGGGGTCAGCTGAGGTGGCTCGGGCATCTGTTCTGGATGCCTCCTGGATGTCTCCCGGGAAGGTGTTCCGGGCACGTCCCACTGGGAGGAGACCACGGGGAAGACCTAGGACACGCTGGAGAGACTATGTCTCCCAGCTGGCCTGGGAACGCCTCGGTGTCCCCCCAGAAGAGCTGGAGGAAGTGTCTAGGGAGAGGGAAGTCTGGGGTTCTCTGCTTAGACTGCTGCCCCTGCGACCCGGCCCCGGATAAGCGGAAGAAGATGTATGTATGTATATATATATAGATATATATACTCATCTCTGCCCCAATTCAATGACATCTTGCAACTTTGTGGCACCTGTGTTCCTGAACATGATGAGTGATGACATATGCTTAGCCTTAAAGTGGTCATATGATGCAAATTCAAATTTTCCTTTCTCTTTAGAGTGTCACAAGAATGATAAGGGGCGTAACATTTCGGTTACACGCTTGAGGTATTTAGCCAATCACAACTGGATAGCTGGCCAATCAGTGTACACCATGCTTTTCAGAATGATGAACTTTGTAAAAATCGACGTGTTTCAGAAAAGGGGGGCATAGAGGAGAAACAATAATGTACAGTATGTGGAAAATAATGTTTTTTGAACCTTAAATAATCGTAAATGAATCAGAAAAAATGCCCTGTAAGAACTACTTGCATTTTTAAACCCTGTAAGCGTGTCCCATCAAATATTCAAAAGTTATACACAACTAAATTGAAAAGTGGATTAAAAAAAATTAATAATAATAATCCACATCCAAGAACTCACATAGTAAGCACAATAAAAAGCTTTTATTCTAAGACAGGGCTACATATTAGAAAGACATCAACCTGTATGAGCCCAAACAGGCCTTCGTCAAGGTATTATACACACATACTGTACAGTACTTGAACTCCTGGTCCAAGTACTAAGTGCAAAGACCACAAGTTTGGGTATTGGGACAGTCCCAACTGAGTTCTGCTTTAAACATCATGGCCTTACATGTTCTTTTTAAGTTACTCACTGATAGAGGCAGTGCCTTAAAGATTCAACACAGAAATGAACTTGCTCTGTGAGTTATTCATTAATAGTATCTGACCAACAGTCAGAAAGAATATTTGATTTGTAGTAGGCCTTTGTAGAAAACATTGTTTTGTAGGGTATCCCTAGCCAACAACATCATGTCTCAAGCATTTGTGAGACTATCAGCTTATGGTATAGCATTTATGCCTAAGAAGGTCTATACTTGGACTGTAATTTTAAAATCTTATACACCTTGTGAACTTGCTATAGCCAACGTATCTGGCAATTGGCTAAGACATCTATGCTTATTAAAAGCAAGGGTGTCGCCTACACACTGCGAGCTCATTTGTTGCTCCCCATGTTGTAGAGACGTCCTGCAGTGAATCCTGGAAAGGCTAAAGATGGAGACTGTGATGGGGAGAAAAGCACATTTACACACTGGCAAGGATTCGTGCATCACGCTGAATTATTCACAAGCGTCTGGCTGACACAGATGGAGAGGGTTTTGTAGAAAAGTGCTCTGGCCGATACAGTTGATAGTCTTGAGTGGCAGAGATGGTGAATGTTAGAGTTAAGTGCTGATGTGGGAGCACTGTGGCTTCAAGCTGGATTATGTTTGAGGTCAAGATGAAGATAGCAGAAAGTTATCCTAAAAAGCCTATTATTTTGAAATTTGCAGCATTTATTTGTGCATGTGTGTGTGTACCTGCTATTCCATACATCATAAGGACAAAATGTCCCCACAAGGATCAGATTTGACATTTTTGGTGCCCACGGGGCAAACATCTTATAAATCTAAAATAGAAAAAAGTTTGTGGCAAGTAAAAAAACTGACAGAAAAGTTGTCTTGTCCCTCTGAATGATTTAGTAAGCAACTTGGGAACACAAATGCCATTTATTTTTTATGATTTTTCAGCTGTTTGGTAATAAGCTGTATAAAGCAACTGTCACTATATTAAACCAACTATTCTCAAACTAGTCTTGAGTATTACATGATAACACTTTAGTATAGGGACCAATTCTCACTATTAACTAGTTGCTTATTAGCCTTATGGAAGCAAAAGTCATGGTTTTTATTAATTGCGAGAATTGGACCTTAAAATTTCACTATTAAGCCCATAGCATTACTTGTCATATTTATTTTTTAAGCATTTAGAAGTTTTGCCTGATAGACAGATCAATTCACAAGAAGTCTAGTATATTTAAAAAAAAAAGTGAAATAGAATTTTCCATTTGAAAAAAAAAATGGTGGTTGTTAGGTTTCAGAATATGAAGATATAGAAAGTAAATGGGCATTTTGGTTATTAATTCTTTCTGGAACATGGTTTTTAAGATGAAAGCAGTTATTTTAATTTGTAGTAATATTATTTTATTTTTATTTTATTTTATTGGTTACTTTTATGCACAATGCACCTCAGCACAGTTACCCTGTTCTGTAACATTATATAGTCTTCTACTTTGTGACTTTCTTCTGTTCCTAAATGATTCCACTTGCCAATAACACCAATTACAGTTGACCGTGGAATATCTAGCATACATAAAATTTCACAAACTTAGTTACTGCAAAGATGGCATGTTTGTAAATGCAGACCTCATGGCTAGGTGCTTCATTTTTAACACATGCTGCAGTACAGTAGATGCTTCATTTTATATGCAGTATGCAGTGTGTGTAAAGTTCAGAATGTTCTTTAAAAATAAGACTCAGACCAACCATCTAACAACTTGCTTAAAACAACACCAGCTCTCTTAGAAAGGCCTGACCTGCTCAACGGCTGGCTACAAATATAATAAATGCATTTATTTTGGCTGTTGTTGGAGAGTGTCTTTCTTCTGAACTAATCAAAACTAATCTTCTGAACTAATGTCATGATAGTGGTTGGGGTTTGTTTTTTTAATACAAATATAATATATGAGAGAGGAATTCTCCTAAAGTTGCTGTAATTGCTGAAAATAACCTACTATTGTCAAGAATTGATTTAATTTTTTATTTTTTATTTTTTTTTTTAGGAAACAAGCAGAATAACAAAAGGTTAATGCATTTTTACATTTTGGCATGTTTGATATAGCGAGACTAAAAGCCCCCCAAAAGTAGTAATTACTGAAGTTTTCTTTGTAGAATGCTTTCGATACATCACACACAGGCACTAAAAAAGTTCAGTTCATGAGATTTATTTAAAAACAGCATGACAAGTTATTTGCATTTTCGAAAAGCAGCCGTTAATTTTAATCATATTCTTCAAATGACTTTGAAAAGTTTTCTGAAAATAGCATTTACACTGCATCCTAATAACAAACCAGAACGTGTAGAGGAGAGCAGGTACTTTTTTGGCCCTAAACTTTGAATATTTACTAAAGAAGTATGCTTATAGGTTTTTACGGATTCAGGGCAGGTGTGTCTTGACTTTGGTCAGCAATTATACAGTTTGTTTGGTCAGTTTTGGGGTTCCTTTGGCTTATCTCACATGCAACAATCACTGCATAATAAGGACCTGACAGGGGACTAGGGCTTTAAATTTAAATGAGACTATTGAGAAGCACCTGGAAATGATTAACAAACCAATAACTGGTAATGAAAAGAAAAGTACAAAATGAAAGACATTATAAAACAAGCAAATGACCAAAACCATTGTAGAAATTACAATATGAGAACAGTAACTGAAAAAGGAAGAGGTTATCTAAACACTAGACCTACAGACTTTATGTTATTGTTAATTCAAATTATTTCATGAGGCTATTGTTTTATATAACCCCTTTGTTTTTGTTTTTTTGTTTTTTTGTTTTGGTCCCTAGCCTTTCACATCAGTACTCTGGAAAACAGAACAGTTTGAGGCAGGTATAAGGTGGTTGATTCCCTTCTTCATTTATTCATTGCTTTATTCACTTATTTACCTATTATTTTTCTTATTTAATTTTATTGTAACACTTTAGTATAGGGACCAAGTCTTACTATTAATAAGTTGCTTATTAGCATGCCTATTACTAACATACTTGCTGTTTATTAGTACTTATAACACACATAGTCTGCATGACTATATTCAACAACCCTAATCATACCCGATGCCTAAACTTAACAACTATCTTACTAACTAACTGGCAGCAAATTGAGAATGTATTAAGGCAAAATTCATAGTTAATGGTTTGTTAACAGTGAGAGTTGGCCTTTTAAATAAAGTTGGACAATCTGTTTAAATGTTTGGTGTGTTAATATTGACATTGATGACAGATTGGATAATCTTTTCATGCACTGGACCTGAATTAACTGTAGTGGAAATGTATTCATGCAGGCAGAAACATCATAGACTTTGTATAATATTGTTACCAACAAAGACCAGAAATCAACACATAAGCATGTGTCACTTTTAAAGGAGATACAACTGTTCAGATCGGATGTATTTTAGTGAACAATGCTATTTGTAGTCTGGAGAGGACAAAGTGTGTTTCTCTTGCTTTTTCAGGCCATGGATGGTTGAGCAGCTCTGTAATGCATTATACTACATATGAGTGGGTGAGATGTTGCAGAACTCTATCTTGAACCTGACAGAATACTGTACACAGTGCTTAAAACACAATTTTACCCCTACATCAGCAGCAGTGGTCTTCCAGCAAATGCACATTTTCATAGTCCATACACTCTCAAGGACTCTCTCTCTTAAGTGTGGACAACAAAGGTCTGAGAATGCCATTTGGGATAAGGCCCATGTTTGTATGAGCTTAGTTAGGCCATTACATAAGTGAACATAGTTTCTCATGAGAATTCCTTACTTTAATCAGCAAATAGTGTCTGATATATGGCAGTCAGTGATCTGATGACTCCCTCATGCATTTCTCTAGTAGTATGGCCATATTTAGTGGAGTTGGCTTATACAGGCATTGTTGTTTCTATTGCTTAAGGACTCTTAAATCTTAATCTCTCTTGACTTTTAACCTCAACCAGTGTTGGGGAGTAACTAGTTACATGTAACGGCGTTACGTAATTTAATTACAAAATTATTGTAACAGTAATTAGTTACAGTTACTAAGAAAAAATGAGTAATTAAATTACAGTTACTTATGAATTTTTTTACGATTACAAAGGGGATTACATTTGAATATTTACACACATCCACATACAGATTTAACTGATTTCTTTCCCAAATTGCACTGACTATTCTGAGACATACATCCTAATAATTTCCGGGATGCGGAAATACAGTCTGGTTCGTAGAATCCAGTCATAAAAACGGAATGCCTAACGCGGACGGAATATGCCACATTTTGGATGACTAAATCAAAAAAAGGTCAGTACACTTGAATCAAAACAAGACATGGACTAGTGTCTGTGAATATTAAGCCCCAAAAATGCAATATATGACTTGCACATTCTGCGTGTCTGTGGAAATCAGGCGCGGACTGGACACCGGGAGAACCGGGACAATTCCCGGTGGCCTGGAGGCCGATTTTGCCCCACTATTTAATATCATTATTGTATAATTGCCTGCCCAATGTACTAAAGCGATCATTTGCGAATCCGCCATTTGATAATTAAATCTCTAATAAGTCATGAAGTGTTAGTCATGACTCGCGCGCTCTCCGCGCCTCCGCCAAACGGTTTGGATCAGACTCAGTAATCAATGCGAGAGAGAGAGAGAGAGGGAGAGAGAGAGGGGAGAGAGAGAGAGAGAGAGAGAGAGAGAGGGGAGAGAGAGAGAGAGAGAGAGAGAGAGAGAGAGAGAGAGAGAGAGAGAGAGAGAGAGAAAGAAAGAGAGAGAGAGAGAGAGAGAGAGAGAGAGAGAGAGAGAGAGACTATGGAAGCGCACAGCTGGAGCAAAGAAGCAGAACTCCTGTTCAGGGTTTTAGGTCAGTTTTATCTGTAAAGATGCTTTTTTTGTCTTTTGTTTTTTTATTTATTTAATCAAGCAGCAGCACGTTGCTCATCAGTCATCACTCAAAATACTATATAAAGGACATCATTATTATCTGTTGAAATGTTACAGTAGTAATTTAGCAGAAAAAAACAGATTTTTTTTCATAGGTTTAGGGGGAGCTACGACAGACAACAACACAACCCTTACGAAAATTAACATTTTAATATTTAACTATAAATCCAGAGAATATGGTTACTATTGTTTAACTGTGGTAACCAAAAATGTAAAATTATTTTACAAATGTATTTATTTAAAAATAAATACAAATCTATTTGCAAAAAAAAAAAAAAACAAGGTTATTTTACTTTTATATAGGCTAATAAAAGCATGGTAATTTTTTGTAAGGGAAAAACATGACTGGTGTACAGTATTAGGATTTTTCTATAAAGATATTGTAGTATTGTAGAGTAGTGTATTGTAAAGTATAGTTTTGTTCAATCTTGAGTATTAAAGTCATGAGAGAGATGCATAACAGGGCAAAATAAAGAGACTGAAGAGAAAAATGGAAGTGAAGGTGCAGTTCAGGAGAGAACTTTTAATTATTTTGCATGTCCCCAAATTAAAGATTTCAACCTTTTTTATGTCAGGTCCATACAAAAAATAGTTTTGTCCATGATTTTGTTTGTATGAGTTTGAATTTTCCAGTCTGAATTTTTTTCCCAGTCCGCCCTTCCTGTAAATTAATGGCAAAGACATGGTTTCATTTACTACACATAGGCCTACTGAAGCTCGCAGTGTTTTCAACCTCAACGCCTCAATATAGGAGTACACGAGCACATAAACATAATTTCTAGAACTGCTCTGTGTCACTTCATGTGCATTTTACTTATTTTGAGAAAACTATAATCATATACAGAGACAGCAGTTTAAAAAAAACACCAATGTTTCTGGAGTTTATTACACAGAATTCGTCACATGCTTATTAGATAACTGTATTTAAGTTGATGTATATACTTTTATTTATTATTCTTTAATTTTCACAAATTTAGAAAAGTAATCAAAAAGTACTCAAAAGTAATTAGTTACATTACTTTAATAAAGTAATTGAAAAAGTTACACTACTATTACATTTTAAACAGGGTAACTTGTAATCTGTAACCTATTACATTTCCAAAGTAACCTTCCCAACACTGACCTCAACAACCCTTAACATATAGCTAGACAGGTAGCGAACACATCTAGTTAAAATGTATAATTAATTACTTTAATTCCCTGGCACTGTTCGGCACATAATGTGGCAAGCATTCTTTTAAAGGCTTTGATCCATGGGCATGACTTCAGCCTTGTCCCATGGAATGGCGAATGCTTGCAGGTCTTCCATAAAAGTTCTTTGCCAGGTGATTTTTGGCCATCCTTTTTTTCATTTGCCTTTTATTGCCATCTTGAGTTTCCAATGGTTAGGAAGGTGTAAGATGTGACCAGCAAAACTAAATCAGCATTCAGCGATGGTCGCGGAGATGGTATGCGTAGGTGCACCGGTACACTTCCATGTTCATAGCATCGTCCAATAAGTGATCTTGAGGACTTGTTGCAAACATCAGAGGTAAAGAATGTCAAACTTTCGAGTGATGGTTTCTGTTATCTTCCAGTACTTGCATGCAGAGGTCGCCGTCAGCACAACAGTTGTGGCCAGAAGTGGCAGTTTAAGCTGCAGAGAAACTGAGGGTGAGTTCCAGATTGGGCAAAGTCATTGGAACACAAAGTCGTTTGGAGCACACAACAGATGCCTTGTCAATGCAACAGATGAGGGAGTTATATACTAATATAATATTTACTTATTATAAATAAGTGAAGTTTGCAACTTCCTCCACTTGTTTTCCATCGATTGTAATCAGTACTCTTGAGTTTACGTAACTGATGTAAATGACTTTGGTATTTTGTCCCGTGCTGGCTGCTTTATTTTCTAGGGCCATAGTCAGACCTCATAGGGCAGTTTGGTTCGGGCTGAGAACAACGATAACAAGGAAGAGGTTGTCAGCTGTGCAAGGTTTGCCGATGTGTAGGTGGTCGATGGAGTGACGGGCAATGAATTCGATGATGAAGAGAGATAACATCGGTGAAAGCACGCAACTGTGTTGTAAGCCAGTTTTTATCATGAAGAAATCAGTTACCCCTTCTTCCATCCGTACACAGGAGTCAGAACTTTGGCCAAGGTTGCAAAAGATGTCAACAAATGGAGGTGGAATTCCGTAAGCCCAGTCTATCTTCCATAGCGTTTCTTGGTGAAAGGCCTTGACAAAGTCTATAAAAAGTCGTGGAAGTCGTGGCCTAATGGTTAGAGAGTCGGACTCCCAATCGAAAGGTTGTGAGTTCGAGTCCCGGGCCGGCAGGAATTGTGGGTGGGGGGAGTGCATGTACAGTTCTCTCTCAATACGACGACTTAGGTGCCCTTGAGCAAGGCATCGAACCCCTAACTGCTCCCTGGGCGCCGCAGCATAAATGGCTGCCCACTGCTCCGGGTGTGTGCTCACAGTGTGTGTGTGTGTGTGTTCACTGCTCTGTGTGTGTGCATTTCGGATGGGTTAAATGCAGAGCACAAATTCTGAGTATGGGTCACCATACTTGGCTGAATGTCACTTCACTTCACAGTGAGATCCACTGTTGGCATTCCAGCAATTGTTCAATCACTTGTCACAGAACAAAAATCTGCTCAATGCAGGATCGTCCACATCCACTTCACCTGAAATGTCATGTAAGGATATGTAAAAGAACAATGTGTTTAAAGAGCATAAACAATAATATTAAAAATCTAGATATATTTATCCCAGCAGTGATGTTCTACACCATTGTATGTCGACGTTGTAGTCATGTCTCCCCCAAAAATTACTATCTCAATGTGTAGTGATCCAGGGTCGTTACCAGTACCTGGATTTGTGTACTGTACATGATAGGGGAGCTCATTGAGTTTTATCTCAGCCCTGCTCTTTCTCCAGCTTGAGGTTCTTATACACACCATGATTCTCCATTTTTTGTTGAATGATGTTTTCTTTGTTGCACTTTATTATTCCAACCACACTCCTTTTGATTCACTTCACTGTCAGTTTTATCACGTTCTCTCTCTGTCTGTCTTCTTTGCTAACCCATTTCTGTTTTCACAACAGTGCTGGAGAGCTGATAGATGGCCACTAGCTCATGTCTCAGGACCTTTTATTGTACCCCGACTCTCATTTCATCTGTAAAATATTTTCATTTCTCTCGTATGCACCCCTAAAGCATCGTCCTTTTTTTAGTCCAGTGCGCTTTTCAGGGTTATGCCTGGCAACCTTTTTGACGTGCACTTTTTTTTTTTATGAGGCTCAGACAAGTGTTGTGTGCATTTCAGAGAGCTACATCCAGGAGAGAGTTAATAATTTCACACTGGGTTTCATTACTGTCTCTCTTTTTTATGCGTATTATGTGCTGTGGCCATGGGATTTAATAGGTTGTGCTTATCGTAGCATATTATAAGTCATTTCCAGGGAAAGTAACTCGAGCATTGAAAACCTACCAGGGTGATATGAATTTTCCTTGACCTTTAGAGTTAACTTCAACCTCTTTCTATAAGGACTTGAAAAATCCTAAAAGTCCCCATTTCACTTCAGAGGGATGTTCCACCTTGATGTTTGGAGCATATCGTATAGAGCAGCAACTGATATCCGCTGAAATATTCACTGGATCACCCATGGTGCAAGAATTGAGATACTGGGTTGATGTCACATTGAGGAAACTTCAAAGCAAGTATTGCTTTCACAGGAGAGGAGAGCTTCAAAAGGACCACCGACCTGTAAGGAGATTCCTCTAGTCAGCCAGTCCTTAAGCTGGATGATATGATACGCTCACCTCTTCAATATTGTGTGAACCCTTAAATAACACTGACATATACTGTATTTTAAAGGGCTCATATCACACATTTGTTTACCACAGTTTTTCATGACCATTTTCATGACTTTTTTATTTATTTTGCAGCTGTGCCTTTAGAATCGATCCTTCACTAAGTGTCTCTTCTCATAGCCTGAATCATATTGTGATATTCACAAAAAACACTATATGCTAAAATGTGTCGTACAAACTTTTAAGATCAGACTAAAATGCAGAGCAGTAGGTGCTACACACAGCAGGAAAAGCACAATGAGTTTTCTTACATTACTATTTGTTCGTCTGATGTTTAGGAAAAGTAAAGGCATTATCTATTCTTCCTTACATTAATGAATTGACTCAATGAAATTAACTTTGTCATTATTGACAGCACTTGACATCTAAATGTGTTAAAATCACAGGTCTAGCTAGTAAGCTAGTTTAAGCTGTTTTTTTTCTGCTGGAGGATGCCATATAACTACAAAAAACACAAAAGTCATTTTACTCTATTGGCAGAGTAAATATACGTTTTTGCAAGCAACATAAAAATTTCAAGTATTTCATCATATTACTGTAGATATTTTAGGACTTATATTAATGTCACAGCTCAGGGTAGGATAGGATCTACACACATTCCTGTAGTTTATATATATATATATATATGTGTGTGTGTGTGTGTGTGTGTGTGTGTGTGTGTGTGTGTGTGTGTGTGTGTGTGTGTGTGTGTGTACTGCATATTTAAAAAATGTTGTATATTACCTGGTTACTCTATGCATACAGACAATGTGTGTACCATGCTTAGTATACAGTATATCATACATACTGCATAATGAATGAATAAAGCTACATAAACAAGTCACAGAAGATTTAGATTATTTTCACTGTTCAGTGTAAACACTTTATGTATTGTACTGAGCACATTATCGTGCTGAACCCAGATTCCTTGTTAAGTGGCTGAAAAATGTTAGCTGTCTCCTGTTTCCCCATTTGTGTGTGTGTGTGTGTATGTTTCCTAATGATCTATTATATGCTATCATTGTTTGTCTTGTTCCGTCACTAACCACTGGGGGGTTTTCTTACAGCGCTCTATTTTCAGTGAGCTTGATGCATAGCGTCCAAAGGAAGGTCACCAGGGCACTGTGATGCAGAGAAATAATACCCATAATTCACCTCACAAGTATATCAGCTGCATTTAGAATCATTTTCCTAGAATACTGGAGCTGATCTAGTTAAAACAGTTAATATGGTGCAGTGTTTAAGATATGAGAAGCTTCCACTGCAGCTTCACTGGGTTTTATCAGAAATCATTCCTTATCAAGATGAGCAGTGAAGAGACAGCACTGGGGGACAGCTCACAGAGACAACATCCTTATCACTGATGACCTTGACTGAATACAAGAACCTAACTGGTTTGTTTTAGAGCTCTAAACAAACAAACTTTTAATATAAAAGCAAAGCAACGTATTTTATTTTATTCTGTGGAAGATTTTATTTGTCTTTACAATGGAGGTCAATGGGGTCCAAAGTTGTTTTGGAACTATTTTAATAATGACTTTATTTCACTAATTTTCCATTGGTTGGACAAACAGTTATAGTTCAACCACAACCTCACTTCAATGATATTGCATCAAATTTCAAAGTGAAATGTCCAGTGTGCTAAAAACATGACTAGTTTTCCAAAACAATTTGGCAACATTTTATGTTCCTTGTTGTCTGGACATTAAAATGTCCAGTGAGGGATGCTAAAAGGTTAATGCTGTATTGCATTTTAAAAATAACAAACCACCTACTCTAAACCCTACCCTAAATCTAACCGATAGAGTTAACAAAAGCAAACACGAGATAAAAAGCAGATTAGCTACATTAATCACATCATTTTAGCTTGCTGTTTGATTTACATTATCTATATGCTCAGTGCTGTACTAGGTGGTCTTTTGAGCAAGTTTACTGTCAGAAAATAATAAGTCATAATGTATTAGTTCACAGTAACTGTATTTTAAGTACCAATTCTCACTAATAACTAACATGCATATTACTAGCATATTGGTTGTTTATTTGTACTTATTAATGCCTTATTCTGCATGACCATATTTTAGATTTTATCCTACCCTAAACCTAATTTACCAACTACCTTACTAACTATTAATAAGCAACTCATTGACTGATGACTGAACATCTCCTTATGCAGTGACAATACACATCTATGCTGAAGAAAAAAAAAAAAAAAAAATTTTTATTTTTTTTGCTGAACAGATCCAAGCTTCGAGCACTCAGACATCTAGCTGGCCGTCCATCAGCTGCATGGATGGGATGGTTTCTGCCCCAGGTGCCCAAGCTGTTGCTGTTACCACGGGACACGTGGCTGCTAAGGAGATAGACACACATAAACACTGAGAGACATCAACACAACATCTCTCTGGGGAACATGCTCCATAAAGTGCCGGAGATGCGATTTTAATCAGAATAAAATGTGCATGTCTGCCATTTTTATATTTCAAAGGAAGATTTTAGGTATGTAATTGATGCTACTCATAATTTATTATTTATCAAATGAGTGTCTACAGTACAGTAAAGAAAAAAAATAATCTGACAAGTTCTTTTAATGTTGTCTTTGTATTAATGTTGACTTGATGTGGACTTTATATGGCTTTCATACTCAAGAAGTTTGAATTTAATCACCCATCTGAGTATTACAACAAGATATGGTATTTTTTTAATGAATAATTACTAAAAATAATGTTTTTGTGGATTCACCAGAGGTGGGTAGAGTACCCAAAAACTGTACTCAAGTAAAAGTAAAAGTACTTCTAGAAATATTTACTCAAGTAAAAGTAAAAGTACTAGTCTTGAATAGTTACTTGAGTAAGAGTAAAAGAGTAACGGATAAAAAATCTACTCAAGTAGTTAGTTACTAGTTACTTTGGGTCATATATACTGAGCCTATTTTTATTTAGATATATAGATAAAATGTATGTAATGTATGTGTGCGTGTATAAATGTATATATTTCATCAGCCTTTACTCCAATTTATGTAATTTATTATAAAACCCTGTCTGTTTACTTAAGTAACAGATATAGGTGTCATGCCATAACATATTTTTAATACGACTGACTTTATATTAAATGTGAATTTAACATTGAAAGTTAATGTGATATAAATATTGCTACTAATCTTTCATTGTTCAGAAAGAGAGCAAATAACATTTACATTATTAAAGATAATTTTCACTGACAGTCTAGATTTCAATCACTCTCAGAAACTCCCATTAAAATCACTGAAACTGTTAACACGGTGAAATCAATCTTATTTACAGATTCGTACACACATCTGCACTTTGTTGTTCCTGCGAGAGAATTCGCCAGAAAGAGGTATTCAGTCAGCGAGCGAGTGAAGGAAGCGCTGGCATTTTAGCGATGACTCATCTGAACGCCTCTGATTGGCCAATGCTTTAATAAGCTCAAAAGAATCATGTGTGATTGGTTATAATGCGCAGCGCTGTATAAACGCATCTATCTCTGGCTAAGCGCCAGCAAGCAATCACAGATCTGAATTTAGCAGCTGATAATATGACTCGCTGAACCTACTTGCACCAGTGTGATTGTATTAAAATTAATAAAATCTTAATCGGCTATTTTTTGTCTTTTGGAAGCTGCATTCAACTTGACTCCCCTCTGTTATAAGCCACACATGTACAACAAACTAATGTCACAGTGCTATCGTGTACTGTAATCGAATGTAGCCCAAGTTATTACCTGTTAAACAGTAGACAGTACACGCGGTGTTCATCTAATAAGGATCTCCATCGCTAGCAAATAATAACCTTTGCAGATTTCAATTCAGTGCAGTTCCAGCCACGTTTTCAACGCTCCTTCTGTTCTTAAACGTTACAACTCCGAGTGAGCCACTTCAGACGCTCAGCGCGTGCGGCAGGGAACTGAACGACTCATTCAAACTGATTCATGAACCAATTCACTCGTTTGCCAATTGGTTTGATCAAGCCTTTGAACAGAATTGACTCAAAAGAATGAATCATTCGCGAATGGGCATCGCTCATTGCCCAGAGAAAAGTAGACGGCGCGTTTGGAATAAACTGAAGCATTATAACATTTATTGCATTAAGATAAAGTAACGAGAGGAGCGTCGCCCACAGTAACGAAGTAAAAGTACAGATTTTTCCCCAAAAATTTACTCAAGTAAGAGTATAAAGTACCCATCTTTAAATATACTCTCTAAATATACTTTAAATGTAACTCGTTACTACCCACCTCTGGGATTCACACCATATATTATATTAGAGCAAACTTGCCTAGTCATACCAAAAAAAAAAAAAAAAAAGAAAGATATGTCAATTTAATTTGATGGACAAACGTTTTTTTCAAACTTGAATAATTAGTGCAGTTTTGTTTAATGTATATTGTTATACTAATATTAACAATAAAACAAGATTATTCCAAACTAATTTTTCCCCTTCAAGAATTTCATACTTTTAACTAGGCATTTTTTCATTATGACTGATTTATGACTTGATGCCACCAGAAAACATATCAGTGACTTTGAATTAAAAAAACAAACCAAAAAAAACGGGTTATCTTAAAGAGTGTGTATTCAACTCATTATATGTATGAATTCCATTTAAAAAAAAAGAGAGAGAAAGAAAATTCTTTAACCCAGTTCCACTAAATAAGCAAAAAAAAAAAATCATTAATCTTGTAAACATGATAATTTTTACATGACTTGAAATAAACATCTCTTTAATTTAATAAAAAAATTATATTTCATGATCGGATGTGAGCTTGAAGCATTCTAGAGAAATAAAACATGATTAAAACGGCTTATGTTCCAAAAAGCCGCTTCTAGGATCTCAATGTTTAAAAAAAAAAGACCTGCTCCTTCCTCACAGTTGCTCATGTCCTCATTTTTCACTTTCCTGGTTTTGTATCTCCAGTGCTTAAGGCTCCGGTGGCCTCATGTCCCCCAGGGGCCTCACAGAGAACCCTTGACGGCAACCATACACCTGTCTTCTTACACACGGACACACACTCTCACTTTACTTCACCCGAGGACCGTGTGTGTGACAACAGTGCCCTCTACAGAAATGCACACATACACACTCTCTGGACCAGAAGAACAGGGACAATCCAGCACTTTTAGATGACATACAATCCTTGAAAACCAAATTATTTATAGGGGAGGTTGCTAGACTTCTTTTAATTTTGTTATTTACTGCAGCGAATATGTCTTCAAGTAGACACATACCTTAAAGTCTTGGTTGTGAGGGATGGAATGGTGAAGAAACAGTGTAGATCTGTGTGGACGGATAGATAGTTTCTGAAATATTGCTCTTGTTACAACTAGCCCCAATCTGCACTACATAGAAAAAGAGAAAGTGTAAGGCAACACAGAAAAAGGGGGGATTTGTGACAAAAATCTGCCTTCTAAAAAAACATTTTAGAAAACAATGAACTGCTTTTTTTTCTTTGTTGTATATTAATAATGTTAATATTGATAATGTCCTTAACTTACATTATGCATATAATATATATTATATAATAAATTAAACCATAAATACAAATCCCAATCTTTAATATAATTCTAAAATGTCAAATGTAATGGCAGCATGCATCATTTCTTTATCGTTTATCCCATGTTGATAATTTTTATTGCATTGCATATTAAGTATTTATTATTCTTATAACACACTTTATTTTAGATAAAATGAGAGATGAGATGTCACATCAGTTTTGGACCGACTTTGAAATACAATTAAAAAAAGTGCCACAATCCAGGCTGAATTCATGTAGCAAAACCTAATGTATATGTACCGTGAGAGAGCAATCTGAAATCAAAGCATACACAGTCCCAGAAGCCATCAGAAACCTCTTCTCCACTCATCCGTCTCTCCACCCATCTGTCACTCCATCTCTCCGTCAGTCTGAAATGTCAGCGGCATCAATCTTCAAGCAGAGAGTTACTGATATGTCTAACCCTGCGTGAAGTTCAGGACCCAGCGTAATAAACATCCTGACAGCTGAGACGGCCCTTCGGTCTTTTAGAATAACCAAAAAACATGGATGGGAAGAAAATCTGAGCTGTGCACACACACACACACACACAGTGTCTCAGGAGCTCTCCAGCGCGGTAGAGACGGTGTAGATCTGTGTCTTCAGCCTCTTCTTCATCTCTCTGATCATCTGACAGAGGGCCAGAGGGTAGCAGCAATACACCGTAGTCCAGTCCTCACACACACTGCCCTAGAGACACACATAGGACACTCTAATGTATTCTTAATGTAATATAGCCAGAGTTTGTAGATTTCTAAGCGAGGGTATGTTTCCCTGATATTGATTTAACACCCCCGCCCAAGTCAAGGAATCTAGTTACGGAATTTAATTTAAGGAATCTTCATCTAACTGTCAAAACTGGATGTGTTCTACTTCTTAGCACGAGAAGCTTATGACAAGATAAATATCTACACCTAAAGGCAATATTGTAAAACACTACTTTTTCAGGTCACCATAACCCACTGTTCAGCGGAAACTGGAGGCTACAGGAATATCTGACTTGAGTCGTTGGTATCTCGTATTATGGTGAATTTTTTGGCATGAACATCCATCATAGATTGAGCATAGCCAACCCGATCTCACGGCAATTCGTACATATTTTATGAGGTTGCGTATTTGTGCGAATTCGTATGACCACACTCATACAAATTCATACGATTTTTGCCAAATCGTACGTATTTTACGAGTTTCACAATTTGTATGAAATTGGACGAATGACCTACACCTAACCCCGCCCCTAAACCTAACCGTCACTGGGGTTTAGACAAATCGTATGAAATAAAAAAAAAGAAAAAAAAAAAGTGAGGTCGTACAAATTCGTACGAATAAGCCAACTTGTAAAATACGTACGAATTGGTCGTGAGATAGCATTGGCATAGTTGGCACATTACCAGAAAATTTTGCCATTTATGCTAATGCTCATTCTATGCTGTTTTACTTTAATGTTTTTTTTTATTTTTATTTAATTAATTTGAAAATGTTACTGCTAGCACTACATTAATGTGTGTGTGTGTGTGTGTGTGTGTGTGTGTGTGTGTGTGTGTGTGTGTGTGTGTGTGTATATATATATATATATATATATATATACACACACACACGTGTGTATATATATGGCTATATATATATATATATATAGCCATATATAGAACTATATAGAACTATATAGGGCGGCAGTGGCTCAGTGGTTCATGTAGGTTGTCTACAAACCGGAAGGTTGGTGGTTCAATCACCGGCTCCATCTGACCAAGTGTCGAGGTGTCCTTGAGCAAGACACCTAACCCCAGCTGCTCCCGACGAGTGTGTGAATGGGTGAATGTGAGGCGAATTGTAAAGCGCTTTGGATGGCCATGTGGTCTGTTGAAAGCGCTATATAAATGCAGTCCATTTACCATTTTAAATATTGCTACTTGATACCACACGGTGTTAATATTAACTAAAACTTTTAAATAAACAAACAAATGTTACTTTAATCAAAACATTTTAACAAAAAAAAAAAACAAAAACAAAAAAAAAACATTTCAGCCAGTTGCCAAGGAAACATTTCTCATTTCTGTTTAACTTGAAGTACTAAAAAAAATAAAACAAATAAACGAAAATAATAAATTATAATAAAAACTTTATTACACATTTAAAACACATGCAATTTCTAAAATCAAAGTGAAAACATAAAAAAAATTATAAATAAAATAAAAATCAAATTCAAAAATATTAACAGAAAATATAATAGCTTATCAATGATACTAAACTAACACTGAATGCACATACTACATGTTGTCACATTCCGGGTCAATGTCTACAAACAAGTTAAACTAGTTATGATTGATCATTCATATTTCCCCTTTTGAGCCGATTCGCTACAAAGGATATAAAGTATCACTATTATATTATTTTATACACTTTATTAATTATTAAATTAAATATATAAACATTTTTAAATGGGAAAAAAATGTCATTGCATAAAGTTGAACAGAATGTGTAGGGACAAAGCCAAATTTGGCCTTTTCTTATATGCATAAAGCATTTATATAAATATATAAAATTAAAAACTCCATAGGCAGTGAGAGCACGGTATATTAATTATAATAAAAGGAAAATGATGATAAATGAGGACATGCATGACTGACATTCTGGCATAAGATTTGTCACATACATTAGTGTGCATTGGAGTGCATACATTAGTGTGCACTTTGCTTTAAAAACACTAAAAGTGCACACTAAACAGAATCCTGCTAATTATGGTAATAGTAAACTAGCACTTTTTTTCTGTAATATTTTAGACTTAACTGAATATTGCAAAAAAGACACTTGCAAATATCCAGCATTAAACCAAATCCCCCACCCCCCCCCCCCCACTCCCCTGATTACTGCTGAATCCTTACCCTGATTTTGAAGCGCTCTCGGATGCCCACCCTCATGGCGAACGTGGAGCCAGGCAGCAGAGGCAGACACATGCACTCCCCATACTGATGAGCCAGACTCAGGTCCAAACAGCACGGCACAAACGCACCCATCAGACCTGCACAGAAGAAACAGCTTATCTTATTACTTATTAGTGTAACACTGCTTATATTGACTACAAAAAAATATATAAAAAATTAATTCTGATAAATATGACTTTGAAAGCAGATTTTTGTTAAATGCCCTGTTTACTTTAAATTAATGGAAAATCATTAACAATTTATAATTATTAAGGAATGTCATTAACTTTTAATGACTGTGAAACGGTACCCAATCACTGGATCAGGAAAACAACCGTAATTACTTTATGCTTATAATGAATAGTAATACATGGTGGAGTACCAAGCCACTGTACAGCTGTAATTAAAAAAGAAAATGATTTGTACATAATTTATGTGGTTAAGTAATGAATGTGATTTGTAAAGTATTTTATTTGAGGGAGCAGGATACTCTGTATCCACTGGACAATTCTATTCATGGGTAACTGTGACAAACTACAGTAATACAATACACAAGCAAAGTAACTAAGGACATATAATCCTACCTCATACCAAAACTTAACAACTACCTTACTATCAATAAGCAGCAAATAAATAAATAAAAAAATTATATATATATTAGACATAGTTAATAGTAATAATCCAACCCCAAACTAAAGTGTGAGCATAATGGGTTTTAAAATGGGAATTTGTTTTCTATATTTTTAAACAAGAGCAAAATGTAATTTGCAAGGGCCCTCGTCTTGGAGCCAAAAGATAAAGATATAGTTATGGAATTCTGTGTGCAATTTGTCAATAAAGTTCAATCTATATTACTGGTATAGCGAGGCTTCATGGACAGACTTACAATGAATAAGCTGCTGCGTTAGATTTTCTGAGGCTATAAATATATTAGACCAAATTATGTACCACTGGAGCTTCAGGCCAGTTTCGTTATTTTTTTCTGCCTAAATAAAATAAAAACACGAATGCAACTTCATATTTCCCAGTGTGACTGTTTTCCATAATTGCAAACCTAAATCTCTTCCGATTTTTGCCTTATATCTAACAATTTTACTTCATTGTAAGATTTCATGTCCTGCAAAGTTAACTTGGTTTTTTGAATTGCAACTTTTTATCTTTCAACCAACTGTGCCTTTGTTTCTCTCAATTGCGAACTTCTATCTCCCCCAATTTAGACTTTGAATGTAAAAATCTGACTTCATATCTTGCAAAGTGAGTTTAAGTGTTTTAAGTCAGTTGATGATCTGTTGCTCATAGCTGTGACTTCATATCTCACAATATGACTGCTTCTCACGATTGCGACCTTAGGTCTCCAAACAGCCAAAAGAAGCATGTCTTAAAGCAGGCGGTAATTTGTGCTACACGCTGGTCATTATGATCTGTGCGCATTGTCAGTAAATCACAGAATTTTCCCTCCCATCACTGCTTTTATGAAACTGCGCTCTCATGCTACTTTGCCTGTTTATCTGTCCCTTTAAGTCTTACAGCTGCGACTGACAATGTTGCTTTAAATTTAGCAATGTGGCTGTTTTTCATTATTGTATATCATCTAACAATGTTACTTCATATGTCACAATGCAATTTTGAGTCCTGCTAAATGAGTTTAAGTATTGCAGTTGCGACATCTTAACTTTCAATCTGACTGGTTTTCGTGACTGTGATTCTTGCAATTGCAAACTTATTTCTCCCAATTCTGACTTCAAAATGTCACAATGCGACTTCATATATTGCCAGCTGAAATTGTTGTGCAGTTGTGACTTTTTAGTTTTAGTTTTATATCTCGCAATGTGGCTGTTTTCATAATTGTACAATTCCAATTTTTACCTTATATCTAACAATGTTACTTCATGTCACAATGCAACTTAGAGTCCCGCAGAGTGAGTTTACGTCTTGCAGTTGCGACTTTTTAACTCTCAATCTGACTGGTTTTCTTGAGACTGTGACTTTGATTCTTGTAATTGGAAACTTATTTGTCCCAGTTCTGACTTCAAAATGTCACAATGCAACCTCATATACTGCCAGTTGAATATGTTGCGCAGTTGCGACTTTTTAGCTTTAGTTTTATATCTCGCAAAGTCCCTGGTTCTCACAACCATAACCTTTTATCTCTCCCAAGGTTGCTTTATACATCACAAATGTGACTTCATGTCTTGAAAAGTGAGTTTAAATGTTGTATTTGCAACTTTGTTTCTTAAAGCATTAACTCATAATGACTTCATATCTCATAATGGCATTATCAATCTCTCTTACATGTGCTGGTGTCACCACACACGTCAAACAGTCCAGTGCTCCAGTCTCCTCCTGTTTGAGTGATAGTGGTCACTGTTGTCGTGGTCACTCCGAGGCCAGGTTGAGTCAGAACAGGAAGTTCCATCTTCTCACTACCTGTTGGGTTTGCTTCAATATCTTTTCCACCAGAACAGTCCATTTGCTTTTGAAGGTGATGCCCAAAAAGCAGCTTCAGAACAAAAACACAGACATACAATTCTATAAAAAGAGAAGTATAAAGGAATCCTTACCTGACCTGAAAGTTTTGACAGTACTGTGACATTAAACAAATGAAATGCATACTAATGAGGTGAACACTTACAAAGCGAATGTCAAAGTGGTTCAGAACAATCCCTCACAATGACAACAGACTAAAGGAAAAGACACTGGTGAGTTTCCTGTGGTGACTGGTGTGTTCTTTCTGATAGCCACGTGGCCAAGAAGCCCTGACAGAAAGCTGCTGTGAGCTGATAAGCCTTCATACTCTCTCTCACACACACACTCACAGCACACAGGAGACCCCCACACAAATGAAAACACCTCTCAAGTGCATTTACATAGTAACTCTCAAGTCACAAACAGAAATGGATCAGACACAACAGGAGATGCAATTCAGAATTCCTCTCAAATACATTTATATGACATACAATCAAGCATTTTTGGGACTGCATGTGTACTTACATGTATCCCACTGGTTTGTGAAATTCACACACACACAACTTTAAACCAAAGCTTGCAAATGACGCCTCAAACATGCAATAAGAGCTCACCAGCGATGCAGCCTTAGTGTGATGTGACAGTGCAGAATTGCACGTTCTCTCGAGGTTAATGTCTCGCATCACTTCCTTCTGCACCGCAGCTAACGCAAATCAAACTGGGTCACATCTACTAATCAAATATTGCATGTAGCTGTCATATGTAGAACGGCTCGATTATGTACACAAGCGTCCATCTGAGCGTGTTTCTTTGTGGCTGATCTCGTCTCCACCTGCATCCGACTGTAAAAATTAGCTGTCTTCATATCTGCAACGGCCTGCTTGGCTGGAAAATAGATATATCCCTCATAGCGCTTTCTAGGTGGCACATTTTCAGTGCTATTTGTGTCTGAACTTTTTTTTTTTTTTTTTTACATATGACCTTTAAAGAAAATGTGTATTTTCTTACCTTAGTGTCAAAATATCACCGCCATAACAACCAAAGCTATTGTGAGAGTATCAGACTAGTGGTCATCCAATATGGTTTTATCAAAGTAGCCAATAGTTATTTATCAGTTATTTATCATTATTAACCCTAAAGAAAACCCCTAAAGAAAAGTTTTTATTTTATGTTTTTTTAATAAAAAATACACTAAAAAATTAATTTTGTGAAATATTATTACAAAAAAAAAAAATGGTTATATACATACATACATATTATTCCTTTGATGTAAAGATTAATTTTTAATAGCATTATTCCAGTCACATGATTCTTCAGAAATCATTCTAATGTTTATTTGTTTTATTTGAAATTGAGATAATCTTATATTGTTTGTTCAAACTAATGCATCCTTGCTGAATAAAATTATTAACTTCTTAAAAAATAAAACTAACAGAGGGGAAGAAAGAGGAGAAAAGAAATAAATAAAACCCTTGCAGTAAAAATGTTGTTGTAATGTCACAGAGAAAGTAAGTCTTTCTTAATGTCACTGCCACAAATTTTGTCAGAAAGATCAAAACATTATTTTTAAAGGAAGATATGCATCACATGGTTGAACAGAATGTGCAGGGACGAATAAACATTCTATATTTTATCATAAAGTGCATGAAGCATTGTAGAAAAAAATATATAATAATTATAAATTTAATTAAAAATATTGTTGGTAGCATTTGCCTTCTATTATTATAAATATAAACAATCAAAGTGTAATAGTGATGACTGAATGGCTAGCTATTTAATTCAAGTGATGGCTTATTATATCTAAATAATACTGAGATTAATTTAAGTATGTGGCATTTTTCTTATTAATTATATCAGCATCAAGTAATGAGAAAGGAAACTAATATATATTTCACTTGCATTAATTTATTAAGTGTTCACTGAATACATATCATTTTACAGGGGGAAGTAACGAAGAAAACAAAGCTTCCTTTTAAGGTTTTACAGTGAAAAGATAACATCCTCAATTGGACGACTGTAGCTGTATTCAAACTATTTAAAACAGTGGATGGATTTAAAACTAGTAAAAACCAGGACTGGTTTAAACATTCTGAAAGTACAATAAGACCATGAAATGTCACATTTACACAAAGTATGAATATTTCCAATGCCATGTACATGTATGAATGGAGTATACAGTACAGGGGGGGGTAAAAAAAACAACAAAACAACAAAATCTCAGATATCACTGAACCAGGTATATTAAAGTGTCCCCGATGTCCATTTTCAGGCCGTTATCACTCATATGAACTTTGTTTTCTTGCAGGTCGATGTGGAAGACTGAACTGTTTGAGATGGGGATCTTACCCTCCTCTTCCTTCCCCAAAACTGGGATTCTCCGAGGTCCGAGGACTGGGTCCTCGAAACGCATCAGCTTCACTTTGGATAAATCTACACATTTCACACCAGCGTTATTTAAAAACAATGCCAACATCAGCATGCAGCGGCATCAAAGTATTTGGATACTTGGCTTGAATTCAATATTTTGTGAAAACCTTGTAACAGTTTCAACTTTGCTCAAATAAATGCAAGTAATGTTTACCCTTGATGCCTCTGTTGACACGGGACAGTCTGCGGATGACGCTGTCTTTGCTGTCTCCCTGTCGGATGTCAATCCTGGTGGAGAACAGACCGCTGGCTGGCTGAGGGTTCACCAGTGACACTAACACTCCAGACTACAGGAGAAACAGAGGTCACAGCTTCATCACACTGAGCATGAGACACAGGATTCCCCAAACCATCTGACCAAGACATTTTCAGTGGTCTACGATTATTAGATATAATTAGATTAATACGGATTTAAAATACAAATTTAAATTCCTATATACATATATACACACACATATACATATATATATATATATATACAGTACAAACCAAAAGTTTGGACACACCTTCTCATTCAAAGAGTTTTCTTTATTTTCATGACTATGAAAATTGTAAAGTCACACTGAAGGCATCAAGGGCTATTTGACCAAGAAGGAGAGTGATGGGGTGCTGCGCCAGATGACCTGGCCTCCACAGTCACCGGACCTGAACCCAATCGAGATGGTTTAGGGGTGAGCTGGACCGCAGACAGAAGACAAAAGGGCCAACAAGTGCTAAGCATCTCTCGGGGAACTCCTTCAAGACTGTTGGAAGACCATTTCAGGTGACTACCTCTTGAAGCTCATCAAGAGAATGCCAAGAGTGTGCAAAGCAGTAATCAAAGCAAAAGGTGGCTACCTTGAAGAACCTACAATATGACATATTTTCAGTTGTTTCACACTTTTTTGTTATGTATATAATTCCATATATAATTCCACATGTGTTAATTCATAGTTTTGATGCCTTCAGTGTGAATCTACAATTTTCATAGTCATGAAAATAAAGAAAACTCTTTGAATGAGAAGGTGTGTCCAAACTTTTGGTCTGTACTGTGTATATATATATATATATATATATATATATATATATATATATATATATATATATATATATATATATACACACACACACACACACACACATACATGTGTATATGTATGTATATACACACACATACACATACATATACATATATACACACACACATACACATACATATATATATACATATATACATGTATGTAAGAAAAAAAAAAAATTTAATTAATTAATTAATTTTATTCTATTACACTTCCATGTCTGGATAGCACAATTTAAAAAATCTTTAATATTTCCTCCTTGGTTGTGGGAAAATTGCATATCAAATCCTGCATAAAAACATTTCATCATATTTCCAAAAGCCTAGCGATGACACACAATAAGAAAATCTTTTCTGCCTGACCGAATGCTGTACACTACACCACAGAAGCGTTAGCAATGCGCAGCAGGTTTCTAAAATGAGTCTGTCTCGAGCTGCATGCAGCACAGGCCAGATGAAGCAATAGATGGTGCAGCAGCTATGACAGGGTCTCGGTGGGCTCTCATCATCACCTCGGATCTGAACACACAGAACGGTTTCCCAGGGCAACAGTCCTCCTTCACTTTGTCATCCGCTTCGGAGGCGAACACAACGTCTATCTGATCCAGCTGATGGAGGAGAGGGAGGGAATGACACCGGTTACCATTTAACTATTAACTGAAACAACCAACAGAGAGATCAGACCAAGAGTCAGCTAATAACAGTGCTTTCAGCGCAGCGGCTCGGTGATCACAAAAGAGAAATGGCTAAAATGAGAGGGGAAAAAGACACCTTTGCTATGCATTTTAGAGTATGCATTTAATATTCAAATGAAAATGATCGGCTTGGTTTGACTGTGTTGCTTTATTTAATTTAATTGCATTTATTAATAAAAAAAATTTCTTTACAGTATTGTGTATTGATGATGAGTCATGTACAATAAGAGCAGGGATATTATTTAAGCCATACATAGTCAATTGTGTTACCAACTTTAGGGTCTTTCTTGTTTTCTTGTTCTTTGGGTTTGTAGAACTGAACACTTTTCAAGTAGTTATGTGCGATTACCTCGAGGGAATTAGTCAAATAAACGATGTTCTCCAGCAGGACAGCACTCTCATCAAACTCCAGCTCTAGATCAAGAACCCTGGGCCCGCTTTTCTCTAGGTTGTCCTGGAAACACCAGGAGAGAAACAGAACCAATTTAAATGCATATAAATGATTTCATTTCATTTAATAATATTGCAAGCAATTCAACTAACACCTAAACATGTATTATTTATTTATATAGTTTGCATTACTGAAATCCAGTCTTCAGTGAGACAAAAATCTGAAACTATTTGAATATGCTGATTCAGGGCTCAAGAACCATTCATTTTGATATATAAAAAAAATATTTACATGTAGAGGTTTATATATATATATATATATATATTCAATATGGAAAAATAAAATTTTTCTTAAATGTATACATGAATGTGTGTGTTTATATAATAAATATACACAGTACACACACACATAATTATGCACACAAAATCCTTTTATTTTGGATGCCATTACTCATGATTAAGCGATTGTGAACACAGCCTTTAACCATGCTCATAAAAATAAGACCCAGTTTTTATAAGATCGTACTGAAGGACCAAACTCTTGTACCTTTATCATGGCTACAAAGGGCATCACTCTCTTCATGTATTTCTTCAGCTCCGGCATGGCACCCAGCTCCATGGCGATGACCTTATTGTCAGGTAGAGCTCCATTGTTGCTCTAGAAATGACAATGGAAAAGAACTGCTGTTTGACTGACAGCCTATCAAACCTCAACACTCAGAATTCAAAAATGACATTCCAAGTAGTGCCAGAGAAATTGAATTTGAACTTTATTGTTCATTTGAACCTTTAATATCATAGTAATGTATCAAACGACAGGTATATTTTACAGAATTAGTTGATCAAATGTTGCACTTAAAAAAAATTGAAATCAGCAAATCGATTCATGAAACCTGCCCTATTAAGGTTGTCTCACTTTGTTCACTTTGATATGAGATGTGTGATTAGGGTGTTTCTACCTTGTAATATTTGCCCAGCAGAGAGAGGGCGCTGTGCTGCCACGGTGGGTAGGTCTTTGCTACGTAGATGGTGCAGTGTGTGGGCTTAGCTGGAGGTTTGTTGTCTCCCTTCTGTGACAGACAAAGGAAAGCAAAACTTAAAAATAGAAATGAGATGGTATAAGTGTGGGAACATTATAAAATGTTATTTTTAATGTAAAGAATTCTATAAACTAAACAACTGTTCTTATTAGGGGTGGGAAAAAAAATCGATATTGCAATATATTGTTGTGCTCTCTGTCGCAATAAATAATCGATACACTAACGCCCAATATCGATATTTTATTACAACACAAAATGATTAATTTACCCGTTGTCAGTGTCACTGTCACTACCCAATATCTATCATTCTGTTTGCGGGGGGCGCTGTTCCAGTAAATAGGGGTAAAACAGCAGCCGGTGAAGAACACAAGTTAACTAACAACAACAGAGAATTGCAGAAAAAAAGAGAAGCGAGAAGAATGGCGGAAAACAATAAAAAACTAATCAAAGACCCACCGGCTAGTTTCCACTCTAAAGTGTGGAGACACTTCGGGTTTTATGAGACAGTCGACGGAAAGGCACTGGATAAAGTCTATGCAATCTGCATGAACTGCTTTGCAAAGATAAAATATAACAGCAACACTACGAATCTGCAAATGCACCTCGTTGCTATAACGGTGAACTACTCTCAGGTGATAATGAGGGCAAACCAAGTCAGCCGACAATCACTACTGGTTCAAAGCAAAGCTCCCCTTTGGGTCGCAGAGGGCACAGAGTATCACTAAGTCCATCGCCGAATTTATTTGCAAGGACCTTCGCCCTTACAGCGTGGTCGAGAATGATGGATTTTGCAGAATGTTGACAACACTGGAACCGAGATACGAGATACCGAGTCGTCGGCACTTTACAGACAAAGTCATCCCTGCATTGTATGCAGATACCAGAGCCAAAGTGGAGGGTGAGCTCCGGTCTGCTAAACGTTCCTCAAGAAGAATATGCCTTGATGTGTCCACTGTTAACAGTAACTTACTACTGACGTTTCAGTATTATGGTTTACACATGTTAATGTTCATGTTGTTTTGTAATGTTCATGCACTTTTATCTGTCTAGATGTACAGTGTTAACATTTAAGACCAGGAGGCAGTGAGTTATTATGCAAATGCATATTTCTTTGCACAATGTTGGAAATGTTGGCATTAATAAATGCATAAAATTTCCTTATTCCTTCTTTTTCTTTTCAGCCACATATATCGTGATATATCGTTGATGAAATTTCTTCCAATATATTGAATATCATAGATATCGCGAATCGTGATATTATCATATCGTGGACCACATATCGCCACAGAATTGAATCGTGAGGTACCTGTATCGTCCCACCCCTAGTTCTTATTATATATTATATAATAGTATATTGTTAGTATAATAGTCACTACTGCTGCTACATATGAAATCTTAGCTGGACTGGAGAAAGCAATATTTTTTTTTTTCCCCTCAAGAGTTCAGAAAATTTTTAAACTTATTCAATTTCATAATGTACATGTACTTTAATTATATAATTGTAAATCTATCCCTATTTATCTATCTTTATATATATATATATATATATATATATATATATATATATATATATATATATATATATATATACATAAGGTGGTAGTGATATATGTATTATTATTATTATAAAAAATAATAACAACAACAATTATTACTATTATTTTCAGATTTATATTTTTTATTTTATATTTTTATATTTATTATTTTATTTCGAAAATGTTTTCAAAATATACTTTATATCTATGAATGTATCTCTGATATTAACAATTTTTTTTTTTAATTTCTACATAAATGTGTAGTCATACATTATTATTACTATGACTACTACTGATACAAAATCTTGACACCTTTACTCAGAGCTTATAAACTATTTAACTATATAAACTTACTTTATTTTATAAGCTAAGTTTTTTAAGTATACTTTAAATCTATACATTTAACCCTAGCCTCACCTATATATCCAGTATTAGATTCTTATGTTTATATCCAGTTACCAACAGTACAGTTTCCTTCACAGTCTAAAACCTTCTAAAACGCATCAGCACAACAACTCCTTATTCAAAGCGACATCCATTACCACATGGACCTAACAACAGGACTGAGAAAAGCCTCCCTCCTCCGAGCCTGGACTCATAACGCTTACATAAGCATCAGCATTGGTAGAAACAGACTGTAGGGAAAGCGTCCCATGTTAAAAGCGAGGGATAATGCACCACTCTTCTGTCAGGGGAGGTCTGGGACAGCGCTGAACTCACTCTACATGACAGCTGTCGACCTGCTTCAGTCTTAATGTCAACTATGTTTGGGTGGGCTTGAGCAGCATGCTGGACTGCTGGGGTCTGAAGGCTCTGTCTAATAGCTTAATGCTACAAGGAATGTATGAATGGTGCTACTAATTTCAAGTACAACCCTAATGTGTAGCTACCATGAAGTAACCTAACCGAAAATCTTCATAAATCACTGAAACTTTAATGTTGAGGTAGCATGGTTGAGGTTTAGAACATCATATTTAACACTAGTTGCTATGCAACCATGCATTCAAGGCAAGAAACTAGCCACTGACCTTTTCTGAGTGCAACGTTTTGTGAATTCTCACCATAGAGATACATCCGAACCATTAAAATTGTGTATTATTATCATAATTATTATAAATATAGCTGCAAGCAGCAATTACAGGACCAACCACAACCGTGCAGATATGCTGCGACTTGCGCACTATTAAAAGAGTCACCAGAAAGATGATTTTAGAACAAATGGTTTGACAGAAATGGGCAAACATAGCAAATTTAGGCCTCTAGGAGAAGCAGTTCCTGAAGTTTAGAGTGACCCTAAAGACTGTTACACAATATACTGACGACCGGACAATCTTTGAGAGTCTGTTATCGCCGTTGACTTTACAACTGATTCAACATGTTGAAATGTCATCTGCGCTGTCATGAGATATTACTGTGATTGGCTGCCCAGCGAAAGCAAGCAAACGATGGCACTTGTCAATATTTCAATATGACACTTCAGGGCTGAGCGATAAAACGATAACGTAATTATCGCAATATAATTTTCCTCTGCAATACGATATGATTTTTTTAATTTTTATCTTTCAAAGGGATTATGAAAACTTAAATACAAGGACCTATAAAAGATTTTAAAAGTTTTTACAACTGTTTTGCTTTAGACTACATAAAAAAAATTTTAATCTTCAAATAAAATGTTTGTTATCACTGCATTTGTCAGAGAAAAAAATGCAGTTGATTTATAGTTATATTCAGCTTTCAGTGTACTCTCATCATAAAATAACTTCATTAATTATTTATTTCTAACAAATACATTTTGGTTTAAACCTAACCGTAATTAAACATTATTTGTTTATAATCTTTGCTCAGAAGAGACCTGGTTTTGTTAGCAAAAATGAGTAGAAAAATATCGGGATATCGGATATTGTCAAAAATCCAATATCGTGCACTCCTAGTTTATATTAATCTTGTTTCATAAAAACAGTTGAGCATTTGAGTGTGTGGATAACAAGTAGATTAGATCTGCAGTTAAAACCTAAGCTCAGAATCGATTCCAGAGAGAATCGCGATGCATTCGGAAGATCTCAGGATCGATTCACGAGTCGATTTGGCTTCGATTTATTGTCTCAGCCCTAGATGAGGGATGATGTATTTCTGTAGGCTACACCCAGAAAAAAAGTTAGCATTTTAGCACTTTCATTCCATCTTCCTGAAGACAATGTTTTATTTTAAATTGGGTTTTTGTTCTGCCAATTAAATTTAGACATATTTCAAAACTCATAAAAGTGTGGTCAGTCCATACCTTGCCCTTGGCTGGTTGTGTGTAAGCTTTCAGGCGAAGACGGAGGTCATGGGCAGTGTCCATCAAATACTGTGAGGATCGAATCAAGATCTCATCCACTGGACCAGCTGTAGGCCAGCGAGCCTTCATTATAGAACTGCTCTGTAAGAAGAGAAAATCAAGTGTTAACTGTGCAGGTCAGTTAAAGATTAGTTTTTCTGCTTTTACTAAATAAAAAAATTAAAAAGTCAGCTAGTTGTTATTAGCTATTTAAAGAAATAGAATCTTCAAGGAATTTAAATTAAAATTTTAAAATTGAGTAGACGAAACAATGCAAGAATGGATATACAACAGATGCAATTCTATTCTAAATAAAGCTTTCACTAAATATGATCCATATTTCTTTGAAACATCCCTTATTTATATTCTGGAAAAAATAAATCCCCCAAAATAATGGTAATTTAAACTAGCTATTAAGGATGTATTTTTTTTACTATAATTAACTATGTAAATTCACAATATTGTCAAAAGTATGACACTGTTGCATGATTGTACTGTTGCATACACCTTAGGATTTGTGCCTTTGAAACAAACAACTGGAAAACCAAGGTGTACTGTATATGTGGAGAATGCTATTTAGTTCCTCAATAGTATGATTGGCTGTGAAATGTTATGGTTTAAGAGTAAGCAGGCAATGCCTTAGTGGAAACCTGTCCTTCAGCGTAGGGGGGTCTCACCTTCCCCAGCAGGGACCAGGTGTGTTCACACAGGTGTGGGCAGATGGGAGCCAGCAGGAGAGTCTGGTTCTCGATAAACTGGAACACAAGATCCCTGTGCATGCCCTCGATGGCCAGCTCCCTGTATTTATCCTTGGCTGCCTTCAAAGAATCAAGAACTTGGTGTTATACATAACTTCAGATTACACTGTTGAAAATTTCCTGACATATCATGGAATGACGCATGCAATCTCCTGAAATAATGTGATGGGTTACTGTTCTTTATAATTAATATTACTAATGTTAATATAATCACTCCATATGACTTCACTCTACAATTATTTAGCCAACAGATGAAGGATGGTGAATTTAATTGTCTATGCGTTACCTGGAACTCAAAGAAACCGCTCTTCAATGCCTCTTTGAACATCATTCTCTCAAAGTGCTGCTCTGTTTTAATGATGCTGGAATTCATTTCACTGCAGACAGACAGATAATCAGGTGGAAATAAATAAATACATACAAATAAACACCCTTTTACAGATTAAAACCATGCCTTAATTTTGCAGTCCAAAATGCTAATAAGTTAGGGATGGTTGGATGGATCTTCTATATGTGAACAATTTGGTTTCAAAAAGCGATAAATGCCTTTTTAAAATTTTTAGTGTTATTATAACCTAAAGATGTTATGTGAAAGTTTGAAAGTGGTTTTCATCTTGCCACTTTCTTGGTAAAGAAAACACATTTTTGCTCAAATTAATCAAAATGTATAGATTTTGAAACCAAACTCTTCATATACACTACTGTTACAAAGGTTTGCGGTCGGTAAGACTTTTTTAAAAATGTTTTACAAGAAGCTCTACAAGGTTTTATTTATTTAACAAAAAGTAGAGTAAAATAGCTTAAAGAGCCATTTTCTTTTTGATTTGATCTTAAAATGTAATTTATTCCAGTGATGGCAAAGCTGTATTTTCAGCATCTTTACTCCTGTCTTCAGTGTCAAATGATCTTCAGAAATCATTCTAATATGCTGATTTGCTGCTCAAGAAACATTTCTTATTATTATCAATGTTGAAAACAGTGTGCTACTTAATATTTTATAGAAACGACATCTTTTTTTTTTCCAGGATTAATGGAAAGTTCAAAAGAACAGCATTTATTTGAAACATAAATCTTCAGTAAAATGATAAATGTCCTTTTCTGAATGAAAGCATTTTTTTTTTTTCAAAATCCTAATCCTATTTTATTTTCTTTCTCTTTTTTTTAACCCTACTTATTTCATTTTCCTCTTCTTAACAAAGCACTTTTATTATTGTTATTATACTACAATATAATAAATTCACTATATTACTGAATGGAAACAATTTTTAATGTTTTTTTGTTTCACACTTCTCTCAGCACCATGTTACCTAATAAACACTCGGTCATTAAACGAGTCCGCTGGTCCGGTCCTCAGGTTGTTCTGATTGGCGATCATCTCTTTCACCCACTCCACCCATGTAAAGAGACGCAATATTCCTGCATCTGCCATGGCCTCGACGAAGTTAGCATCCTCCACCGTGTCCCCAGCATCAGCCAGAGCCAGACGCATCCCTACGATACAGACCGAGAGACAAGGTTGGCAAGGGTTTAAGGAGGTTTATGGCATTCACATTCATAATTCTACATTATAGGTCACATAAAAAAGACATATCCTCTTTGAGGGGATCACAAAGTTAGACTTTACATGCATAGGGCTTGAACCTACTCCTGCTGCAGTAGGTGTCTGACCGCATGTGAAGTGTTTGGCCTTCAAATGAGCCGCTATTTAGGGAGGACTTACCATCTGCTGAAAACTTGGAAATGGCTTGACTCAAAGTGAGAAAGTTGCCAGTGGATTTGGACATCTGGTGGGTATAAACATCTAATTAGATGACTGAAGAGGACCATCCACAATGTGTTCATAAATACAGAAGAACAAACTTAAACTATTTTGTTAACTGAAATACCACAGAGAAAACTTACCTTGTCAGCTAAACTAAAATAAAATAAATTTAAGCACTAAAATTACTAAAACTGAAATAAAAATTAGCAAAACAATAAAAGCACATATTACTAAAACTTAAAACAAAAGTTGAAAATATAAAATAGAGGCTAAATCAAAATTTTAATAAATACTATAATAGTATGGTAATTTATGGACTTTTTGTTAAAGATATTCGTAAATACGTGGTCCTCCAGTTACACAGGAGCTCAATTTATTGCACTGTAGCTAAGGTTAACACAACCTCAGCGCATGTCTTTCCTAACAAGACAGACAGAAGACGAATATCATCTCACCTTTTCAGAGTTTAGCAAAAGATGACCATTGGCACGTACTGCTTTTGGCCATTTGCCACTATCATGAAAAAAAAAACAAAAAAACAAACAGCGTTAAAATATGTAGCAATGCAAATATCCATCAGGGTGACAAATTGAAAATAAACAGCTACATTACAACTAGAGTATTACTTTCTCTTTTCTGGTTAATGTAAAACATGCATTTTTTTTTTTGTAAAGAAGTACAGTGCAGTGTACCTGTCATTGGGCCACATGGCTACATGATTGTAGAGGTAATAGGAGAGGTGGTTTGGCACCAGGTCTTTCCCTGATACTCTCACGTCTACAGGGTACCAGAACTCAAACTCCCTCCTGAGCTTCTGCAGCTTCTCCTTTGGGATGTCCGTCTTTGGGAAAGGTGTTGTTTTGAAGAAGATGTAATCCCACACCTCCCTCGTCATCTGCTCGGCTCTAATGGGAGGAAATGTGTTTTTCTGAATCACTTTTTTTGTGGATTAATAGTAATAATGAACATGTGTGGCAGTATATTCAGATGGTTAGTAACGACATTTCCCTTGTTATTTTTGTTCTCAATTTGATTCACATTTCTGACACATTTTACATAAGCTTTATCTTTCAATTCTCACTTGTCTATTTTTACTGAATTTACTAGCATATTTTCCATTATATATTTGTTGGATTCTTTATCATCCGAACACTGTGGGGTTGTTAAATGCAATCAGATATTACGGTACATGTAAATTTGACTTGTTAAATTCATTTTAAATTAAATATTTTCCCTATATTAAGCTTATTCAGTCTGATTAAAGTGACTAATTAAATCTCAGAAAGCAGTTCTTTATTTAAACTGACTGAAGAGGTAGTGAGTAGAGCTGCAACAAATGATTATTTTGATAATCGATTAGTTGGCCGATTATTTTTTGATTAATCAGATAAAAAATAAAATAAAATAAAAACTTTTCATTTTATTGACGAATACAATGTTGGAGCTGTGTGACGTTGTGAAGTCGTGGTCAGCAAAGTGAAGAGGAGGGGGCTCAGCACACATCCTTGGGGGGCCCCAGTGTTCAGTGTGATGATGCTGGATGTGTTGCTGCCGACCCGTACTGCCTGGGGTCTTCCAGTCAGAAAGTCCAACAGCCAGTTGCACAGAGAAGTGTTGAGCCCCAGCTGGATCAGTTTGTGAATGAGCTGTTGTGGGATGATTGTGTTGAATGCTAAACTGAAGTCTATGAATAGCATTTTGATGTATGAGTCTCTTTTCTATGTAGATGTGTGAATGCTGAGTGGAGGGCAGTGGTGATGGCATCAAACTGGAAGGGGTCCAGGGAGGGGGGGGGGGCAGACTTAATATAGTGCATGACTAGCTGTTCAAAGCACTTCAAGAGGTGCTAAATATAGTGCTAAAGTCACACTTGTGTATGTGAGAAGCGGAAGCTGATGGCAGGAGGCAGTGGATGTTGTGGAGGGCCGCCACAAGTAAATCAATATATGGGAAACCCTGCATGTGTAACAGTATACTGGATCCGGCAGCTCTTAAAGTGACAGAAGTCTAATATTCCTGCCGTCTGTCATTCATGTTAATCAAACAACAAAAGAGAGAAAATCTCTCACTGCTCTTTGCATTATGTAAATTTGGTAATTAGAATTGTCTTGTTTATTCTAGAATTCACATCGTTTTGCATTTTTTAACTGTCCTACTTTTTCTGGAAAAGCAAATAATACCTGATTCCCAGTGGTGAGAGTCCTTGTCCGTTGAGGACCCCTCCCTGGAGGAGATGTGCCACGGTGTAGTAAGCCATATAGATGGTGGAGTCTGACAGGGACTCAATGAGCCATTGTTCATCCCATGGCAACCGGGTTCCTATGGGAACCAACACATAAAAGAAGTCAAAAATCAAAGGTACTCTCTAAGGAATAGAATGAAAATTGCTGATGGTATCGCTGAGTGGTTTGGGGGCAAGGGAGGAGTGAGGAATAAGAGTATTACAAAAGAAATATAGATGGGCCTAGTCCTTACAAAACCACTTTGATTAAGATAAGCTTCACACAAAGGCGGCAATCTGAGGTGATTTCAAATGGATGTGTGCAAAGAAAACTTTGTGCAGTTTGCCTAACTATTACAAGCAATTTATTTCCAAAGAAAAATCCAAAAGGATGCCGGTACAGCTGGCAACAAAGCTTGTTAACTACAGTGACACACAGATAAGCCGGTCTAACCTAGCCCATACGATCTGGAGCAGGCATGTTCCTGAAGCCAAGCCAATGTTGCTTCAAAGTTCTTCCTGGTTTCGTCACAAAACCTGAAGAGCAAAGCATACAGTCAGAATTCACGCATTCATACAGCCTCTCTAGTAATAACAGTGCCACACAGCAACTTGACAATTTCCACTGTTATCTCCCAATGCCACAAAGTGTGAGACTTACGTCTCAAGAGCCTCCAGGACACCCGAGGCTTGTTTTTTCCATTCCTCATTGCCATAATCCAGATACCTGACAGATAGAGAGCCCAGTCACTGTCTGACAAGTCAAATCGATCAGGGACGCCTCAAGGCAAGTCATTACCACAACAAAAAATGACTAAAATCCCACAAGATCATAGGCACAGGGCATGATTTGAATGAAGAGGAAGTGAATATACTACAAGATGGTAGTGGATATTATCACGCATTCTGAGATAAAATAATATGTAGCATCTGTATGAGAATGTTTTCTGCACTGACCATTGATCACACAATGCCACAACACACTCGTCTGCAGAACGAGATAACACCTGCTTCTCCGGCTCCATGTAGATCATCGCCTCACCCTAACAAAATGGTAGGAATGGAAAATAATTTACAATGCTACAATCAGAATCATATTTCATTTCAGGTCAGTTTGGGCCCCTTAATAATACTGGGGTGTTTTTTGTTGAGTATGAGGTCTATATTGTCCTATGATATGGGCCATTTAAAACAAGTTCTGACTATTATTTTATGTCATGTATTACATATGGTCCACCAACCTTCTCCACCATCATCTTCTGAATGGGCTTCTTAACATCCTGAACCTTCTGTCCCTTGAAACCCTCCACTAACATGATCTGGCAAAACAAAGTTCAGTAAAGTTGTTCAGATCATCACATGTAGGAATAAACTGTCATTTAGCAGATATCTAAAGCAAACACACAGTACTCCAACCACCGAATTCAGCATCTAAAACAAGAATATTTCATGAAGTGGCCCTATATGCATTCATCTATTAGAATGAAGTGATGTTGGTGTTCAGATTATCTTACCCCCTCATAAAAGCCCTTGAGGTAGACCTTCTCTTTGGCCTCAGCCAGCTTCTCTCTGTCATTCTGGCTTTGGATCTTTAGTTCATCACAAACCAGAGGAGCCGACAGGTTCCCATAACCTGGAATATCAATGATGGGTACCTGGTAGAACAGAAAACCATAAGCCACTTCAGATACACAGAATCTAGGATGTTTGGAAAAATAACTCCATCCATGATGTAATCTGCCAGGCACAGCAAGACCAAAAGTTGTCAATAGCTTATGCACTACTTTACATTGCAAACCCAGACTTGATGGCTATGAAGGCAAATAAATTATAGCCACTTTTGTCTTTACTGATTTGTTTGCTACTTTCCCAATTATGCATTAAAGTAATATTTAAAAACTAATTTTAACAATTAAAAAAATTAAATAAATGATAATATTAAGTTGATAGGTTCCCTTGTGATTTATGTTCTCTAAATAAAAACTTTAGACTTTGTCCATTTATTTTGCGTACTGTTAATATCAATGTTGCTGTTGGACAAGCATGGCATGTTTTTATTTATTAGTCAGAAAAAAATAAATAAAATAATAATAACTTTAAATTTAAAATGTAATTTTTCCCCCAAACTGTGCAGCCCTACTCCACAGTATGGAAGTACTGCAGTACCTGTATTGTTAATATTTATTCTAACTTTAAACACAAAATATAATTAATATTAAATGCAGCCTAGGAACGCTCTCAAGTCACCACTGGACTTTTCTCATAGCTGAGCCTTGGGTGAGGTCTTTAAAAAAATCTTCTTACCGGCTCAAACGGTAGAACCATATAATCCTGAATTCCATACTTCTCTCTCAAAGCCTAAAAAAAAACAACAACAAAAAAAACTTTAAGGCATTTTTGTATCAGGAACATTCATCTTATCTGAACTACAGTTATTTCTCTGGGAATTTCCTCATTGAAGGAACTAAATCTGGAAACCAAAATGAAATGCCATAAAGCAAATACAGCACCTGTTTCTTTTTAATGTCCCTCAGAGCGGCGATATCATCAGGAGCATCTGACGGAACACTGGTGACGACTCCAGTTCCTTTGAGGACAAATTAGATTTCAGCAAACTCCATAATAAGGTTACTTACTTGAAATGCTCCACCTCACATGTTTTGCAAAAACAAAATTTTTCCCCACAGTCAGACAACCAGTGATCGATATTGCAATTTCTGACATATCAATTTGGAGACGGCCCTTTCGGGGTGAAAACAGGACCCAGGGTATAAGAAAAAGAACATCCATTACGGACATTTCCATATTCCATTTCTCCTGGCTTCACTGTACTCCACAATGAGTAACGCTGCTTTCAGTTTGGCTGTTAAAAGCATGCAGCATTGCCCTGGGGCCCGTTGAGAGAAGCATCTTGTCTGTGCAGGGGTAATGTGATGCGACGATACTGCGGGCTGGTGTCGGGTACCTTTGTCTTCTTTAATGGTGAGCATTGGCAGGGCATAAATGGTCTTGTATGAGGTGAGGGGGGCGTTCAATGCACAGCCGAGGATATCCTGAAAAAAAATGGGAGAGGGAGTGAGTCTGTGAAGGAGCAGTCAGTGTGTGCATAAACTTGATTCAGTTTGTGAGTTAAATTGTGTAATTTCGCAAAAAGTACTGAAAATACTTGTCATAAGTTTGGTACAACACGCATTGCATTGTCAAGATTAAAATTATGACTTTTTGTAGTTAATCTTTTTTTTTTTTATAAAATAATACAATTAAATGTAAAATGTACTGTTATTTTATAATTAGTGCTGTCGACCGATTAATCGCGATTAATCGTATAAATATTTTTTTTTTTGCATAATATGTGTGTGCAATAATATATCTGTGTATATTTAATTATGTATATATAAACACACACACACACACACACACACACAGTATACATTTAAAAAATACTTACGTCTATATTTATATTCATATAATTTCTGTTATAAATAAATATATTTAATATATAAACATAACATATTTTTCTGAAATATATACATGCATTTGTGTGCATTTACATAATAAATAAACACAGCACAAATACATATATATTATGCAAACAAAAACGTATTAATCGCAATTAATCGTTTTAATTAATCAAACAAATCACACTTTCATGTCATAAAAATGTTACATTTCACCTCCAAATGAATGAATAAATAAATACACACACATAGGGGGAATAAAGACACAAACCTGGCCCCTGATGTTCATGATGACAGGAACCACTCCGTTCTCTTTGGTAAAGCCCTGGTAGGACATGTTCCTGGCTGACCGCTGTGTGCTGATGAACAGCTCACCGCTGGCCGTCTCAAATATAATGTACTTCATATCTGGCCGAATCCAACAATTCGTCTGACCAAACATGGTTTCAGGCCTCAGAGTCGCAGCCACCAGAAAAACATTCTTGCCTTTAAGGCCACTGTAAACAGTTAGAAAACAAAAACCTTCTTTAAACGGAGTTCAAACTAAATGACTTACAAATACCATGTTCATAGTAGGGCTGCACGATTCTGGATAAATTGAGAATCACGATTTTTTTGGTCTCATATAGAGATCACGATTCTCCTATGATTCTGAACTAAATAAAATTATGTGTGACAAAATATTATTGCTGCAGTCTATTTGAAAGGGTCTAATTAATCTGATTGAATTATTAAACAATTTAATATATACTACAAGTCGGTAAGACATATATATATTTTTTATAATTATCTTCTGCTCACCAAGCCTACATTTATTTTATCCAAAATACAGTAAAGGTAGTAATGTTGTGATACATTTTTACAGTTTAAAAAAAAAACTGCTTTCTATTGGAATATATTTTAAAATGTCATTTATTTCTGTGATGCACAGCTGTATTTTCAGCATCATTCCTCCAGACTTCAGTGTCACATGATCTTCAGAAATCATTCTAATATGTTGAATTGCTGCTCAGGAAACTTTTTTTTATTATTATTATTATTACTACTATTATCAATATCACAAGTATATAAATTAATGCTTTTATTTGCAAGGATTCTTTAAATTGATCAAGTGTGACAAAGACATTTATAACAAAAGATTTCTATTTCACAAAGTTTGTTCTTCTGAATTTTCTATCAAAGAAACCTGAAAAAATCTACTCATCTGTTTTCAACATAATATTAATAATAATAAAGGTTTTTGGAACAGCAAATCAGGATATTAAAATGATTTCTGAAGATCATGTGACACTGAAAACTGGAGTAATGATGCTAAAAATTCAGCTGTGCATCACAGGAATAAATTACACTTTAAAATACCTTCAAGTAGAAAGCAGTTATTTTAAATTGTAAAAATATTTCAAAATTTTACTGGTTTTGCTGTACTTTGGATCAAATAAATGCAGGTTTGGTGAGCAGAAGAGACTTCTTTAAAAAAAAAACATTACACATCTTATAGTTCAAAAACTTTTGACTGGTAGTGTATATATAATATATTTAAAACCCCAATTTTTTATATTAGAATGATGCAAGAGTTGTTTAAATCACTGATTCAACGACTCACTCATAAACCTACATCACTTGTTTCATTACTGGATGAATCAGCGTTTTTGAACGATTCTCTTGAATAAAAAATTTAATTCATTAACAAATAGATTTAAGACACTTGTCTCCACCTAGTGGCAAAGCAATGCATTTGACACGAACGTTATTTGAAGCGCAGAACTTTCAAAAGGGGATTTGCTCTATTTTGATAGCTACAATATAGACATCAATGCTGTCTATATAAACTGAACTATAAACTTAATCCCAGTATTTCTGTGATAATATGAATGACTGTAAGACAGAAATATTACTGTGTAGTTGAAAAGACCGTTTGTGAAGATGTTTTTTTAACCAAACATGGTAAGAGCTCTCTCTGTGTCAGTGGCAGTGCGAGCACGGATTTGAATGATCCGGTAAGACTTTGTCAAAGGTTTAACAGATTCGGGGAATCGTTGTCAATTAGAAATGAGATTGAGAGGGTGTCTGAATCGAGATCGCGATCTTTTAACGATTAATCGTGCAGCTCTAGTTCATAGCATGACATATTTTAGAGTACACGAAGCTGACAATTATTCAATATCATATTATTATGAATTGTACCTCAGCTTTGCTGGGAAAGGTTCCACGATCTTCATTTTAATCAGGGTGTACTCTTGAGGCCCAACTCCCTGCGACAAAGAACATTATTAAAGATACAAACAACAGCCTGAAAAGAATGAGTTCATTAAAGACAGTGCCCACCTCTCCTGTCTGTCTGTCATGGTCCATGCAGGGCTGGCCATCTTTGGGAGAGTAAATAGTGTACCTGGAAGAGTAAAATAAGTTACAATTATTAAATAAGTTAAAAGATAAAGTTAAACATTTATTTTTTATGAATATGTTAAAGTAGATATGTCTGAGAAGTGTTAAATACTTAAAAAATAAATAAATAAGAAAGTATGGTTTTAAATGGTCTAATAAGTCATTGTGTAAATTTGTGCAGACATCAATAACCTCGGTGGAAGCTCCGGCTGATAATTAACTAACTGACCAATAGTTTTTAAAACATTAATATGAACAGAAACGTTCAACACAAGTTTGTAAATTCTTAAAATTTAAATAATGATAATAATAATAACAAAATAATGGAGAATGTTCACCTAACGTTAGTTTTTGGTTCCTGACCCCTGTTTGGGTAAATAATTATGCTCTAAGAACCTTTTTGAATTTTATTTACGAACATAAGATAATATTCCCATAATGTTGCATGAAAGTTTTTTTTTTTTTTTTTTTTTTTTTTTGAGACAACCTAAAAATAACTTGCATAAAACTAGTGGTCGACCGATATATTGCCAAGGACGATATATCGGCCGATATTTGGCTTCTTTTTTATCTGCATCGGCCGATAAGTTTTTCTGCTTGGCCGATGTGTTTGAGGCAGAACTTTTTTACTTTTATTTGTGTGCTCACACTCGCTCTCTTGTTCATCGTCATTAACAGTTCTGTCTGATATGGATAGAAGTCTGTCTAATAATCAGATAAAAGGAATTCATGTATAGAGAAAGTATTATAAGGATTGCTTTATTTTAGACCTATTAGTAATAGAAAGGCAAAGATTATAATACTTTCTTGTTTGCCATCAGCATTAAGCAAATACGAATTTATACAGTTTACACAAATCTCTGAATGAAATCTAAATCATATCAGTTTTATATCGGCCCCTCTGCTTTCCAAAATATCGCATCGGCTGTCAGAATACACATATCGGTCGACCACTACATAAAACATCTCAATTTAGGTGTCATTTTTGATGATAATGTGCCGTGTGTACAGAACTTTGCTTTTCTCTGCTGAAGTCTTACATTTGTGCAAAGATTTTTGAACTTTGTGATTTAACTTTTGATTAATATGTAAAAAATGTATTTCACTAGTTACCACACCTTTTCCCAAACTTGATCTTTTTTCTCTCTTTCAGAGTGATGTACTGCCACCTCACAAAAGAGTCGTAGAAAGGGTTTACATCAGTCGTGATGAAGGAACGACGCCAGTCAGCCTACAACATTAGTGAGAAAAACTTCATGGACGGACACAAATGTCAAATCATGCCACTTTAAATGCCAAACTACAAAGTAGCGGCCAGAATAACTACTGTTTCACTACCTTTAGGCCCATCTTCTTCAGGTCTTCTACAGCGAGAGGAGGGAAATATTCCAGCCAATGTTCAGCGTCAGCAAACTTCACGATTTCTTCATCCCGCAGCCCCAGAGATTTCATGATGTCCCACTGGAACTTGGAGCTTCCAGACTTCGCCACAGCTTTGCTCTGCCAGTGACATCACATTTAAAAACATTGACTTCATCAGCTTTAATTATTAGATGTTAATCATGGATCAACCCTTGTGGGGATTCAGTCCAACAACCTTCAGGTTTGAGTTTCCTCAAAGCACACATTTACCTTCTTGCCCTTTGACTTGTCCTTGATGATGATCTCATCGCTGAACTTCTTCTGCTCTTCCTCCTCTTCATCTTCCTCAGGGAATTGCGGCGGGTTTCCATACAGCTCCATTTCTCTCTTCAGCTTGTCTGCACATGCCTGTTACACAGAAAGCATATTAGAGGATGACGAACCTGTACAGATCTGAAGCGCAGAACTTTAAATCTACTCACTTTGATGGGCATCCCAGTGCAGTGAAGTCCAAATGGGAAAAGACAATGCTTTCCTTTCAGCCGCTGGTAACCCATTGCAAACTACAGGATATTTGGAGATTTTAGCTGAATCATAAATTATATGAAATTATAATCTTCTTTAATTGGATTTCGTACTCACCTCACACTTTGACAGGCAGAACGTATGTCCAAGGTGAAGTCTCCCATTCATGTACGGGTAAGGAAACGTAACAAAGTACTTGTTCTTCCTGGGTAAACAGATACGAATACATAATTAGTCATCAACTTAATCTGTACAACGTCAGGAAATATATCAAAACAGGCTCACTCTGTGTTATCCTCTGAGGTGGTCGGAGCATCAATCTCAAAAACCTTGTCCTGCTCCCATTTCTGTTGAACCTCCTCCTCGATCTTCCTCAAGAAGTCTAGTTTTGCTGTTCCTTTGCGCTCCTGGGTTGACACACAACCCCAGATCAAAATATTAAGAGCAGTTGTGATCAGTTCATTAAAATTGCATACAAAATATTAAAATAAACATATTTATCTATATAATTTCAGCAGAGCATCATTAACTTATTACCTTACTACATACTGGGTAAATTAGATATCTGTACATTAACATTATATGTAAGTAGTAATATACATCTAGTGATCAGTTCAGTGTCACAGATTATGTTTAACAAAACTGGTGCATTTGATCAACTATGTACTGGGACTTGTGTCTAGATCAGAACAGCAGTGGTGCTCTGATTGACAGCTGTCAAATTCACTCATATCACTCTGCCAACTTCATCCAACTTGTAAGAAAGTAAGTTAAAAACGTTATTGAGCTCGCTCACTGTGTGGATCGAGCGGTTGTTCCTACTTTTCGTTCAGAACTGAAAGAACATACGGGTCACTGAACAAGGGACACATTCGCGTGAAGCTAGCAGCTAAAGATAAGCCATGCTCCTTGCTCAGTGGACCGGTTTATTTCATTTGTTGTTGTTTGAGATTATGAAATAGGCAGTACTCTAGATCATGAGTGTTAATCATTAAAACGGCTTAGTATAGATTAAATTTACCGTCATTCTGATTTATTCGCTGTAACTTCAGCAGGATTTGTTGAAGAGTGAAACCCACGCACGCTAGGCTGATGACACCGTACGGAAACGTCGCTGCCGGATGACGCTTTGTGTCATGGGTAATGGAGTTCGTAGGTTCACAGTACCGTGGCGCGCTCTCTCTCTCGCGCTCTCTCTCTCTCTCTCTCTCTCTCTCTCTCTCTCTCTCTCTCTCATCCTCTCTAATTCTCTTTCGCTCTTTAAGTACTTTTTATAAACATTTTGATTAACATCAAAGTACTGTTAGCATATTGTAATGTGAAGCATATTGACAATTGGGCTTAACAGTGAGTAAAAATAATCAATATACAGCGGATTTCGATTAAATGATTTTCATAAAAATGATAAAAATGAAATGATAAAAAAACAAATAAATAAATGAAAGTAAAATATTTAATAATAATAGAAAGTAAAAATTATTGATTAAATTAAAATAAAATAATCATAATTGATAATAATAATAATAATAATAATACAATGTTTTACATTTCGTTTTCACTCGAGTGAGAGGGTTTGGGAAAACCATCTAAACCTTGAGTCTCTATTTACAGGTGACTCAATAATTTTATTCGAAATTAGATATGGTTTAACCGGTGTTTTATTAATTTATTTTTAGTTTCAGGAAATCATCTATACTGATATATCAATGCACAGTATAGTACACTTCCGCGGTTAACTGATCACTTATAGATTAGATTAGATTCAACTTTATTGTCACTGCACATGATATACAGATAGGTGTACTATGAACATACTATACAGATGGATTATGTAAAAGTGTATGTACACTATAGGCAGAACAATGAACATATGAACATAATTTACACTATTGCAATGGACAGTAAAGTGCATAGAAAAATTTCAGTGTGCAAATGGATTATTCAGTGTTTCTGGATGAACAGACAGTAATGCAAGTAATAACAAGTTTACTGTTTTTGCTTGTTGTAAATAAATAAATAAATCAGTCAGATGTAGTGATGAGGAGTCTGTGTGTGTGGTGTGGGGGGGGGGGGTGTTGGTGGGTGTCAGAGGGCAGAGTTTAGCAAGGAGACAGCTGTAGGGAAAAAGCTGTTCCTGGATCTGCTGGTCCTTGTCCAGAGGCTCCTGAAGTGCCCCCCGGAGGGCAGGAGGTTAAACAGTCTAAGGTCAGGGTGAGAGGAGTCCTTAAGAATGCTGCGAGCTTGACATAGACAGTGTTTCCTCTGGATGTCCTCAATAGCAGGAAGTGGTGTCCCTGTGATGCGTTGGGCAGTTTTCACCACCCTCTGCAGTGCTTTGCGGTCAGCCACTGAGCAGTTGCAATGCAACTGGTCAGGATGCTCTTGATCACACACCGGTAGAAGTTCACCAGGATGGCTGAAGACAGCTGGTTCTTCTTCAGTGTCCTGAGGAAGAAGAGGCACTGGTGAGCCTTCTTGACCAGGCTGGAGGTGTTTGTGATCCAGGACAGTTCCTCCAAGATGGTGGTTCCCAGGAACTTGAAGCTGGAGACACGTTCAACAACCATCCCGTTAATGTGGATGGTGTCATGCGTGCTTCCATTCTTCTTCCCGAAGTACACAATGAGCTTCTTTGTCTTACTGGTGTTAAGGAGCAGGCTATTGTCAGCGCACCATGTGGCCAGGTGCTGTACCTCTTCCCTGTAGGCAGTCTCATCGTTGTTTCTGATGAGGCCAATCACCATGGTGTTGTCTGCAAACTTAATGATGGTGTTGGATCAATGCACAGGCTTGCAGTCGTGGGTGTAAAGGGAGTAAAGGAATGGGCTCAGCACACAGCCCTGTGGTACGCTGGTGTTAAGTCTGATGGTGGTGGAGTAGGTGTGGCCTGACCTAACATGCTGAGGTTTGTTGAAAGTCCATAATCCAGTTGTAGAGGGAGGTGTTAATGTCCAGGTCTCCAAGTTTGTGGTCAGCTTGGAGGGAATGACGGTGTTAAATGCTGAACTGAAGTCAACAAACAACATCCTAACATACGTGTTTTTGTCCAAGTGTGTGAGTGCAGAGTGCAGAACTGTGCATACTGCATCCTCTGTGCTCCTATTTCTGCGGTAGGCAAATTGGTGTGGGTCCAGTGTGGGTGGGAGGCAGTTCTTGAGGTGTGCTAGGACCAGTTGCTCAAAGCACTTCATAATAATGGGTGTGAGTGGTACGGGGCAATAGTCATTCAGGCACATTGGGGAGGAGTGTTTCGGTACTGGCACAATGGATGTGGACTTAAAACATGTTGGCACAGTTGCTTGGGTCAGGGACAGGTTGAAAATGTCTGTGAAAACCCCTGCAAGCTGCTCTGCACATGCCCTAAGCACACGTCCAGGAATGCCATCTGGGCCAGCAGCCTTGCGTGCGTTGATCTGGCTCAATGCAATGTGGACATCTGTGGAGGTGAGTTTACAGGGGTTGGTTGTCTGCTGAGTGTGTTATCTTGGTGGCCGCATAAAAGAAATTTAGCTTGTTTAGGAAGGAGACGTCCGTGACTGTTGGAGTGGAGTTGCTTGACTTGTAGTCACTGATGATCTGGATGCCCTGCCACATGTGTCGGGGGTCAGAGTTGGAAAAGTGTTCCTCTACCTTCAGCTTGTAGCAGTACTTGGCCTTTTTGATGCCCCTTTTCAGGTTAGCCCTGGATTTACTGTAGGCCTGAGAGTCATCTGACCTGAAGGCAGTGTTGCGGGCTTTCAGCAGAAGTTGCACCTCCTTGTTCTTCCATGGCTTCTGATTAGGGTATGTTGTTATCTGTTTTTCTGTTGTAACACTGTCAATGGTGGTGTTGATGTAATTCAGTACAGAGGAGGTATAGATGTCAATGTCCGTGTGAGAGCCACAGGCAGCCTGAGAAGCAAACATATTCCAGTCAGTGTGTTGAAACCTGTCCTGAAGTAAAGAGTTTGTTCCAGTTGGCCACACTTTGATTGTCCTCACTGATGGCTTCACACGGTTGATGAGGGGTGAATATTTGTGGGTGAGAAACAAAGAAAGGGGATCAGACTGTCCGAGGTGTGGGAGAGGGGTAAACATGATCCAAAGTTTTGTCTCCTCTGGTGTGGCAGGAAACATGCTGATGGAATTTGGGGAGCACTGTCTTTAATTTGCAGTGATTAAAATTATAGAAGTCATAGCATAACTACAATCAAAATGCCACAATAATAATAAACATTTTGTAATTTAATTTTAATTAGCTATATTGTTGTTGTTGGTGTATTATTATTATTATTATTATTATTATTATTATTATTATTATTATTATTATTATTATTATTATTATTATTATTATTATTATTATTATTATTATTATTATTTTAAGATATGCGTAATAGCAAGTTGAAGCAGCTCTGTGATTGGCTGCCGTCCTTGCGTTGTGACGTTGCTCAGAAGCTCCAGCAGCTCGAGACGTGCTAGTGACTACACAGAAGGCCCAGAGCGTGTTTTTAGACGATGCTAGAAAGAGTTACGAGTAAACACCCAGCCTTTTATCAGTATTAATCAGTTGCGCGCCAGGATGATTATAGAAAATGTGGAAGCTCTGAAATCCTGGTTGGCGAAACTTCTTGAACCCATGTAAGTGATGAACAGTGACATTTGAAACACTGAAGCTAACTGGCGGCGCTAACATGCTAACAGCTTAGCAGGATTTCAAAGCATTTAAGCGCGCAGCGAATAGTTATCGTTTCCTTAGATTTGGTGTTTAATGACAGTTAATTTTTTGTTGTGTTTATACATAAGGTCATAACGTTTAGAATTCTAACATGACTTCCAGTTAGAAACAATGTAGCTGGAAGCTAAGCTAATAGGGTCTGCTTGGCTGAGTGGGGTGGTCATCAAAACCGTCTGATAGTTTTCATAGACTGGGCCAAAACCGGATCAGGGCACAAGCTATTTTAGTTTTAAAGCCTTAGAATGTGTGGTCAGCAGGCAGACCGTTTATTTTTGACCTCAGTAGTGTGTTTGGTGGTTGTATCACTAGCTGACAACTTGTCATGTGCTTGATTTCTGTGCATCCTAGTAGACCTCTTGGAAAAGCTACTAGTAAACAACACTTATGTCGTGGTTGTTTTAGAAGACCTGCATGGATACACTTGACTTGAGTTAGCCAGGAGACTTCTTGTCTCTCGCATGTGTGGATTTACATGAAATTAACCAGAGATGTTTTACAGATGTGAAGCTGACCCATCTGCACTGGCAAACTACGTTGTGGCGTTAGTGAAGAAGGACAAACCAGAGAAAGAGCTCAGAGCATTGTGTGCGGATCAGCTGGACGTCTTCCTTCAGAAAGGTATTGGTAAAATTCCTTTCACAGCTGTTTATTTTTAAATGTAGAAACTTGTGAGTAGCTATGCAGATAAGTATCTAATTATTAGAGAATTCAGGCCCTTTGTGTTTAATCTCGAATATGAATGATTTTAAAAGATTATCATGTGCTTTGGGTATTTGCTGAATTGATTCACTGTTCTCTTCATTTCACAGAGACTACAGGGTTTGTCGATAAACTCTTTGAATGTCTAACCACCAAAAATTATTTGGGAAATCCAGCTGCTAAAGAAGAGAGTAAAATCCCAGTGCAGAAGCTTGAGGAGAAGGAAGAGGTAATATAAAATTACACCATAAGATATTTCTTGTTGTTTAATCTTGTGAAATGTAAACCGTATTATTCCACAGCCCTGTATATAAAGCTGGGTACATAAGTGTATTCAAATTATACTGTGTATGATCGCATAAAGTGATATATACTATATAGCAACTGCTTGATAGTTTATATCATTGAAAAATGTAAACTTTATTATTGCCCAGCACTGATCGGCAAAATGCGACTACAAGGCATGATGATTTTATGACATTAGCATCACGATTTTCTGTAAAAACAATGTGTATTGTTAAGGGCGCATAAAAATAAAACTGACTAGTGGTGCATTACACTCCTCAATAGTCATGACAGATTTCTAGTGTTAATAAATAAATTGTTGTTAGTAACACATTTAAATTTTTTCTCAGACTAGTCATGTTGAAGACGATAGGGATAACAGAAGAAGAAGAAGCCCATTAAGGAATCGTTCTGACTTCAATGAATCAAGGTCGGTCTTCAAAAATGCTTCTTTTCCTTCTGATTGAGATGGGTATTGTGTATATATAAAGGTTATAGTTTTTTTTATTCTTCAGTTTCACATATTCAAAATTATTTGAATATGATGATTTGCTGCTCAAGAAACATTTCTTATTATCAGTGTTGAAAGACTTGCACTTAAGTTTCTTCATATACAGATTTTTTCAAGATTCTTTGATGAATAGAAAGTTGAGAAGAGCAAAATTTAAAAGAGAAATTGTGCACCGTCATATGTATCCTTGTTTATTAAAAGTATTAATTTCTTCTTCAAAAAAGAACTGCTTTTGAGTCCAAGCATGGTACCTCAGATTATTCCATGGAACTTTCATGATATGTGTTCAAAACCCCTTCTCACTGAACGTGTAGCAGTCAAATCTGTCCACTATATATCAATCAGACTCATATCAGGAACACGCAGTGTCTGTGTGTCTGAACTCAGGACTAGAGATGACCGCAGGAGAGATGACCGTAAGCGGCGGGAACCGGACCGTCATGGAAAGAGTGGAGGAGAATCATATCGAGACCGACATGAGCGGCGAGGAGGAAGCTCACGGGGGAGGAGCTACAGTCGAAGCAGGAGTCGTAGCCGCAGTGGCAGCCGTGGAAAGAGCCGAGAAAGAGAGCACAATCAGAGGAGAGGTGAGGACTGGCCCAGATCACTTCTGTCACTTTACATTTACCTAAATTTAAGTTAATTTATGTGCAACAGAGTGCTTAGCAATGTATTTAATTTTAATGGGTAATTGTTCCATAATATGATTCTAATTTTTTGGCCAGAGCTATTATGTAATTCTTAAACACATGAATAAATGAAATTCAAACATGGAAGAACTAGGGTTCTGCGATATTGACAAAAATATATCTCAATATTTTCTGGGATTTTATAAATGATGATATTTTACTGAGTGTGTTATTGTGTTGGTATCTTAATTACTACCGTGGACAGCTGACTCCTAAAGTTTTCGAAATTCTTCATATTCTGTGTGGGGTCGGTACACACTGGTAGAAATCAACCTTTTCCAAAAAGTTTACATTGATTTTTACCTTTTAATTGTGCATTTTTACCTTTATAAAGCCATTTTTCCTAAAAGTGTGCATTGTCTTCTGACTCAAATTCTTACATTTACAGGTGCAAAAAAATTGAATATCATGGAGAAGGTCTTTATTTTTTCTAATTTAATTTAAAAAAAGCTAACTTTCTTATATTATAGATTCATTGCTCACAAACTGAATTTTTTCAATAGTTATGACTTACAGCTTAGGTAAATAAAATATTCAGCATCTCAAAGAATTAGAAAATTCCATTTTGAGGTTGATTAGTTTGATTAATTTTGAGTATAAATACTGGGTACCTCTTGGGCTAGTTTAGAACATGCATCCACAATTATGAGAAAAACTACTGACTTGACAGTTGTCCAGAAGACGATCATCAACACCGTCCACAAGGAGGGTAAGCCACAGAAGCTCAATGCTGGAAGGGCTGGCTGTTCACAGAGTGCTGTATCAAAATATATTCATAGAAAGTTGACTGGAAGGATAAAGTGTTGTAGGAAGGTGCACAATCAACAGGGATGACCACAGCCTTGGGAAGATTGTCAGGTAAAGCAGATTCAAGAACTTGGGAGAGCTTCATAAGGAGTGGACTGAAGCCAGAGTCAGTGCATCAAGAGTCACCAAACTCCGATGTCTTCAGGAAAAGAGCTATAGATGTCACATTCCTAGAACCAAACCACTCCTGAACCAGAAAAACGTCAGAAGGATCTTGATTTCTGTGAACTGGACTATTGCTCAGTGGTTTGAAGTTCTCTTGAGGAAAGTCTGGAGTCTTGAGGAAGACTTGAGAGACACAGAATTGAAGCAGTTTCTGAAGTCAGTGATGATTTGGGGAGCTGTGATGTCTGCTGTTGGTCCATTGTGTTTTATCATGTCCAAAGTCAATGCAGCCATCTACCAGGAGATTTTGGTGCACTTTATGCTTCCATCTGCTGACAAGCTTTATGGAGATGCTGATTTCATTTTGCAGCAGGACTTTAGTTCAAATTTGTTGAAAAGGAGCCCCAACCATGTATTGGGTATCTAATTAAGCCTGCTTTGGAGACCTTGACCATTTCTGTTTCATAAATCTTTTTTTGATTGATCTTTGAGAAAATATTCACATTTTCTGATAGACAGAAGTTTTTATTTTCCTAAGCTATAAGTCATTACCATCAGAATGAAAACAAAAAAACTGTTTTCAAAGAAATGTTTCAGTTTGTGTGCAATGAATCTAATATATATGAACGTTTGCTTTTTTAAATGAAATTACCGAAAGTAAAGAACTTTTCCATGATATTAAATTTCTTTGAGATGCACCTGTAATCAGTTCATTAGTATAATAAGGCATTTGGGCTGTTACCAAGCTAATTAAATCAGTACCAGTAAGATTAATCTTAGCAATGCGGAGGAATCAGAAGCTGCATCTGAAGTGGCATTTAGATGTTTTTACACACTGCTTAATGCATGACATGATTGCTTAACCTGTGATTACAAATGCATAAAAAGTTTTGATATAATAAACAAAAAATGTTAAAATGAAATTCAAATCAATATTACTTTTGTAATCATAGTCATTTTTTTAGAAAAAAAACAGCACTCTTGGTGCAATATTGATTAAATATATGAATTATATAGATATAAATATACATTTTCTCCCCATATCTTGAATTTTGCGATCAATCTAAATGCATTTTATTAAACTGAGTCTTGCATTGATTGTGATGTGCACTCGCACTAGTTTAACTTCACGTAGCCTAATGTATGCCTGCACTGTAAGGGTGTTTTGAATGGTTTTAGCAAAATACTCGAATGTCAAATCTCACATTGTTAAAACAACAATTACAATATTAGAGCTGTTGATATATATCCCACACCCCTAGTAAGAACTTAAATATGCATCTTTTATAATACCGTAAGCATAATTTAGAGTTTTATTTTTATTTGGTATAAAAATGTCAGGGTGGTGAAGAAAATTTGAGCAATTTTTGAGGGGCAACATAGAGATGTTTTTTTAATGATTTTTTTATGCCTTTTAGATATATATATATATATATATATATATATATATATATATATATATATATATATATATATATATATGACTAGTATGTATGCAGGGTGAATATGAAAAAAAAATGCTTGTAAGCAAGCAGAAATATTTGAGGGTTATGCCGCTTATTAAACGTATTTTTTTTTACGTTTTCTTTCTTTGCAAACAAATAAGTCTCTATTTGAAATGTGTTTTATTTTAGCAGAGCACAGATCCAAATTTGAGCAGGAGCGGAAGGACACAGAGCCTTACGTCCCATCCTCTGGCCACATGGGTAACCCACACCACCAGCAGACCCATCCGCCCCCCCTGCTCCCTCTGCCCCCTCCTCAGCACCAGTTCCCCTCCTCAGGGAGCCCCGCCGTCCCCAACGCCGTAACCGTGGTAGCACCGGCTCACCTGCCCGACAGCACTACAGAGAGCTGGTCCACATACTTCACCAACCACACAGACATCAAGAGCTTCAACAAGAGCAGCACGCACAAACATCGCTGCAGAGACTACGACGGTAAGACACTGTTCACTTTGACACTTGTTTGGTGTGAATATGGTGCTTGAGTGAATTTGCCCACACTTTTCTAATCTTTTCTAATGTTGTTAAAGCTATTGGTAACCGAAATAAAGCTTAACTAGATGATGGATTTTTCATGAAAAACTTTAATGAAAATTAGAACAGAAATTAGTTTAAGTACTAAAATTACTATAATGACAACTGAAATAAAACAAAATCTGTATAGAAAAAGTAAAAAAAAGGTGTAAAATTAAATATAATTCATAAAATTAAATGTAATTTAGTAGTATTGCAGCGATTCATTTTTTTGGTGAGCTGACCAAAACACTCTGGTGTTCTAGAATAACCACAGGGGTAGTTCATCACATTAAATATGAACATGTTCCACTAATCTTTGACAACCAGAATATCTACAACATTTTTTTTTTTTGCTTTGTTAAAATAGTTACTGTTCAAAATGAAGACAAAATGCTCTTTTAAGCATGTTAAACCTAACAAACATTTTGTGAAAAAACTTATTGCATTTGTACTATGTTTCTTAAAAGTGAATTAGTTTGATATTTTCAGATTTAAGGTCCAAATACATTTTGGAGCCACTGGATATCTCAAATGTAAGTCCAGTGATGTATAAGACATCAGAAACACTGATGTGTCTTGATGCTCTCGAAGGACACATTAACTCTTCGGGGTGTCTGTTTCTAAAGCATCACTAATGACTATGGTGCAGCATCCTCACTGCATGGCCTTCTGGGAGCGGTGTTAAACCGGCAGTGTTTATATTTACTACCCTGTCTTTCTGGAGCGAGGGTATTTCTCACACTGCTGAGAGTAGCAGGAGAGTTTCCACAGGTTCGCTCCATTAGCCCTGATCTTATTAAACAAGCTGTGATTTGGCACTTGATTTGACCATCTGTGTCTTTCAACAAGCACACATAATGTTTTTTTGCTAGTGCAATTTTTAGTTTCAAGAGGTCAAATACATTATAATATACTGTATGGACAGATGTGATGCTGATCCACACAGCACTGTATACATGGAGCAAACTCCACAGAAGATTGACCAGAAGTTCATCCACCTCAACAGTATTTGTATAAAATACTATTAGGCTCAAATGTGAAAACCGTCAAGCTTTCTGTTTCTTCTGTTGTGATATTGGTGATTTTGATGTGTGTGTTTTCTTTTTGTTGACAGAGAAAGGATTTTGCATACGAGGCGATCTCTGTCCTTTTGACCACGGTAATGACCCTCTGATCGTGGATGACGTCACACTTCCTAGCATGATCCCGTTTCCACCCCCACCAGGCCTGCCCCGGATGCCTATGCCGCCAATGACCGAGCCTCCTCCTCGCATGCCCATGCCGCTGCGCCCTCCCCACGGACAGCCTCCGCCTCCGGGCATCTACCCCATGCCAGGTGAGTGTCGCTTTGATTTCAGCATGCTAGACTAGTTTTTCCTCAAAGTAAAAAAAAAAAAAAAAAGTAAATAATTGTATTATCTTTGCTTATTTGTTTTATTTATCATTGTCAATTTAGCAAGTTTTATTACATCATACAATTTTTAATTGATTTGAAAATCTTGGAAAAATAAATGTAGTGCAATTAATTGTTTTTTTTTAACATTTTTAATTAATCAGTTGATATTCAAATCTTACACTATGCATCGCAGTATTTTCCAGAAAATAAGTTGCATCTGAATACAAATTGGCAAAAGGTCACACAGATAAGTGGCATCAGTGCATAAGTCAAATTTATTCTTTTAATAAGAATAATGTACAACCGTGAATAAAAACAAACAAACATTAAAAACACTATAAAACCCATATTTTAGTCTCCCTCATTCTACAACAAATCTTTTGAATTTAACAGTATTCCAAACAAAAGAGGAATGAAAAATAAGTGTAAACTGTAAAACAAACACAAATTAGAGTGGCTTTCATTATATGCAACATGTATCATAAACCCTAAGCCTAAACAAATGTATTTAAAGTGGAAATTATGCTACCTGCATGTGGGAAATGCACTTGTTTTGCATTTTTGACATTAATTGCATTATACAAGGCGCTCTGGAATTTAAGCTGCAACATGTTTCAGATTATTAAAAAAATTGAATGCTAATAAAGTAAATGCATTTGTTAATTGTTAAAATGTATCACAATTTTGGACTCTAAATCTCGAGTGTGACTTTATATTAACGGCACGTCCTAAGGTGTAGTTCAGTTTGCTCTTGTCTTGTTTTAGGGCCTCCTCTAATCCCAGCTCCTGGGATAGATACTCCACCCCACTCCAGAACCAGCAGAACCTCTTCCCCTTTGGCCCTGCCTGGAGTGGGACCCCCTCCTCCTCCACCACCACCTCCTCCTTCCTCTTCTTCCTCCTCTTCTGCCTCTCTCCACCCTCAGTACACTCTCTCTGAATGTAAGCCACTGCGCTTCTCTGTTCTCAGCTTGAGCAGTGGGTCTTCTAGAGCTTACTGTTAGAAGTGTGTTTTAAAGGGGTCATCTCATTTTGGAAGAAAATGTCTGGTTTTGATGCACTGGACAGAAACTCCAGTTACTCCGTTTTTTCCCATCCATCTGAATTATAATTTGTTTTTAATTATCAGCATCTCTGACATTTTAAGTGGACTTCACAGAAGGAAGTATGACCCCTTTAAAGAAAATGAAGCATCTTTCTGTCTGTGGTGGTCCTGGTCTTATATTTTTTCTTGAATGCTGCAGTAACAGATTCTGACCCTGTAGTTGTGCTGTTGTTGCATTTTACTTCTTGCATCTTTTTGAGCTTTTTTTCTCTGTTATTTAAAGGGATAGTTCACCTTCAGTTGCTGGTCTCCATTGACTTACATAGTGTTTTTTTTTTTTCTTCATACTATCAGGTCAGTAGGGAACAGCAACTGAAGGTGAACTGTCCCTTTAAAATTGAAAAACAATTTTAAATAATTAAAATTGAGACCGTGCTTACAAATACATGATTGAATAAAGGGAAATAAGCTACATCTTTTGTTAGCAGTGTCTATTATTATATATTTTTCCCCTGCATGCAGTGCATATGTTTTAACATGCACATCTTGTCTCATACAGACAACTATGACCCTGAGGCCTATAACCCAGAGTCTCCGGGACTGACCGGGCCAGGCAGAGCTCAATACCGCCATTTCATCCCACGCATCCAGACGCAGAGACCCAATCTCATCGGCCTCACCGCTGGTGACGGGCAAAACTCCCGAGGTATCAGATGTGTGTATTTCATTAAAGTTTTAAACTCGTTCGTTTTGGTAACATGTAACTAAACTTTGGTTTATTCATGTTTTAGCGGCTAACATAGTAATCCAGACAGAGCCAGCCATCACAAGTGTGTCGTGTGGCGATGTGAGGTACAGCTCTGAGCAGGAGAACAGGAAGAGATGCCTACCATCTACAGACGGACCACAGGCCAAAAAACCCTGGATGGAAAAGTGAGTGATGAGTGAGCTGAGATCTTTATCCTCAGACACAGATTCTGATGTACACTCATGTGGTGTAACGGGGTCTTTTCTGTTTTACAGACAAAATTTCAATAACCAGCATAAACCCACCTTCCCAAAAAAGAACCATTATGTAAACACCAAACTAGAGGTTCGCAAAATCCCCCGGGAGCTCAACAACATCACCAAACTCAATGAGCACTTCAGCAAGTTTGGAACGATAGTCAACATCCAGGTACGCATTCTAAATAGATTCACTTGGATATCAACTGCATGCTTTCTCAAAAAGATTCCTTTTTAGTTTGATGTATGTCATCGTGGTCATCTAATGCTTTTGGTACACTTTGTTCTGAAGTAAAACTGCGTCCTGTCCTGTGATTTCTACAGGTGGTGTTTGGGGGCGACCCTGAGGCGGCATTGATCCAGTATACAGCTAATGATGAGGCTCGGAGGGCCATCTCCAGCACCGAAGCCGTTCTGAATAACCGCTTCATCAGAGTGTACTGGCATCGAGAGACCACATCGAACACACAGGAACAGGGACCCAGTCAGAGCACAAACCCTGGACAACAACATCCCACAACACACAAGGTCTGGCAGAAGTGTCTGAGTAAAGGCTATTCTTACATTTCATTGGGTTCTAATATTTGGGAAATGGACTCTTTACTGGCCAACCCTCATTGGAACATTTGTGTTAACGATTAAGTTTCACAGATGGGAGCTTGTTTGCCAGTTGTCTACATTCCTTGACTGAAATAAATTTTGTTCACAGGTCATTAATAAGCAGCACCCAGCAGGATCGTACGTGCTGAACAATAAAACCTTCCCTAAACAGCAGACGGCCCCAGGATCCGGGGGCACAACGGGCGTCACGGGCGGCACTGAACCTACCAGCCCCAGCCAGGAACCTTCAGTGGTAAAGAAAGCACATGAATGTTTGCACACATCTGACTGAGAGAACACATTTACATTTAGTCATTTAGCAGACGCTTTTATCCAAAGCAACTTACAAATGACCCCAGACATTCTCAAGTTTTTATCATAAAGAGCATTTTAATTTTTTCCCGAGGGTCTACTTAGTTTTATGTGTTTACACTACCAAAAGCATGGTGTAATTGAAGCTTTTTTTTATATATATTTTTGGCAGAAGTCTCTTTTACTCACAAGGCCACATTTATTTGATCAAAAATACAGAAAAAAAGTAATATTGTGATTTTATTTTATTACCATTTAAAACAAATTTATAATAAAAAAATGTTTTCTATTTGACTAATTTAAAACGTTATTTATTCCTGTGATACTAAAATAAAATTTTCAATATTATTACTCCAGTCTTTCATGTCATATGATCCTTTAGAAATCATTCTAAGATGCTGATTTGCTGCTCAAGTATTAGTAATTATTACTGGTAATGCACAGTTATTAATGAGGAACCCTTTTATTTATCAGTGTTGAACTTAGTTTCTGCGATTTAGTAATTTTGTAGAAACCATAAACTTTTTTTTAGGATTATTTGATTAGAATGTACAAAAGAATATATAAGATTTCAAGAAATATTATTTCTATTTCATATGAAATATAAATCTTTTGTAACATTCTAAATCTTATAATCAAACTGTTGTGGCCTTTTTGAATCAAACTATTATAATTATTATTTTTAAATACATTTTTTAAATGGGTTCACAAAAGTTTAAGCATTAAAAACCTTTTTTGTTTCTCGAGCAGCAAATCAGCATGATTTCTGAAGGGTCATGTGACATTTAAGACAGGAGTAATGAAGCTGAAAATCCATTGCAGAAATTATTTTTTTATTTATATTAAAAAACAAAGAGTGTAAGAGACATCTTTAAAAACACTCATATTAACATTTTATTTATATAGAAGCCCGAACAAAAAGCTGTGAGGCCGATAGTCAAAGATGTATTTTTTATGCATATTTCGATAGAAAAGCTGATTAAAAAGCAGCAGAGCTTTGTAAACCTCTCAGAGTAATCATGTCATTTCCATAAGAAATATATTATTGCCAAGAAAAATTTACCGGGATTTCTATTAATGGTAACTTAGAGGTAATTTACCAGTACTGTACGTGTGAAAGGGGCTAAACTCTTCCTCTGTTTACAATTTGAATTAACGTTGATCTGGGAAATCTGTGCATTATCTCACTAGGTTTGTAATGTAAATCATTTATAATCCTTTGCCAACACAGGAGAAGACATCAGACTGTTTCTAAATATGCCATTTACTGTATATACTAGCAATTTCAAAATAAAAGTTTCTGCATGTGGCCAAATGTGTTGGTGCCCTTTGCAGGTATTTGTTTTAATACATAATGTACTTAAGTTGGTTATGTTCATTATGCATATGCATATTACATTATGTATTTTAACATTGTTGTTCAATTCAGTCATGTAATTTCTTGGTTTTGATATTTCATTTGAACCAAATATTATTGCCTCATCGTTAAATAATCATTACCGGTAGTTGCAGCCCTAGATTAAAATATTTCTTAATACAACTGAATTGTTTTACTTTTTGCTATTAAAAGAGAAATATTTTGTCTTTTTTTTTTAAATGGTACTAAAATATTCTCGTTCTAGTGAACCAAGAATCTGTATTTTGTCTTATCTCATGAGCAAAGTGTATTGTCACACCTCTAGTGTTGATAAGAGGTGATATAGCTCATAATTTTCCAAGTGTATGACACAGCTTCCATTCTTCAGGTCAATTCATGAAAATAATAGCAATAACTTTGCCATAGTATCCTTTCAAATGAATTTTGTTTTGTTGTTGTTTTATTTTAACCCCTGTGTGTGTACATATATATATAAAAATAGTTTTTTTTTTAATACAAATAATGTGTTCATAATCGGTCAACACTTACTGTAATTTCTCTGCTAAACAAGGGTTTGACACCACCTTCAAGCTTAGCGAAGGGTCCGTTCTCACGCACTGTGTTGAAAACCGCATCAAAATCATTGGGAAAAACGGCCAAAGTACTGGAAGCTCAGGAGGTTTTGAAAAAGAAGCAGGTGAGTATTTCCTTTCTCCTTCTCCCCTCTGTAAACCGATAGCAGTGGTGATAGCCTGGATTGTACTTATGAGTGAGCTAATGTGACCTCTGACCTTTTGGTCTTCAGGAGGCGCTGAAACTGCAGCAAGACATGAGGAAGAAGAAACAAGAAATGCTTGAAAAACAGATCGAATGTCAGAAGGTAGGAAGATATAACAAAACATTTGTTGATATACAAAAAGCTGAAATCTTGTATTAACCTACACATTAATGTATTTTTTTTTTATTACTTTAATTCCACATTTCAGAGTACTGTTGAATGTCATACGGCTGAAAGTTGTCAGTTGTTCCTTCTTGCCAGTGTCAAAGACATTTTTATTGACAGTGCATAGAATGTGATATTCATGTCATATTTGCTGTGTACTTCGTGTAAAATTAACAATGTTAATTACTTATTATTTGTTTCTTAAAAAAAAACTGATTCAAGAAGTTTTTTTTCTAATTTTCCCCAAAATGTATTCATTGTCAAATGATTTATTTCTAATAATTTAAGTAAATAATATATTAAATATGTATAGTTTATTGCAGCAATCATTATGCATATTTATTATCTTTAAATGCATTACAGCGACTTTATGGGGGGGGGGGGGGGGGGGGGGTGTTAGTTTGAATAAACGAGCAGACACTGATTAGCTACTTGCTCTACATTTATTTAAAATTAACAGCAAGACAACTAGCAGTGAATGTGCTTTCCATTAAATGAATCACACACAATGAACAAATCCTTTACAAAAAAAACAACAACTTTGCAATGAACGTGCTTTGTTTTAAATAAATCACACACAGTAAACAAAACCTTTTAAAAAAAGTAGGCTACTTAAATTCTATAAGATTCTACTCATTCATTCTAAAATGAATGAGTAGCCTAGGCCTAAATTACTAATGATAAAATCTACATACCTTTATCAAAGAAAAAAAGTCGAACAATGACTGTTGTAATAATACCTTAATTATACTAACTAAATAAAGGAAACAAAAAAAAGTGCAATGACATTTTAATTTCCTAATCTTTTTCGACTTCCAAGTTCCGTGACAGGAACACCAACATGTTCACTTTACTCGGTTTTAGTGACGATCTGACAGGGGTAGCTATGTTCCCCGCAGTGCTAAAAACTCGCTCTGATGCTGTGCTTGTAGCACAAATACACATGTATTTACGTGCCAATTTTGCTAAGAGTGGATAGCGTGTTTCATTGTCTCCCCACCATGCTAGTGGATCTGCCGTAGAGTCAATTGGTTGTTCTTGGAGATAGCGGGTTAACTCCATGTCAGCGCACGCTCTGATCGGTAAAGGGGCAGAGATTTCAGACCTCCGTTTATTAAGGAGATCTCCAAGATTTCTCTTCTTGGGAGGGGGTGGTGCACAGACTTCTCCCGAATCATCTCCAGCAGCAGCAGCCTCCGAAGCACCACTAACTCCGCCTCCGTTTCCCTCGTCAGCTGATACAATTTCCCCCCGAAGTGCATCTTTTGTCTCCTCCAATCCATCCCCCCCATTGCCTCTGTATCGTGGGTCAAGGAAAGGTGACTTTGCCAAAAGCTCCTGAGTGGCTGGGGCACTGTATTTGTCCTCCAGTACGCTGGACATTTTGCGTTTTATATTTTGTCAGATCTGTTTCATTGGGGTTTGGTTTTAAAAGATCGCATGTCAACAGTTGCAGGACAGGCTTTACTGAAGAAACTGTTACATAACGTTCCCCAGAGAAAATGTCGGTGAAGTCACAGGTTTTAGAGATTCTTGAAGCGATGTTAAAACTTCTTTATCTTGCCATTTAAGAATCAGATGCTGGTGCTTTCTATCTGAGACCAGGACACGTGCGATCGCTTGCTCTTGTTCCAAAATTCTCTCTATCATTTTTTGTTTTGTTCCCAACCGTTTAGGACAATCCTGTGAAATAATAAAATATATGATTATTGGAAGAGGACGTACAGTAATAGAAAAAAATAAAACGAGTACCATGCTATAGCATATTGCTGCCTTTATGATTTATATTCAGATGAAAAAATCATCTAAAACCAATTCTGGCAAAAACTAATAGAATATCATAATGAAAATCTAATGAGTAAGACTACTCTATATTAGTATTATAACCTTATCTGCAAGACCCATATCAGCATTGCTTAAAATTACTGTTTATTTAGCATGCATATTAATAGAACAGTATAATATAGAGTTAACTATTGGCTAAAACAATTCTTACCAGAATAAGGCTGTGCTGTGGGAGTTGAAGTTCTGTTTGTGCCTTTATCAGCTCTTTCTTTTTCTTCCAGCTCTGAGAAAAAAACGCTCACTAGGGACCGACATAGCCGGTTCGGGCAGCTTCACTGTTTACACCGTTGGTAACAGCCAGATGCAAATTATGTCCGAAACAATTTAGCCACGGCCATCCTAATTGGCTTACTGCAGCAACAATGTTCGCTCCATTATCGGTAGTGATACACGACAGCTTCTTTTCATCCAGACCCCAGTCGTGCAATCCTAACTGCAGGCATTCGGACAAGTGTTCCGCTGTGTGGCTTTCAGACGTGTAGCTTGTTTCCAAACACTTGGATTTCAGTGACCAGTCTTTTGCTAGGTAGTGAACGGTCAGGCTCATATATGGGGTCATATTCACGCTTGACCACATATCTGTTGTCAGTGCAAAATTACTGATTTCCTGGAGTTCTCTTTGCACGTTATCCTTTACCTTACTATACAAGGCCGGAACAGCTGTTTGTGAGAAGTACTTTCTCCCAGGCAACTCGTACTGTTTGTCGAAAGTATTCAACATTTCTTTAAATGAACGTTTTTCCACTGTCCGCAAGGGTACCATTCCTACTACCAAATATCGAGTCACACTATCTGTTAGTACTCTCTATTTGTCGCTGTCTTTTTTATATTTCGTCGCCTTGGAAAATGCCTCGGCCATATTCAACTGCCTCTGGCCAGATGTGCATGGTTGAGCGGCAGCAGAAACAGTGCTTAATCCAAGGGCTGCATAGGCCGCAGGGTGGTTTATCTTCAGATGGTTACGGAGATTAGTGGTGTTGGCATTTGTAACAAATACCGTTTTTCCACATATTCTGCACACAGGCTCATCAAGATTTTCTGGTTTTCCGTTGCCATCTGGTTTAAACCCGAAATGTGCCCATATAGGTGATGTAACATTTTTTTCGCAACGAGATCCATCGGTTTTACCTTTCTTCACGAAGTTTTAATTTGAGCCGGAACATGTTCCGTCACCTCCGACGTTGGATCCGGAACATTTTATTATTGGATCCGGCACCTCAGTCCTATGTCACTATGGGAAATGAATCGCCTAAATTAAAAAAAATTTATTAATATTTGTGTAGTGTTAAATGTTGTTATCGATAGAGATACGCAGATGGGGTATTATTTCATCCGCAACCACATCACAAAACTCATCATCCGCGCCAACGTTTTTTGAGCAAATTTCAAAGCCGCACCCACCCGCCATCCGCTGATTGTTTTGCGGTCTATGGACGATGCAATGCTTTGCTGATCCAAGCCGCAAAAAAAAGCCCTTGTCTGTTCTAGAAAGGATGCAGCAAAGATATTTAATGCTAATGTATGAGGCATAGGCCTACGCTGAGTTTCATTTACGATGAGATGCGCTCTAGTTCACAGTGAAGTGCAAGTGAACGCGGCGCGCTGGCGCTTCCATGTCACGGTTATCATTGTCTGCTATATTTGCTTTTTATTTATTAAAATACATGCAATTGGTTGATGAAACATTTATTAAAATTAAGATAAAATTTGTACAAACGAAATTCGTTTTTAAGAAAGGTTTTCTACAAAGCAAAATTTAATGAAGTGGTAAATATCATGTCTGACGATTTACAAAACTTCATTAAGTGGTAAAAACCATGTCTCCCGATATATTGCGCATCTTATGATCCTATCTAAAAAATGTTGTAAAAAATATTTTAATGACACGGTTTTGGCGGTTATAGAGTTCTAATGACGGTGTTAAACTATAGCCGCCGGTCTCACGGTTATATACTAACCGTCACACCCCTAGACACAAGCGCTGCATCCGAAATCGCATACTGCAAGGAGTCAGCAGTGTTTTGATTTGAGGGCGCGGGCAAACGTAAAGAGAACATCGTGGCGTGTGTCCATTGCAAGATAGAGCTGCCATACCACAACTAAGGCCCTATGATTTCCGCGATGCAGAAAACGCGGAGGGAATCGCGGAATCCAGTCATAAAAACGGAATTTACAGTTTAACGCGGAATGGCATGGAAATTTGCCAAATATTGAATGAATTAATCAAAAATAGGTCATTGCACTTACATCAAATCATGATATGGACTTATATCTGTAAATATTAAGCCGGAAAAGTCTGTTTAAATATGAATCCTGCATGTTCTGCGTGTCTCTGTTAATGAATGGAGCAGAAGCGCGTCTTTATTAACACACACTGAAACGCGCGTGACGCTTAATTTTCAATAATTAAAAGATAAATTAAATTAATGTTTTATGTTTTTAATGTTTAATGTTCATCTCAGAAAATGCTTTATTTAAAACCCCAACTGAATGGCACTTAAATGCACTTAATTCATCTGTCAACTTTATTGTCATTATTCACAGTACAAGTACAGACAGAGAAATAATGGGTAATAATTAAATGTTTATTTTTTGATGTATGCATTGCATTCTATGCATTTAAAAAGTAAATATATATTTTTTTTTTCTAAAAAAGGAAACTTAGTTTCAGGAGTCTTATTTTCTCTTGCATAATTAATATTGCACTTTAAGCTATTAAATTAATTAAGCTTAAATTATCAGATTACTCGATTAATCGATGGAATTTTTGGTAGAATACTCGATTACTAAAATATTCGATAGCTATTAAATTATTTAAGCTTAAATTATCCGATTACTCGATTAATCGATTAATCGATGGAATTTTTGGTAGAATACTTGATTACTAAAATATTTGATAGCTATTGAATTAATTAAGCTTAAATGATCAGATTACTCAATTAATCGATGGAATTTTTGGTAGAATACTCGATTACTAAAACATTCGATAGCTACAGCCCTATTAGGCACCCAGCGCTCTAAGTCCCTGTCCACACGGACACGGGTATTTTTTTAACCGTGACTTTTTTTACGCGGTTCGGCCTTTCGTCCACACGAAAATGCAGTTTCAGGGCACCGAAACCGAACATTTTTGAAAACTACGGCCAGGGTGAGCATTTTCAGAAACGCCGGTTGCAGTGTTGTCGTGTGGACAGTATAACCGGGGTTTTTGCCTTGCGACGTCAGAGTGTGCGCCGTTATCCGCTGTGTTTGACGTCGGATTGTGCGCTGCTGACTGCTTCTGATTGGCCAAGGTGACTTTACAATTTGGGTTATATCACTGCCTGCTGGTGTGGCATGCTCTTGACAGCGCTTGATAGCATGTTTTTGCGTTTTCATGTGGATGGGATTTTTTTTTTAAACGCAGGAGGAAAAATTCTGGTTATAAAAATACCCGTGTCCGTGTGGACTAGGCCTAAGATGATCGATTTAATAGGTGAATCAAAACTGGGGACCCCGCAATAAATGTGTTGTCCTTATGCAGTTTTAGTTAAATGAATATAATACACAATAACTTCACTTGAGGTTTTGTACATCCTGTTTGATGACACTAAACCTGAAACGTCTTCTGCAGGTGCTGATAAACCGCCTGGAAAAGAACAGAGGGATGAAGCCAGAGGAGAGAGCCAACATCATGAAGACACTCAAAGAACTGACAGAGAAGATCTCTCAGCTGAAGAATGAGATCAGCCCCACCTCACAAGCTACTGCCAACACCACACAAACAAAGTCAAAAACAGATGTAAGACAGCTCTAATAGAACTGGTGTTACTGCTGAAAGAAACTTCTGATGGCTTAGCACAGATCATAGTGTCTGATATCTGATTATAGGCAAAACTTAGAATCTGTAGTTACATAGATTGCCACCTTTGTTTTAGAAGATCTTACTGAATTTAAGTCTAACCATCATTTCATCTGCAATATTATTTCATCTGTAGGCACAGAAAGAGTTGCTTGACGCAGAGTTGGACTTCCATAAGAAGCTGACATCAGGAGAAGACACCACAGATCTGAAGAGGAGGTTGGGTCAGTTGCAGGTGGAGGTAAGTGGCCACTGTGATCTGTGATATCTGAAAAAGGGTGGTTTTCAGTGGTCAATGCTGATATACAGTGAGAAAAGAAAAATAAATTATAATTTTTGGGAAGAAAAATAAGTCTGTTTTAGCACCATTTAAAAAAACTGCTATTAGAAGGTGTTGTACATTTTATACATTTTTTATAGAACAATAGAAATCAATTTTTACTGTGTAAGTGATACGTGGTTTTACCTGTGGTTATCATGATCTACAAATGTGTGATGCTAGCGGTGGATAATTTTAATAAGATTAAAGTCTTAACTCTGTCAGTAAGAATATTTACATTTTAGCTTATAGTTACAATGCTGTTACGGTCAACTCAAGCCACTTTCAAATGTGCAATACCATAAGAAAACATGTATTATTAATAAATAAGATTATTAATACTTATTAATTATTAATTTTTTCAAAAGTGATTAAAATGTTTTAACACAGTTTACGTACCGCCCTCGCCCCCAAAACTGTAAATCATCTTACATTTCATACAGTTGACTTTTGGGAAATATGTTGCAGGGCAACAACTCCATAACTGCATTTATGCCCTAAAATTCAAGATATTGGTGCAGAAATGCCCCTGTATGTGTTTTTGTCTCATATTTATAACATACAATAAACCATATCACAGGAGCAGTGAAAGCAATATCACACGAGTGCTGTTTGTCCGGAATATCAGGAGTTTAATTGTGATTTTATGCAGCAGTTCATTTACATTTATTCATTTAGCTGACACTTTTATCCAAAGCAACTTACAATTTCTATATATGTCAGAGGTCGCACATTTCTGGAGCAGTGTCTTGTTCGGGGACACATTGGTGTCTCACAGTGGATTCGAACCCGGGTCTCTCACACCAAAGGCATGTGTCTTATCCACTGTGCCAACATCACCCCATTTCAAACTTTTCTTTTGTGGAACATAAAAAAGTATTTTGAACTCTGTTGGTAACAGAGCTGTTTTGGTTCAGTAAATAATAAGTTGATATTGTGGTATATTTTAAACACAATATTATGTTTTGCTCAGATTTGTAAAGAACATATTTATCTTTTAAAGCCATAGCAGAGTTGTTGTGCATCTCCTAACAGCACAGTTTTGGCTGTTACAAAGTCTCCATTCTCAAATAGACATACATCGTCTGCAGATATAAGGAATTTCATTGCACTTTAATAAGTAATCTGAACGACCTGTATATGTGCACTATTTTAAACTAGTCCTCAATGAGTTTAGTGCCACAGTTATGTTAGGATGCATCTCATTCTTGTTTCTGTGGCAGTGCGTCAGACTCGTCATGAGGTGCGCGGTCAGGAGCGCTGTATGACTGATGCATCAGTTCAATTCAGCTTTACTCATAATATATGAACTTACCTGTTTTGAATACTTTATATTTAACGTGTTAATTTATGTTAGGGATGGGCGTTTTCCGCTAATATCACATTCGAATATTTGAGCTCACAAAAAACGAATATTTGAATATTCGTTTATTTAGATTAAGTTTAATGAGACAGCCGTTATTTTTCAGCAACATTTATTGTTTCCGTCATTTTGAACAAGCTTACACACAATAAGCTTGAACATTACACATCGTGTTTTGTAGCTGAAAACCTTTAACAATGCGTGCAAACAAAAAAATGTACAGATTAAAAGCAAAATAAAAAGTAAAAAAAAAGTGAACAAAGAAAAAACGTAAAGCAGCCTGCAGCGATTAGGCTATTGTAGAACGTAGCCTATACACTTAACTTTGAAACTTTTAAACTGTCAGCAAATCTTTTTTGCTTTTTTTTCTATTGTTTTACATGTTCTTGTTAAGTATAAATACGGGCATGTAAACATGATCGGGGGAAAGTCGGCTTCTTAGTCGGTTAACAATAAGGCCGGCCGTGGAGAAAACGCGCTCTGACGGCACAGACGTTGCCGGGACACAGAAATATCGGTGTGCTAAGCGAATACGTTTTGTGAAGCGCTTCGTGTTTTCGTTTCACCACTGAATGGGATCCTCATCTGGTGGAATACATGGCTCCAGCAAGAACTGTTCCCACTCGTCTCGCCTGGACTCTCTGTAATCATCGCTGAAGAACTGTTTCAGCCTTCTCCGACGAGTGGGCATTGCATCCTCTTCATCGTTGGTGGCGGCGGCTGCATCCGCACCACTCACATCAAGGGAAATGATCTGATAATGTTCAAAAAAGTTTTTTTTTTTCTTACTTCTCTCATGTTTTCATTGAGAAAACCTGAGATGTTTGTGCCGAGGGTCTAGGGCAGACGCGAGAAGAGGAGTTTTCACTGCATTCTCCAAGTTAGCAGTGTTTATTCGTTGCTTGAGAGATGCCTCAACAATGTTCTTGAATTCGGTCACTTTTTGTGATTCTCCACGGCATATTTGAAATACTGTAGAAGACCGCAGTTCTTAGGGGCCGTTCGCATATCGTGTATTTTGTGCGCTCAAGTTCGTTATTTCCAATGTAGGCGGGAGGTATGCGTGCTCATAATGGAAGCGACGCGTGCGTGACGCGCCCGTTTTTCCAGGCGCGTCCGCAAAGCATTGAGTTAAAAACATCTCAACTTTTCAGAATGCCGCAAGCGCACCGCAGGTCATGTGACAAGAACTAAACATTCAGCTTCATTCTTTCCCGTAACAACGTTGAAAGCTAAGCCAAGATGAAACAACAGCTGATCATAAATTTAGTAGCAGAGCTACTGCAAGCGATTTTTTTTGTGCTGCAATTCCATTTATCCTTTGCTGAAATTTCCGCATCATCATGGAGAGAGCCCGTCACTGTTGCTTAGCAACGGCAGACGCCTCAGGAGTGCTTCTGCCCGAGCGCTTTGGAGAAGAATATGTGAACGGCCCCTTATTCATTCATTAATTATTTTTTGCTTGCATACATCTTCAAATATGCCGTGGAGAATCACAGAAAGTGACCAAATTAGGTTTTATTTATTTATTTATTTTTTTGCAAAATTCGAATATAATTTTTATTTATCGAATAATTAGAGCAGAACGAATGACGATATGACGATTTGAAAAATGACCATATCACTGAACACTAGTCTACTTAATTCTTTCTAGTTTAACACAAATATAGTTTTTAAAAAAATAAATAAAATGTAATTTGCTATTAATTTGAGTGATTAATTGAAACGTCATGTAATTAATTAAAAATTGTTATCAACTGACAGCCCTATTAATTATTGATTCTCCGTGTTCTCTCTTCTGAATCCCTTCATCCATTAAGCTTTTTTTTATTAGATTGAGCTGGTTTTAACTTGAGAAACCTAAAAAAAAAAAAAAAGGTTTTATGCCACATACTTTTTTGTAGTTTTTAGAAAACATAAATTATAAAAACATATCATTTAGACATATTTCTCACCATGAAAATAGCCACAGAAGCTGGAATGGAACAATTATTATTTATTTTTTGGTGCTGAAGAGCTTGCCTCTCAAATGAGAGCCCAGTATTTGCTATACCATACTTTGCCATACTTTTTTTATTTTTTTTTTTAGCTTTTTTACCCCCACTAAACAAAAGAGACAGATGAGCACACCCAGAGCCAGCATAATCCATTTCACTCAAACACAGTCTCACTCTCAGTCCTAACATAAGCATTCCTAAAACAAGAGCAACAACATAAACAGCACTGCTGGCACTGGGCTTAAATTAGCAGGTGTGAAATATGCATGTCATTACACTTCATCTCCTGCACATTTAACTCTGAGCACTTCCCAAACCCCAAGGACCCATCCCTAAACAACACACATCCCTCTCCACACACTGATGCTTCTCATTCCATTAAAGTTTGATCGGCTTCCATGTAAGAAATGAGCCAAAGATCTAGGGAAGACAATTAATGGAAGAGAGCGAATGGAAGAAACTGCACTAGCTGAGTAACCGTTCAGTCAGGGCATGAAAGAGAAATTACCAGCATTTGGTGTGGCTTTTATCACTCTGTGGCTTATAATTTTTTTATTTGCAGTCAGGGTAAAGGCTAGGCAAGTTTCAAAGTCTAGTACTTTTTGGAAGTATAGAAGCTCTCACTACACCATTCCCATACTTCCATAGCTTTGTTTACCTTGTACTTTAAAAATGTGAACAATAGAAATAATATAAAAGAAGGTATGAACTTAGTCTCAGTTCACCCTTTTACAAAAAGATGGAGCAGAAGTTCTTAAAGTCACGAAGTCATGGCATTAAATATTGCATTCACTGAAAAAATGTACACTCACTGGCCACTTTATTATGTACACCTTCCTAGTATCGGGTTGGACCCCCCTTTTGCCTTCTGAACTGCGTTAATTCTTTGTGGCATAGTGTGACGAGTGGGGCGGGGCTGAGGGATGTGGGAACACGAGTGAGGCCGGTGGAGTGATTGGGAAATCCGCTACACCTGCGACCCACCACCGATCTTGAGTCCCACAGAGGAGATGGAAGGATATAAAACTGGAGCGACGACAGTGAAGGACGTGAGAGGACCAGGCCTGGGCTTTTAGTTGTGTTTTGTTTTTATTTTGTGCGCATCAGTCGTCCGTGAGGGGCTGGTGCGCTGTTTTGTTTATTTTGTGATTATTAAAGTTTCATTTGATTGTCTGCCGGTTCCCGCCGCCTTCTTCCGGATGAATATTAAGGTTTAATTCATTACAGTGGTGCCGAAGCCCGGGAGAAGGAGGGATGCGCTGCTGAAGATCCCTCGCCGCTGTGGTGAATCCACGGTGCCATCGAGCAGGCGAGGAGGATGCCGCCATGGACGCTCGAGGCGGTGGACTGGAGCGAGTTGCCGGGGACGGGCGAGTTCGCTGCCGACCGCCCACGATAAGGAGGGACGGCTGCCGTCCGTGAGGGAGCGGAGGAGTCGGCGCCGTTCGCCAGGGGGCCGGAGCCTGCTGCCTCCGTGAAGGTATCCAGAGGGGCAGGGAACGGGGGACTCCTGCCGGCTGCCCAAAACCGGAGGAGCCGTCGCCGTCCACCGGGCGGCGGAGGGGTGTCGTGCCGTCCGCCGAGGGCCGTCCAGTGCCACCGCCAGGCACCGCGGAGGAGATCGCCCAGCCGGTGGAGGGCCGAGCAGCAGTGTGTCTGGGAACCGGAATTTTTTTATTTTTTTTTCTCCTCTCTCCCCTCTCTCGTCTCTGTCGCTCCTCCTTCCATCTCCTTTTCTCTCGCCTCGCCTGTCCTACCCCCAGGTTCCCGCAGGTCCCCGTGAGCGGTCCCCCCGGAGGGAGGAGGGGGGGGGGTAGAGCGCAGTCTCAGGAGTACCCCCCGGCCTGCGAGGGGCGATGGGGGTATGTGACGAGTGGGGCGGGCCGAGGGACATGGGAGCGAGGCCGGTGGAGTGATTGGAGATGAGCTACACCTGTTCGACCCGCCGGTCTCGAGGCCCACGGAGGAGATGGAAGGATATAAAACTGGAGCGACGACAGTGATGGAGGAGAGAGGACCAGGCCTGGGCTTTTAGTTGTGTTTTGGTTTTTATTTGAGCGCACCAGTCGTCCGTGAGGGGCTGGTGCGCTGTTTTGTGTTTATTTTTATTATTAAAGTGTTATTTGATTGTCCGCCGGTTCCCGCCTCCTTCTTCCCGAAGATTAGCAAGGTTCAAATTCATTACACATGGATTCAACATGGTGTTGGAAACATTCCTCAGAGATTTTGGTTCATATTGATATAATAACATCACGCAGTTGCTGCAGATTTGTCGGCTGCACATCCATGATGCGAATCTCACGTTCCACCACATTCCAAAGCTACTCTATTGGATTGAGATCTAGTGACTGTGGAGGCCATTTGAGGAAGGTGAACTCATGGTCATGTTCAAGAAACCAGTCTAAGATGATTTGAACTTTGTGACATGGTGCATTTTCCTGCTGGAAGTAGCCTTCAGAAGATGGGTACACCGTAGACATAAACGGATGGACATGGTCTGCAACAATACTCAGGTAGGCTGTAGCATATAAATGATGCTCAGTTGGTATTAAGTCCAATAAAATATCTACCAGTACATTACACCACCAACAACCTGAACCATTGAGACAAGGCAGGAATTATGCAAATTCTGATCCTACAATCTGAACGAAACAGCGGAAATCGAGACTCATCAGACCAGGCAATGTTTTTCCAACCCTGTTTTGTGAATTGTAGCCTCCATTTCCTGTTCTTAGCTGACAGGAGTGGCACCCGGTGTGGTCTTCTGCTGCTGTAGGTTTGACGTGTTGTGCGTTCAGAGATGGTGTTCTGTATACCTTGTTTTTAATGAGTGGTTATTTGAGTTATTGTTGCCTTTCTATTAGGGCTGCACGATGTGTCGTTTAAGCATCGATATCGCGATGAACGAATTTACGATAGTCGCATCGCAGGATGTGCGATGTAGGCTGTCGTAGTTGATCCGTTATTCATTAACCGTACTGCCCAGCTACTCCCCGACCCTTGACGAATGTGATTCGCAGATTAATTGCACAGCTTAACCATCATAGAGTGAAAGTTTATCATTTGCATGTGTTTTTAAGTCCTGTCAGTTTAACAGGGCGCATATAATAATGAGGAGAGAGAGAGAGAGAGAGCGAGCGAGCCCCGGCCGCACGCTCACCTTCACCGTCTTCAAACAACACGAGTGCTGTCTTGCTCTTTCTCCCTCGCGCATATTAATCAAAATCAATTGACACGATAATGTCGAAGAAAAAAAAATCCAGTGATGAAATGTTTTTGGTGTTGTCAAATCTTGTGCGATATCTCTGCAGTTTAGGATAATTACACAACGTGTGCCGTACACGTCTGATTCGCGAACTAATGATTCCTTTGAACTGATTCAATTTAATGAATGGTTTAAACAACTGACCTGTCCAACACTGAACTCACGAGACGTCTGAATTGGTGTATAAAAAAATCTGTAACACTTTACAATAATGTTCTATTTATTAAACTATTTAACTACATTATTTAACATTTACTATTACTAAACTGCACTTCTACAACATTGTTAATTTCAACATTTAGGCTATAGCCTTCATTATTGAAATCAAAAGTTGTACACTATTTGTTAACATAGTTAATGCACTGTGAAGTAACATTACCAAACAATGAACAGCTGTGTCTTTATAAACTAAGATAAACAAGGATTAATAAATATAGTAACAAAAGTATTGCTCGGGGTAAGTTCATGTTAGTTAATATGTTAACAATTCAAACCATATCCTAAAGTTACAAACAAATAATTTACTTAATTTAAATAATACTCTGATGTTTAAATCATTTAATATGAGAATGTAAGTGTGCTCACCCCATTTTTGTTTGTAAGAAAAAATTAATTAGATTTCATATCGCAATATATATCGCAGAAAAATAAAATATCGCAATGTAATTTTTTCCCAATATCATGCAGCCCTACTTTCTGTTGTCTCTAACCAGTCTGCCCATTCTCCTCTGACATCAACAAGCATTTTCGTCCACACAAAATCCACACACTGGATATTTTCTCTCTTTCGGACAATTCTTTGTAAACCCTAGAGATGGTTTTGTGTGAAAATTTTTCTGAAATACTCAGACCAGCCTGTCTGGCACAAACAACCACTCCGCGTTCAAAGTCACTTAAATCCCCTTTCTTCCCCATTCTGATACTCGGTTTGAACTTCAGCAAGTCATAACCACATCTAGATGCCTAAATGCATTGAGTTGTTGCCATGTGATTGGCTGTATATTAATTTGTATTTCCAAGCAATTGAACAGGTGTACCTAATAAAGTGGCCAGTAAATGTATATTGTCCTCACTATATTTGTCTTGTTTTCCAATACAAATATCTGAGTACCCCTAAATCAAGAATTATTTAATTGAGATGTAAAAGGACGAAATCTTGCTTCCCAAGAAATTTTATAAAATAAAGTGAGTTTTGGCTTAAAACAAGAATTATCTGTCAATGGGGCATGAAAACTTGTTTTGAATTAATTTGAATTTCGCATCCTTTGAATTTGATTTGAAGTAGATTTTTCTGAATACATTGGCAGATATTTGTTCTGGATGTAATCAGACTTGCTTCACATTGATTGTTTGGTCAAAAAAAAAAAACTGATTTGAGTAAATGTATCTTGATTTTTTGAATCTTTAGATATTTACGTTGGAAAACTGTATATACTGAAGGACTGTTTGATGAGACTGTACAGTAAAAATTACATTTCTTGGTCTATATATATATATATATATATATATATATAGTAAGTTTTGTTAACAGTCCACCCTCTGTATTAAAATCACATAGGCAACAAGGTTGGGATTGATCTCGGCTGGGCGTGGCAAGCCACCAGCAGCACCAAGTCGAGGCCGAGGGAGGGGCCGAGGGCGGAGCCTGAGGGGGCGTGGAGGAGGCAATCACATGGTTGTAGACCACCGGCCTCGAGCCCTCACAATCATTGGCTTCAAACAGGAAGAGAAGGAGGAGCTCATGCCACATTTCATGGTAAGACTTGAGTTTAGATGCAGGATTGTATCTTGATTTGTATATATTTGTATTTGTATATCACTAAATTTATGATAAACTCTAATGACTTGTATAGAAATTTGGCGAGATTGAGGAGCTTCGTGACCATGATGCTACCAGTGTCGTGATGACCTTCAAAACCCGAAGTGAAGCAGAAAACGTACTATGGCTTTTTTATGTTTGTTTTCTTTAGTTTTAAATTTAAACTGTATTGTATTATGTTACTTCAATTTAACAGCACTAAATCATCTTTTTTTTCAGGCTGCAAACCAAGGGGCTAAGTTCAAAGGTCGAATTTTACAGATCTCATGGTACAGACCCAAAACTCCATCTGTGTCCACTGAACCAGAAGAGGAAGAGTCAAAGAAAGAGGTCAGCGCTACAGGAATTCATGTAATGACGGTAATTGGACAGCCAGATTACACCTAAAGATATTTTATTTTAAATATATAATTAGCAGGGCTATGTATTGAATGTGTAAGTAAAATATGTTATTACTATGTTTATACTGCATGTTTGTTTGTTTTTTCTTAAATATGTTTATATCTTTACTCACTCTTCTAGGAGCCAGTCAGCCCCTTTCTGCTTCCAGAGGAAGAGGAAGAAGATGACGATGAAGATGATGAATATGAAAGCCGCTCATGGAGGCGATGAGGAAGGGGAAACTGCACCCCTTTTTGTTCAAGAACTGTCATTTTTAGTTTCTGTTTGTGAATTCTAATTTAAGTATATTAGATTGAATAAGACAAAGAGTCTTTTAAAGACTGTTTTCAGTATTTTGAGAAGTGGAAAAAATTAAACGGCTTATGGCATTCTCCATACGGGAGAATATAAGAGAACGGGAGACGTCTGTGGTGACTTGCAGTGTTTCTGTCATTCTCAAATTTCTGCATTATATATCAAACTCTCACTTTTGCTGAGAGTGAATGCAAAATGTTTCAACTAGGAAACATTTTGTTTCACTGTGCATGACCAGATATCAGTAACTCACAACATTTGTGACAACTGTTATAATTTTTTTTTTATGCCTAAATTTTCGCACATTTTCCCAGTTCAATGTAAGATTTAACATGAAACTTCATCTCCACTTTGTGCCACCTTGGCCTGTGGTTGAAATTCTCCCAATGGACACACTCACGCATCGTTCTCATTAAAGGCATCTCTTTCCATTGTTAAGAAACCATATGCCCTAATGATATCAGATCCTTTCACAACACTTTTGTTTAAACTTTAGGAAATATATATATATCCCCAGTTGGATTATTTTTCCTCCTCCTCCAAGATTAATGTGCCACTTCCTGTAAATAGAGACTCGATATGTGGCAAGATCCATGTGGCATACTTCATTATGGTCCATGTGTCCGACTGTTCATATTTATTTCTTACATCTATGCGGTGTTCCAAAACCAAAAAGAGCTTTGGATGAGGGTCAGAGAATATTATTATTGGTAATTGAGATAACATATGAACAGAGGTGTTGTGAATGTATTCCGAATTGATTTACACTTCATTTACGCCTTATATCGTCAGTGTGCAGCTGACGTTTTATGAGATTTGTATTTTTTTTGTGTGTGTGTATATTTTGTAAATGTTTGCAGTAGTAATGACTGTTCTCTTCATTATTTTAGCCATTAGAATGAATGAATCACTGAACGAGGCTTATTTAAGTAACCGTGTGACTTATAAACATCATGCAATTTTTTTTTTTGTCGTCATATTTGACACTCCGCTTGTTTCAAAATCCTGGTCCTCCAGAAATGGGTATAAAATGTACCATTTCTGTAACCTTAGATATTATCCAATAGCATGCTGGCATCTGTATGCGTGTGCTCATTTGGTAAAAAAATAAAATATATGTACGAATGCATATATATTTTTTTAATAATCATATTTACATACTTTGCTAAAACAATTAAGATGTAAGTTTATACTTCCTTTTAAAGAAGGACCAGTGTAAAACTTTGAAACTTTATATATACTGTTGATGTGACATTTAATAGCACGTTACTATGCCATTTGAATCCAAACATTCAGTGATGTACCTGTTTGCCCTACTCTTTCCGAATGATTATACAATATGTTCTCAATATCCACAATGTTTCAGTTTCTCAGTAACTCATAGAAAGGTCTGGCAGGTCTAATAGGAGGACTCTGGGACTATGTGTGAATTTAAAGAATGGATTTTGTTCATTTGTACAACAGTTTTATTACACCACATTAGTACAGTGTCATTTAGCATAAATAGATTTTGACTTTATTACTGTTTGTAAATTGAAAAATCTATGGATGTATTTTTCAGTTCTTTGTTTGTAAAATGGATTTCTAACAGCTGCATGTTTGCTAATCAATAAAGATATTGGAATGGGGGTGAGCAAAAGAAAAAAAAAAGATTAAGTTCCAATTGGCCTGCAATAAAACTATTTGCAATGAACAAAAAAAGAAAAGACAGAGAAAACTCAGCTAAAAGAGAGAAAGACGGAGAAAAAAAAAGAAAAATTCCATGATCCATTCCAAGAATTATTCCCCTCTGAAACAGTTGTCATGTATTTATTTAATTTTGTGTGCTCTGAATGAATGATTATGCTACATAAAAAAATCACCTTATAGGATGCTATATGTAGTTTTTTTTTTCTTAAGATGTTGGATTTCTAATCATTTATTTTAGATCTTTTTAAGTAATTATTAATATAATAAATTATTTGCTAATAGGGGAGACCAGGGCTAGTTGCCAGTTAATGTGTAGATGCATAACTTAAAGCATGCACACATATTTTCATTACATTTATGCATTTAGCAGTCACTTTTATCCATATCAACTTACAAAAGAGGAACAAAGCAATTCATCAAAAAGCCAACACAATGTCAGATTTATGAGACCACTAGATTAGGTATCCAGCTAGAGGTGTGTCTTCAGTTTGAAGACACACCAGGGTGGAGTTCTACCAGAGAGGAACGAAGGGTGAAAGTTATGGAGAGTGACGTTTTGCTTGATTGAGACACTTATAGACACACTTATACAATGACCTTAGCTGGTGGGATACATTTGTATACATTTGATACACTTCATTGAGACACTTATACAATGACCTTAGCTGGTGGGATACATTTGTAGTAGTGAGTTGAGGTAGGGAAGAGCTGTTCCAGTGGTATTCCTGAAAGCCAGCGTCAGAACTTTAAATTTGACATGGATACAGTTTGGCTGATTAACAACTAGGCAAAAATCTATAAAGGCTTAGTCAAGTTGGTTGGAAAGCCTTCTCATAGGGTTGGGGTTAGTAGTTGTAACTTTAACATTCTGACTTGAAGGGTTTATTGTTGAAGAGTGTTAACCTGCACAACTGAGACATTGTTGAGCTATGGGTGAAAAAGCTTAGCTGGTCATCAACCACTACTCCTAGGTTTGTTGCAGTCCTGGTTGTTGTAAGTGTTATACATCCCACTTGCACAATGATGTTGTGGTCAACTGATGGGTTTGCATGGATTACAAATAGCTCTGACTTTGCAAGGCTGAGCTGCAGAGGACGCTCCATCTGAGCAGAGATGTCTTAACCCTCCTGTTAACTTTTGGGTCAATTTGACCCCATTCAATATTTAACGCCTGTAAAGACATTATTTTTTTATTTTTTATTTTATTTTTTTGCTTCAGATTTAATGCATTTTCCTAATTTAATGGGGACAACTCTGTAAACATAAATACAATTAACCTGCTGATATTTTTTCAATGTCCTGTACACATTTTGTAGTATCGGTCTTCCTTCCAGGCTCTTAGCAGTATAAAACATAAGAAATATTAAAATTTCACACACATTTGTTTTGGTTGTTTTATTGAGGTCACTATAACACGTTATAATTATATAATGTTTATTTTAATTTTACATATTCAATATTATATTCAAAAAACTTCCCTCTGTTTTAGGGCTCTAACCTAACATAACCATATTTGAAGTAGTTTACATAACATGGGACATAATTCTCATGAGAACTTTGATGTTTCCCGTGCCATGGGGGAGGAGAAAACATAATTTTTGAGTGAACTTTGATATTTCCCGTGCAGTGGGGAGGGGAAAACCTAATTCTCATGGTTTACCAAACAAAGGGGAGGAGCAAACATTATAAAAGCATGAACAGAAGCCTTCTAAACCATTTTTCTTTGTGCTCTGTGTGCTCTCTATGTTTTCCATCTCTCTCATTTGAAAATTACATTTTCTGTCAATGAGATTTTGTCACAGGTTTTTGACAGTGAAAGTGACATAGAGGAGAATGTGTCTGAGACTGATGATAATATTGAGGACCCTGATTATGAGGCATCCTCCTCAGATGAGAATGCGTCTCCTAATGTTGACCCTCCTGTTGTCTCTCAACCACCCACAAACCCATTACCTTCCAAAAATGGAAAGTTATCATGGTCCCGCTTACCACCTGAACAACAGGGTAGACTTAGTGCTGCTAATGTCATCAAAATGTTTCCAGAGCCTACTAGATATGCTGTCAGCCATGTCCAAGATATAAAATCAGCATTTCATCTTTTCATCACACCATCAATTGAAAAGGATGTACTTGAAATGACAAACTTAGGGGGTAGGTATGTGTATGGGGATGGTTGGAAAGACTTCAATGTGACTGACTTGCAAGCCTACATCGGGTTACTCATTTTGGCAGGAGTCTACAAGTCAAAAGGAGAAGCAACAGCAATCCTTTGGAATGCTGACACTGGAAGGGCAATATGTTGCAGCGTAATGCTAGCGACAGATGCGTCTCTCACCGGCTGGGTTGCGGTCATGAGTGGCCACCCTGCCCATGTTTTGTGGAGTGGCCGCCATCTGACATAGCATATCAACTGCCTGAAGATGCTGGCCGTGCTTTGAGCACTACTTTACTTTCTCACAGACCTAAGAGGCCACAATGTGTTGGTGCGCACCTACAACACAGCGGTGGTCTCTTATATCAACCACCAAGGGGTCTGTGCTCACGCAGTTTGTACAAACTATCGTACCAGATCTTTGTGTGGTCCTCTTGCTGTGAACAGTTCACATTCTTGGGCATCTGAATATGGGAGCAGACATTCTGTTGAGGCAGGGGCCGAGGCCCAGGGAATGGAAGCTTCACCCTGAGGTGGTGAAGCAGATATGGAGAATATTTACAGTATTATACAGAATATAAACAGTCAGGTGTATCTGTTTGCTACTCAGATACATTGATTGCACTGTCCCCTTTGGTTTTCTGTGACTCATCCAGCTCCACTGGGGCTGGATGCCATGGTGCAGACTTGGCCGAGCCTTCGTCTGTGCACTTTTCCCCTGATCGCTCTGCTCCCAGGAGTTCTGCTGAGAGTATGCCGTGATGGGGTCCATCTTCTATTAGTAGCCCCATTCTGGGTGGGCTGAGTATGTTTCTCGGATCTGATTTCTCTCCTCGACGGCACTCCATGGGAGATTACCGTCAGGAGGGGTCTCCTCTCACAGGTGGAGGACACAATATTCCATCCCCGCCCGGAGCTATGGAAGTTATGGGAGTGGCCCCTGAGGGGGCACATCTCGTAGCTTTTGGTCTCTCAACCGAGGTTGCTGAAATCATCCTTCAATCCAGAACTCCCTCCATGAAGACTGCCAGCATGACCCAGTTATTAGTTGGGACAGTTCTGGAGTTCCTGCAGGCCCACTCCACCCTGAGGGTCTACGTGGCGGCCATTACAGCCTACCGCGCCTCTCTTGTTGGCCATTCAGTGGGCAGACTCCCTCTGGTTACATGTTTCCTCTGCGGTGCACTGAGGCTGAGGCCTCCCGCCAGAAGAAGCTTATGCTAGGTGGTTGATCAGGATGCTATCCTAAAACCTTGAGTCCTCTGATCTCCCCTCACCATTGGGAGTCAAGGCTCACTTGAACCGAAGTATGGCAGACTCCATGGCCTTCTTGTCAGGTGTGTCTATGCAGGACATCTGCAACGCAGTTGGACGGTCCACGCCCCTCACTTTCATCAGATTTTATGGTTTAGATCTGCAAGCCATTCACGGCTCTTCTTTCTCTTGTCTTAATTGTGCTCCTTGTATACACACTAGGCAGGGACTTGTAAGTCTGGCGGCATGGGCATTCTTGTTCCCATAGCGTTTCGGACGCAGCGCCATGGTTACATACATTTTTCTTGGGGTCAAATTGACCCCACACATTGTGTATGTTGCAATCCTTGATAACAAAAAGGACTGTTATGTGTTCCTTACTGATGTTTTGATTGTGATGATGTTCTGTTAAAAATAATCTTCCAAATGTTTGAAATTGTGTTTGTTTTTCCCGGGGTCAAATTGACCCCAAACATAACTCGTGTTACTATCCTTGATAAAATAAATAGTTTTTCTTTCCAAATGTTATAGATTACAATAATCTATACTTAGAAATATTATAAAACAAATAAAGCACCAAAAAATATATATACTTTTCCAATTTTAGGTCAATCAGTAAGATTTTATGGTGATTTGTAAATTTGTCCATAGTCGTGCAATGGGTATTCTGGATGTATAAGGGGTGGGGAGGGAGGTGGTGGGTGGATGTCAATGGCTATTTAAGTATTCAACAAAGACATAAATTACCTGAGACACAAACCTTTGTAAAAAAAAATAAAATAAAATCATATTCTAGAGGTTTAAATTACTAGGGTCAAAATGACCCAGTGGATAAAATTTTTTATCAGATTTGAGGGTAACAGGAGGGTTTTAAAGGAAAAAGAAGATACTGCTAAGACAGTGTGATCATCAGGTTTAAATAAAAGATGGATCTGCGTATCATCTGCATTAGTGATGTGTCGTTCTTGAAGGATTCGTTCATTTTGAACGAACGAGTCATCTTGGGGGGGTGATTCGTTCAGTTGCACATACGCATTATTCTATAGGTTCTGTTCCTCTAGTGGTAATTCACCTGTGTCAGTCAATACAGTCTTGAGCCGGAAAGAGAATTGATTAGTTCATATTTTGGGTCTATTGGGTTTTTGAGTCGTTCCTTAATCACGTGACAGACTCATACGCTAAAACCAATGCAGTATTAAGCTGTAAAGAGAATTGATTAGTTCATCTTTCGGGTCTTCGGGTTGTTCGTTCTTTTGTCACGTGACGTGACAACATTGGCTTGAGTAATTAGTTAATTTACAACCTTCCTTACAAATGGGTGCATAGTACGTATTATTATTTTTATTATAATTACTGGTTATGCTTTAAATGTTGTCCATATGATGGTAAAAAAAACTTTGATGAAGAGATTTTCTTTCTGTATTATTTTTTTTTTTTACAGTGGATTCTAATCTTCAAAACTGACCTTGTTGTATGATTTATGTCTTTTGAGTTCAGATTAGACTATATAACTGTAGTGTTACTTGTTTAGGATTCAAAATGTTATTTGCTTTTAATTTATGTCATTATGTCCTTTTTATGCTAAGTGCTAATTAATCTTTTCTGTATCTTATAGCATTTTAGTTTTGTATTGTTTGTAGTCTGATCAATGTTTGCATAAGTATTAGATGTGTTGGGGAAGTAACACGTAACATTTTAATTACATTTTGCTAAAATTAACTAAATTACTCAAAAAAGATTCGTTAATTTTGCTGAACGAGACTCAAAAGTCTTAGTCTGTAAAATTATCCGAACTTCCCATCACTAATCTGCATAGCGGTGGTAGGAGAAGCCATGTGCCTTTATGATTGTGCCCAGTGAGAATGTGTAAATGGATGGAGAAAAGAAAAGGAGCAAACACTGAACCTTAAGGCACCCGTTATTAGCTTTTGTGACTTAGACACCCTTCCTCTCCATGAGACTTTGGAGGAAATCTGCCATTGAGGTATAAGGAGGATCTGCTAGTTAACAGAGTTAAAGATAGCAAAAAGGTCCAGAAGAATAAGAACAGATCATTTGGAGCCAGCCAAAGACTTGATTAGCAGTGTCTGTTTTTGAAGCCAGACTGGTTATTGTCACATAGGTTGTTCTGTGAAGGAAAAGCTGAGAGCTGAACACAACTCGTTTAAAGGGGTCATGTGATTATTTTTTACATATCATTATTTTGTGTATTTGGTGTAACAGAATATGTTGACATGCTTTAATGTTCAAAAAAACAGTATTTTTCACATACTGTACATTATTGTAGGTCCTCTATGCCCCACATCTCTTTAATGGTTTTCCTACAAAGTTCTTCCTTCTGACAAGCGCAGTCTGCTCTGATTGGCCAACTGACCCAGTGCATTGTGATTGGCTGAACACCGCAAGCACTTGCTGGATATGTAACACCCTTTCCATAATCGCGAGCTTCATCTTTCAAAATAAATGTAAAGACAGTTAATAATGTCCTTAGTTTTACCATCAGTTCAAGTCCAAAAAGGGAACAGAGTGGTGGACAGACACAGTGATGAAGCTTGTATGTTTCCAGTACACAAGCCATGGACGGATATGACAGCTGACGCCACTGTGTCTCTCTCTTTCTCTCTCTCTCTCACACACACTCACGCGACGCATTTGAAAATTCAATAGCAAATACTTAAACTAATAACAAACATATTTGAATCTTACACATCTAGAAGCTTACACATGTAAAACATGCTCTGTGTGAACCTGCTCTTATCCGTTAAGAGAACGGGGCATCAGTGGCGGACATGTCATTTACGGTGTTCACTGATTTCCGCCCAAGTACTAAGTCCAAGAAATTAAAAACATAAATGAAAACAGGGATGGTTGAGGACCAGCAAGCTAACATGGAGGCCTCCGCTCCATAAAATAAAAATAAAAAATAGGTGAGTGAGCTAGTTGATCATGTTGACGACCTGGAGAACCAGGGACGCAGATGTACGTTAGAATCATCAATTTACCTGAGGACATGGAGTGCTCAGATCCTATTAAATTCAAGATTCAAGATTTTTATTCGTCACATACACAATTATAAAGAGCATTTATAACCAGCAGTGAAATGTGAGTCAGGTCCACTCCATGGACAGTGCAATTATTAAAGAATACAACACAGATGAAAATATACATAAATATAGCTATGAAAGAATGAAATAAAGGTAAACCATAAAAATATAAGAATAAAATATAAAAAAGATGTATACTGTAGAATTAAATATAGAATGCAAAATAATGTGCATGAAAGTAAACTGTAGTCTTAAATATTAAGATACACAGGAATGTACAAGAGGCAAATGTGCAAACAGGTTGACACTGTCAGTGATGAATATCTTACTGATAAAGTGAATATTAAGTGGAGACATGAAGATGTTAAGAGGCTGGTTTTGAGTTTAGGAGTCTGATGGCCTGGGGGAAGAAACTTCTCCTGAGTCTCTAGGATTTTGCCATCAGGCTACCGAAGCGCTTACCAGATTGCAGCAAAGTGAATAGATGGTTACTGGGGTGGATAGAGTCCTTGATGATTTGAACAGCTCTGCTTTTGCAGCGTTTGAGGTACATGTCCTGCAGAGAGGGGAAAGCAGGCCTGGAGATTCGCTCAGCTAAGCGCACAACTCACTGCAGGGCTTTGCAGTCTTGACTGGAGCTGTTTCCATACCACACTGAGATATACTGAGTCAATACACTTTCTATGGCCCCTGAATAGAAAGTTTTCAGGATTGTTGGTGAGACCCGGAATTCCCTCAGCTGTCACAGATGGTACAGTCTTTGCCTGGCTTTATTGACCTGTGTTTGAATGTGTGTAGTCCAAGTCAGGTCCTAGGAGATGTTTACACCAAGGTACTTGAAGCTGCTCACCCTCTCCACAGGGGTCCCGCTGATCATAAGAGGAGTATAAGGCTGCTGCTGTCTCTTCCTGAAGTCCACCATCAGTTCTTTAGTTTTGCTTACATTCAGAGAGAGACAGTTGTCCTGGCACCATGATGTTAATTTCTCTACCTCATCCAAGTATGCGGTCTCATTATTGTTGTGAATGAGGTCCAGAACCACAGTATCCACCATCAACAAATTTGATTATAGATGTGGAGCTGTTTGAAGACACGCAGTCATGTGTGTAGAGAGAGTAGAGCAGGTGACTCAGGACACAGCCCTGTGGGGCTCCTACGTTCATGGTGATGGAGTTGGAGGTGTACTGGCCTAGTTCTTCCAGTGAGGAAATCAAGAATCCAGTTGCAGAGTGAAGAATTCAAGCCAAGGTCCATGAGTTTGGAAGCTACCTTTTTGGGGACTATAGTATTGAAAGCTGAGCTATAGTTGATAAATAGCAGCCTTACATAGTTCCTGTTATTGCTGTCAATGTGTGTGAGAGAAGAGTGCAGGATGTGAGAGATGGCATCATCAGTAGATCTGTTTGGGTGATAGGCAAACTAAAGAGGATCCAAAGTATCAGGGATGGAGGAGCAGATGTAGTTTTTAACCAGTCCCTCGAAGACCTTCATGACTATTGATGTGAGGGCAACTGGAAGATAGTCATTCAGACAAGAGGGTTTATTGTTCTTAAGCACAGGGATGATGACAGATTTTTTGAAGGAGGTGGGAACCACCGATGTAGCAAGAGACTCATTAAAAATGGATGTAAACAAACCAGCGAGCTGATCAGCACCTCAGAACATGGGCAGCAATACCATCAGGTCCAGCTGCCTTCCTGACATTCACTTGCCTTAGTGCCCTCCGAACCTCCTCCTCCAACACAGTGATCACATGATCATTGTTGCTGTGGCTGCCGCTTCCTGACGCACTGATCGGCAGACTCGTGCTGCTTAGATTGCTTTCAAATCGGTTGTAGAAAGTGTTTTGCTCATCAGCCAGCAATGGATCTGCTCTCACCTCAGCAGATGATTTATTTCCAAAGGCACAGATGGTCCTTAGTCCCTGCCACATGCGTCGGGAGTCATTTAGCTGTAAATGTGACTCTATGCGTTCCCTGTATCTGTATTTGGTGGTTCTTACTTCGCGTAGGAGAGCATAGCACAATGCTTTGTACTCGCTCATGTTTCCTGACAGAAGACCGGCGTTGTAAGCAGCAGTGTGTTTGTTTACTGCTGCACAAATTGTTCTGTCCACCCATGGTTTATGATTTGAGAAGGTCCTTATAGTTATTGTATCCGTAGCTTTTTCGGCTAGTCTTGACTGTGGCTAGTGTTTACAAAGCTTAATGCTACATCCGTGAACTCGCTGACATCAGATGAACTTGCCTAAAACATGTCACAGTCTATGTCATCAAGAGACGACTGTAGCATGGCTTCTGAGTGGGTGTACCATTGCGTCACCACCCTCTGCACTGGGGGATCTTGAATGAGCCTTTTTTATATTCCGGTGTGAGGAAAATCGCGGCATTGGTCCGATTTGCCGAAAGCCAGTAGTGAGTGAGCTTTGTAGGCATTCTTAAACTGAGTGTAGCAATGATCCAGTGTATTCGGTCCTCTAGTTGGACAGGATACATGTTGTTAAAAATTAGGCATAACTTGCCTGAGGTTGGCTTTGTTAAATTCCCTAGCGATGATAATACCAGCATCAGGATGTTTGTTGATGTTGCCCCTGAGCGCATGGTGAAGCTCAGACAAAGCCAAACCGGTGTCTGCTTGTGGTGGGAAGTAAACAGCAGTAACAATGATCGATAAAAAATCCCGGGGGAGATAGAATGAGCGGCAAATTATGGATAAATGTTCCTGATGAGGCGAGCAGGAGCACGACAGAGTGGATATATTCCTTTATCCCTGAACAATGATCGAGTCTCGAGATCCAAGTGCAAGGGCAAAAATGGTTTATTTGCGTAACTGAGATAGCCAGCAATGAGAAACGTAGAAAGTTGATGACATAACCCCAGATGAATCACGTCCAGACCGCTCAAGCTGCATTAACTCAAACCCAGCGCTGGAATCCCAGGTGGGCGAGGAATAAGGTACAGAGAATGCCAACTGGAGGAACAGGAACCAGAACTAGACAAGAGAGACAGACAAGAATCAACGATCCAATAACATGAACAGGATGCCAGCCAAACTTAAAGGCAGCGCAAATGAGTTGCAGCTGGTGCTCGTTACCGCAGCTGCTGCTAGTTAACAGATGTACACAATCAGACAGAGACACAAGATGAATGCACTGACCCATGAACCGTGACAACCTGTCCCTTTTTTTGGCAATATGTAGCTCTCATGAAATCCAAAATAAGCCAATATTTGGTATGACATTTCAAAATGTCTCACTTTGGATATGTTTTCTATATTCTATTGTGAATAAAATATAAGTTTATGTAAATGATTCCATTACTTTTTTACTCACAATTTGTACGGTGTCCAAACTTTTTTGGAATCAGGTTTGTATTTTCCACAGGGTTCAGGTCAGAGTACTGGGACGGTCATGGCAGAAGTTTAATTTCCGTAGTAGTAGTAGTAGTAGTGGTAGTAGCCCTTTATTTACACTAGTCACAAGTACCAGCGAAATTAGCCATCAACCTGTCCGTACATACTTATACACAACATACATACAATATGACAAGGGGGTAGACAGGACAGGAAGACAGGGAATTGAGGAAGAATACAGCATAACATGAGGAAGGGGAGGAGAAAAAAATAACCCCCAGACTATTCTCCTTTGGGAGTACAGAATGCATATCTGTATATATGTGCATATGTGTGTGTGTATGTTGGTAAGAATTTGTGTATTTGTAGGCCTGGAGAGCCACCACACCGAGGCCAGTGCTGGTAGAGGGGAGCCAAAAGAAGATAAGATTGTGATTGTGTGGTCTTAGGGCGAGTAGCCGCATTCTACTTTACTTTACTCTCTTTGTCCATTCTGGTCTCCAAATCCATTTTCCTTTGCAAAGCTGTGAGCTTCTCCGTGATGTTATCCATATTGCGGTTAATAGTCTCAGTCTCAGTGCTGACCGGTCTGCCCACTGCTTAAATCATGACTGGCAGCCTTATGAGGCTTTGGACAGCTGTTCCCATCTTCTGAATTCTTCGATAACCCAGGGCAAAGCCTAATCCAATCAATAGAAAACATGTTATCATGGTTCCGAATAGGTAGATATCTTCAATGTCCTCCACGGAAAGAGCCGCCAGACACACGACCCGCCACTTCTCCCACGCATCCATCGTGTAGCCAGCTGCGAACGTTCCAGCAGGGCAGTCAAGTTCCCCCGAACCCAAGCTTCTCAACGAGAAGGTGGTGTCAATTGCGTTGAGAGACCAGTTGATCAAATACATGAGCATTGCAGAGAGAGTCTCTCACGTATTAGACAATAGACGAGATGAGACGAGATGAGAAAGCAAGCAGGGAAGGTAAGGGGGAGGAGAGGGAGAGAAAATGTGTCCGCCTTCGTTGAGAGCCAAATGAGAAGAGAAATTTTTTGATCAGTGATTCTTTTTGTGTTGATTTTGGTGTTTGTTTTAGATCAAAATCCATGCCTTGAGAGCAGGAACATCTAGGCTGTACAATCTGGCAAAGGTGGATGGCGAATGGACCAACTGGCAGCCACACATATCTCACCAATAGAGATTCCACTGGACCAAGCCCAGGGGGAGGTCATTCCTCTAGTGGAGTGGGTCCTCACATCTAATGGGTATTGCAAACCTTCTGAGGCATAAGCCATGGCTATAGCATCAATTATCCAGTGTATAGTCTTTGCTTTGTAACCAGCAGCCCCTTAGAGTGGCCTCAAAAACAAAAGAAAAGCTGCTTTGACTGTCTGAACAGGCTTGAACATTCAAGATATATTCTCAAGGCCTTGACGTGGCAGAGAACACTGGGAGCCTGCTCATCATCTGCAGTGGGGAGCGTTAGAAGGGTAATTACCTGGGCTCTGAATGGAGTTGAAAGCACCTTCGGAACATATCCATGTCTAGGCTTAAGGATGTCTTTACAGTTGCTGGGCCCAAACTCCAGACAGGAAGCACTTTTTGACAGTGCTTGAAAGTCACCGACTGCAGGGCGTAAAGGTGTCTTGTAGATTGTGCTCTAGCCTCTAAAATGGTATCACTCAATCTTGCTGGGAGCTGCGTAAGCTCCCGTCGAGGCTCCATACATGAAGGCTCCACAGCTCTGGCTGGCGATGCCAAATCATGCCTTTTGCCTGCAAGAGAAGATCTCGTCTCAGTGGTATTGGCCACAGGGATGCTCCTGAGAGCTTTACTAACTCATGGAACCAAGCCTGGTTCCTCCAGAGTGAGGCCACTAAGTGAACTGAGCATTTTGTCTCCCTGACCCAATTGATGACCTGTGGAAGCAGGGCTATCGGGCAGAAGGTGAACCCCGGGCAACCACGGGTCAAAGCATTTCGCTGTATCAAGAAATAAGTTGGCAGTGAGAGCTGTCTTTTTGAGGCAAAGAGGTCTACCTCCACCTTCCCAAAGACAGACTAGATTTCTCTAATCTATGAAGATGTAGGGTCCATTCTCCTGGAGCCACATTGCCTCTGGACAGCATGTCTGCTGCATGGTTTAGACTGCCCAGCATGTGAACCAGTTTAAGAGAAAAGAGTTCTGTGCCCAGAATAAGAGGTGTCAAGCCAGCCTGTAAAGGGAGTGAGACCTCAGACTGCCTTGGCGATTGATTTAGGCTGCATTTTTCTTTCTGAATGGACCAGGACATGGTACCTATGAAAGCCCAGCAGAAAGGTTTTCAGGGCCAGAAAGACTGCTAGGAGCTCTAGACCAATTATATGCAGGCACCGTTCTGGAGGTTACCAGGAGCAGGACACTGGATTGCCCGCCAACAAAGCTCCCCAACCTGAGTTTGAAGCATCTGTCGTAACAACATTCCTCTTGGAGGTAAGTCCCAACAGTACACCTGACTGAAACAGGCATAAAGATGTCAAAGGGGCCACAGCTTTAATAGAGCAATGTTTTACTTTGATATAAAATGCTCTGAACATTCTGACGTGACCTGTTTGTGGTTGCCGTTTGTACTGCGTTTGAACTCTGTCACTATACTCTTTTAATCGACTATTTTTAATCTTAAAAATCAATTTTATACACCATAATTTCCGTTTCTATGAAGTGTGAATATATCCTCTATCGTATTCTACAACAAAATCACTCAGAGCACCTCGTTATCACTAGTTTTATTTTGATCTCCCAGGTCCGCTATTAGCTTATCGCCCATTAGCATCGGCAGCATGGTTGCTGCTTACCGCGCTTGCATTGCTAATACTCTATTCACACACATTACCATTGCTTTACTCACTGTTACTTGCTTTAATGACAGATGTATGTCTACCTTTGATTGTAGGTGAGGACGCGTTTTGATTGCAGCTGGATGCATTTTGAAATGCAGCTGGAGGCCGTGGAGAAGCAGATTCGTGACCTGGAGGTGAGGCAGGCCCAGCAGAGAGCGGAGAGCCATGCTGGAAGCCTCCCACCACGTCTACTCCGTGTGTTTCTCTGCACAGGCCCGGTGCACCCAGGACGCGATCTTCCCAGATGTCCTTCACTCCAGCGCCGGGACACCACAGCGGAGGATGCGAAACAGGCCCCGGGGCGATGACTTCTCCCCCTCTGTTCTTCGCGATCTCCGACCAGAACCGCTTCGCTCCCCTCCGCGAGATGGGACACGACACTGTGATCATCAGAGACTCCATCGTTCGACACGTCTGTGCTACGTTAGCTGAAGGTAGAGTGCACACTCACTGTTTCCCTGGTGCTCGTGTTCTCGATGTTTCTGCACAGATACCCATGATCCTGAAGGCCAACGAGAGCCCCAGAGCGGTCGTGCTTCATGCCAGGGTTAACGACGCCACACTACGGCAGACAGAGATGCTGAAGAGGGACTTCAGGAGCCTGATCGAGACGGTTCACAGCACGACGCCCACAGCGACGATCATTGTGTCAGGACCACTGCCCACATATTGACAAGGACACGAAAGGTTCAGTAGACTTGTTGCTTTAAATGAATGGTAGTTGTCATGGTGTAAAGAACAGAAACTACTATTTGTTAATAATTGGAATTAGAACACGGTAGCGGTCGGTAACTCTGGTGTAATTTGATTGGGAGCGGTCGGTCATTCAATATCACGTTCCCGACATCCTTTCAGAACAGCATATCTTCGCTTTACTTAATCTTAATCTTATCGACCACCCGGTATAGGCTACAGCCTGCCCTGCACTCAGGACCTTTATGCATGCACGCGCTGCATGCATGGACCAGTTTTTTCTGCATCATGCATTGTATTTGAGGGGTCTGTGTGCGCAGCATGTGCATAATGGTCCTCAGGGCAGACTGTACCGGTGGTAAATATACGGCCCTCAAAAAGAATGGCAAAGCTTGGATGCGCTGTCCTTGAAGGACGTTCAACTGTGTTGACAGCAAAATGTTACTTATTTTGACAATACAAATAAAAATAACAAAAAGGCTTCCATTTTTGTACATTTTTATGTATTTTTTCTCTGCGACATTTTTCCCCCTACTGTGTTGGCAGCAAAATGTTCAATTTTGTATCTTGACAAGGCGAATAAAATAATATCTAACATTTTTGTGCAGACTGCATTTTTATTTTCTCCGTGGAAATGTAAATGTGAAATTCTGGAAACGAAATCTAAATTTAGCGGGGTGGTCGGGAAGAAAATTATTCTAAGCAGACAGCGGGTGAACAAAGAGTGTATATATATCGGGAATGGGTGGGTGCGGATATAACCCCAGGGGGAGCTGGCGGGAGCAGGAGTTAAAAAACAGTCCTGCGCAGACCTCCAATTGGCATCTTTTCTGGGAGCATCCTAGGCTGTTTTTTTAAATATAAATTTAATGTAGGATCTAAAGAAAATCTTATCGTGATTAAACCAGAACAATGTAAAGTATGAATGAATAAAATAATAAATGAATAAAAAACATTTTTAAAGTTTGGGCTCATAAATATTAGATCACTCACACCCAAAGCAGTTATTGTAAATGAAATGATCACAGATAATAGTTTTGATATACTCTGCTTGACTAAAACCTGTCTAAAACCAAATTATTATATTCGTCTAAATGAGTCGACTCCACAAAACTATTGTTATAAGCATGAGCCCTGTCAGACTGGTCGTGGTGGAGGTGTTGCAACAATATATAGTGATATTCTCAAGGTTACTCAGAAAACAGAATACAGGTTTAACTCATTCAAAATACTTCTGCTTAATGTTACACTGTCAGATATGCAAAAGAAATCTAATGTATCTCTTGCTCTGGCTACTGTGTATAGACCACGAGGGCTGTATACAGAATTCTTAAAAGAATTTGCAGATTTCCTATCAGACCTTCTGGTTACAGTTTTTTTTATTAATTCTTTATTGTCCTCAATAGAGGAAATTTGTTTCCACAGTCCGTACCAAAAGTAACATTCAACACTCATAACATACACGTACAACACAGAATTTTGTACACATGAGTAGATTAGGCTTTCTGTAAATTCAGCGCTCTTATTGCTGAAATTACAAAGCTTTTCCCTAGTCGTGATTTTTTATGAGGCAGTTGTATATATTTGCGACCTGAGGGAAGAAGGGTGAAACATGAGTTAAGAGGGTGGCTGGGGTTTTGTATGATGGTATTTGCTCTGCGAATGGTAGCAGCATCAATGAGAGCCGGCAAGTTGGGTGTGGGAAGACCAATTATTTTTGAAGAAGTCTTAGTGATTCTAAGAAGCTTGTTCCTATTAGTGAGAGAAAGCATAGTGAAATAGCAGGTGGCACAGTATAGAAGGACGGGTTCAATGATGCTACGGTACAAAAGCAGAAGAAGATGTGGTTTGACTGAAAGAGTTCTGAGTTTACGTATGACAGATAGTCTCTGTTGGAAGCGCCTGTGAATGTCTGTGGTGTGATGGTGAAAACTCAATTTATCGTCCAAAATAATGCCAAGGTACCTGAAGCTGTCCACAATGTCCACTGACTGGCCCTTGATGGAGATATGGCAGTGAGCAGTGGAGGATTTTTGGCGCGTGTCCAGGATAAGTTCCTTTGTTTTAATAATGTTAAGAAGGAGATGACTATCTGTACACCATTGGGTGAAATTGGCAACAGATTGGTGATATGCTGTGACTGATTCCGTACCGTTAAGGGGGGCGAGTATGGCTGTGTCATCCGAGTATTTGAAATACTTTGTCATGTCAGAAGAACTACGGCAGTCGTCAGTATATAATGTGTAAAGGAACGGACTGAGGACACAGCCTTGGGGGGCTCCAGTGTTGACAGTAATGGTGGAGGATGTTATACTACCCACCCTTACTGCCTGTGATCTGTCACTGAGAAAATTATAAATCCAGTGGATAAAAAGAGTTGGCACGTGAAGTTGTTGGAGTTTAGTTATCATGAGGTGACGTTGTATCGTATTAAAGGCGGAACTGAAGTCTATGAAAAGAATCCTGGCATAATGGCCAGGAGAATCCAGATGTTGGAGGAGAGTATGAAGAAGGCATGCAACAGCATCCTCTGTTCCTCTTTTGGCCCTGTAGGCAAACTGGTAAGGATCCAGCTGTGGGCCGACAACCGGAAGGATATTGTTTAATACCAGTTTCTCAGAACATTTTGCTATTATAGAGGTAAGTGCTACTGGTCTGTAATGATTCAGTTCACAGGGACAAGATCTTTTGGGTACAGGAATAATAGTGGCAGTTTTCCAGAGGGGGGGGACAGTTGCTGTCTGTAGTGACTCTTTAAAAAGTGAATGAAGGACAGATAACTCCAAGGCACAGTTCTTGAGCAGCCTCCCGGTGATTCCATCTGGGCCAGGGGCCTTTCCAGTGTGGCACCTCCTGAGCTGCTGGTGGACATCTCCCACCGTTAATGGGGCACAATGTGGCTCTTCAGGAGTGGGTAGGCTCCTGAGCATTCTTTCACATTCAATGGTGCAATTTAGAGTATCAAACCTGGCATATAATTTGTTCAGGTCTTTGGCAAACGAGCTGAGATCAGTAGATGTAGGAATGCTGGCATTTGAAGTGGTTCCAGTGAGTGTCTTCACCTTCTGAAAAGCCTGCCTGGTGTTCATACTACTGAAATCCTTTTCTAATTTGTCCTTATAGGCAAGTTTTGCCTTTTTGATTTCATTTTTCACAGAGCGATTAATGTCTCTCAGTGAAAGCCACTCTTTGCAATTAAATGCTTGTTGTTTCTCTTTGAGTTTGAGTTTTATTTGGCCAGTCATCCATGGTCTCGAGTTGGGATATCTTTTAACAGTTTTGACTGGAATACTAGTTGCCATGCAAAACTTGATGTAGTCAGTTATTATTTCCGTTTTTTTTTATCAAGGTCGCCGTCAAAAATACTCCAGTCTGTACATGCAAATGACCCTTGAAGTTGTGCAGTTGTATCCTCTGTCCACTGGGTGATGCTGTATGTAGCTGGCTTTTCTCTCTTCAACAATTGTCTATATTGCGGGAGCAAAAAGATGATGTTGTGATCCACGGAGCCTAATGGAGGCTGCACGCTAGCAGTATAAGCATTGTTTATGTTCCCGTAGCACAGATCTAACACATTATTTTTTCTAGTGGGGGAATCAACATACTGCTTAAAGGATGGGAGGACACTGTCAAGTTTGCAGCTATTAAAATCCCCCATAATAAACACCGGAGTCTCAGGGTATTTATTCAGCATAACATAAACATTCTGGGCTGCTAGCTCAGCTGCCGCATTGGTATTAGCACCAGGAGAAATATAAACACAGCTGATAACCAGCGTGGAAAATTCCCGAGGGAGATAGTACGGACGAAGCGAAACAGTCAGCATTTCAATGTCAGGTGTGCAGACCCTATCATGGGTCTTGATGTTATTGCACCACCGGTTATTAACATAAACACAGACACCCCCACCCCTTTCCTTACTGGAATCACTCGTTCGGTCCACCCGGATGATGGTGAAGTTATCCAACCTAACTTCTTCATCGGGAATGGAGTCCTTCAGCCAAGTCTCGGACAGCGCGATGATGCAAGCCCCTGAAAAGATTTTTCCCCTTGGCATCTAGCGTGTAAAATGTCCATCTTGTTCCGGAGAGATTGTACATTAGCCATCACGACTGAGGGAAGGGGGGGGTTTAAAAGGACGCCTCCGAAGCCTGGCGCGTGCCCCTCCTCGTCTTCCTCGTTTCCTCGGCTTGCATAGGATGTCAGCTGGAATTGCATCCAATGGTGTTAAGCATAATCATACCAGGCTGGCCATGGTCTTGCTGATAGCCTTAGCTATGTTTTTTTGTAGTGCACAGAGCCAAATCAATCGCTGTGCACATTCCTTCATGAACTGTAGCCAAGAACTGGGCAGACCGCTAGCAGGAACCACTCGTCTAAAAGGCTCATCTGGAGCCAACCACTCGAGACCCAGATCCTCCACCACCTTGAAGAGAACACGGATCAGCTCGTTGGCCGGTTTCAGCCACGATGGTTGTTATGAAGGGAGGGCTTCAGGCTCGTAGCGTTGAATTGAGCCATCAAGGACATCAAGTTGTCGACAGCAATCTTTTCCCCAGAAGCGCCAAAGGAAACCAAGCTGTAGAGGAGGAGCATTGATCCTCTCATGCGAAGTACACCGGTGCGATGAGCCGGAGTGGAGAAAGAGGGGCACGCTGGCACTGGGCCGTCATTACACCACTCGCACCCATTGACAGAGAGCCACTGCTAGCTGTTTCTTTCTCTTAGGAGAGTGAGAAAATGGAAGAGCAGAGCCGGAGGTACTCTCTTCAGTAAAGAAGGCAATACACGAATGGAGACTGGACCAACTCGTATTCTCACAATGAGAACATGAGCTGTCAGCAAGCGCAAGCGACAATCTTGCTGTGCCCATCTTCAACGAGCTGCACTCACAGCGCATCTTTTGCAACAATGCTCAGTGGAAATTTGCTCTAATTTGCTCTTTTAGAAAGTGCCAGATGGCCACAGGGGAGACTCATCCTCTGCCAGGGATCTTCGACGGCACTGAGCGGGTTAAGTTTCTTTCTCTTTCTTTGGCTTTTTGCAGAGTCAGCAAAGAGATGATCCTCGTTGCTGAAGGAAAAGATTCTGATGAAATGACGCTGCAAGCCGACTTATATTCACATTGGCTTCGCCACTTCTGGCTGGCTAAAGCGCCATTGGTTTGTGCAGTTACACAAACATGAACAAATCAGAAATTCAGTAACAGAGTAAACTGGAGTTTACCCCATACAAAACGTGAAGTGAACATTCGAAAGGGAAATATTCTTTTGCACTGGGTAATCGACAAACCCCCTTCTGTGAAAGGATGGAAAAAAAGTGTTGATGGAACTGACACCATTGGATTATCTCACGTCTAATCCACTCTAAAACAGACTTTTTGGGTTGTACTGATGAGCATTTTGTATTTCCATAATATCAGCTAATATGATGTATTGGTAGTTTGTCTTGTCTGAGTTGTTTTGCTTTCACACACACACACACACACACACACACACACACACACACATACACACACACACACACACACACACACACACACATATATATATATATATGTCATATTGTAGGTTCTTCAAAGTAGCCATCTTTTGATTTGATTACTGCTTTGCACACTCTTAGCATTCTCTTGATGAGCTTGGGAGGGGGAATGTGACGAGTCAGCTGCCTCCTCCCTGATTATCATCGGCACCCCGTCCTAAATCGCCGCCCTTCACCAGGCTCCCGACAGGAGTGAGTGTGTGACAGGAGGGGTGCTGGATGAGCCAGGGCTAGCGGCGTGTAATGGGGCACACCTGATGTGGATGGAGCCTCATCACCGTCGCTGTTTAAGAGCCCAACGCGCCTCTCCTCGAGAGACCGGTCTCTTCCCCTTGCATGCACACTGGTGTCCTCGTGGGTCCAGGAAGGGTGCGTTGAGGGATTCACGCGCCACCAGAGACGTGAGCCGCCGGACTCCGCCCCTTACCTAGACCCTTCCTCCATGAACACTGCCCGACCCACACGAACCCCACAGCACGACGAGGACACCAAAGCCCCTGTTTATTTTTGGACACTCTCCCCCCTTGGCCACGTTTATTTCCTCTTTTATTTTATTTTCTGTTGATAAAAGCCTCTCCTAGGCCTGACGCCACGCCCACTGTGTCTGTCGTTGGTTCCTCCTATAACAATATATATAGTTAAGATGTTCTAAATGATTGTTTTTGAGTTCTGTTTTATTTTGAAAAAAAAAAAAGAATATATATATATATTTATATATATATATATATATATATATATATATATATATATATATATATATAGAGATGAATTTGATTTGAACTATGTTTTTACTTTATGTTTTTAATAATGTTTTTATTTTGATTTGAACTATGTGACACTATAAGTTCGTTATCCTGCTGAACGTAATCATCACAAGATGGGTTCACTGTGGCCATAAACTGAGGGATACAGTCAGCAACAATACTCAGGTAGGCTGTGTTTAAATGATTCTCAATGATTTTGATACAACCTTTGATACAAGGCAGGATCCAGGCTTTCATGTTGTTTATACCCAAATATAACTCTACCATTCAAATGTCTCAGCAGAAATCAAGACTCATCAGACCAAGCAAACCTTTAACAATCTTCTATTGTCCACTTTTGGTGAGTTTATGCATATTGTAGCCTCAGTTTCTGGTTCTTAGTTGACAGCTGTGGCACCCAGTGTGGTCTTCTGCTGCTGACTCCCATCTGTGTGTCAGAAATGTTCTTCTGCAGACCACGGTTGTAACAAGTCGTTATTTGAGTTAGTGTTGTCTTTCTATCAGCTCAACAGTCTCTAAAGTCTGAACTTTAGCAGATTGTGTTTGCCATGTCTACATGCGTAAATGCTGCCATGTGATTGGCTGATTAGATATTTGCATTAACTAGCAGCTGAATAGTAGTTGGCTAATCTTAGTAAAAGCTATTTTTTGTGTGTGTTCACATTATTATTATAATTATTATTATTATTATGAACTTATAATTATTAATTATTAACTTACTATTCCTCTTGATAGACATTTAAAGACAATTTCAAAATACTGTTCTGTTATAGCATACAAAAAAATCATAATACTAATAACTAAATCACTTTTTAAATTTAATTTGAGCTATAAATTAATGTTGCTAAATAAATGCACTATATTACACATTTATTATGTTTTTACCTGTTGTGAAAACCATTTTTTATTATTATTATTATTATTACAGATAATGTTTGATAAGAAACTGGAGATGAACTGGACCTGAACATATATAATGAAAAAGTCAATTTAATGTAGACTGTGTAATTTATGACTATTAAATACTATAAACCATTATATATGTAAATATAATTGAAAGTAGAAACAAAGAAAAAGTGCAGAGCTTATTGGTTGACAGAAATATTGTTTACATTCTACACGGCAAAATCACAGTCACATTCCGATTTGTCATATTGTTCAGGATTCTAAATAATTAAAAAAAAAATAATAATAATTTAATTTCCGGCTGGTTGCTGCTCATAAATAACATTGGGTTTTGCTGCCTTATATTTGTCCAACATATCCCACCCTTCTTACCCAACCTTCCCTCACAGTGTAAAAGTTAATTTGGCTTCAGTGGTTTTGACATATTCAAATGCTTATGAATAATGCACAGCCATCCCTTACTTTGGGAAGCCAAGTGAAAAACACTCAGAGTCGATTTGATTTAATGCAAGCAGTGTTGATTTCCCAGTGGGACGGCACGTCAACCACCAACTTTACCAACTCGTCATTCTCTCATCCTTTGCTGCTGCAAAGCACTCAAAGCACGCTTAGAGCCTGGATACGAATGGAAATGGATGGAGCAAACACACCGATGATGACGGCGAGGTCGTTCTGTGGATCGGAGCTATAATGCCTGCAGAAGAGCAAACTCCTGTCACATCTCACCAAAACCATATCAATAAAACATGTCACCTGAAATCAGTGCCATGCTGTTGCCGGATGATGAGAAGCCCACAAATACCATTGCAACCCTTAAATAATGGATCTGTTTTTAGATGACAATGGGAGGTTTTGAGATGATGTGGGCAGATGCACGGCTATCAGAGTGAGAGACTTGTGGAGACACGGTGAGGCTGATCTTTCCACGCATGCAATGTGAAACCTGATGCTACAGAAGCATCAGTCAGGTGGTTTGACTGTCAAGGCCCAGTGATACATGGTCACCATTCAACCCGTCTGATAATGTGTTTGTTTAGTTTGTCTGTGGTATATGTCATCATGACCTGATTGTTCCTTTTAACGCAAAAACATTTGTTTCAGTTTTTAAAAACAATTATTTATTTTTACTCCACAAATTTTTCCTTTCCTTTCCTTTCCTTTCCTTTCCACTGTAGGGTATATGTTTTTAAAGGGATACTCAACCCCAAAATGAAAATGTTGTTATTAATCGCTTACCCCCATGTCGTTCCAGATCCATTAAAGCCCTGTTCGTCTTCCAAACACAAATTAAGATATTTTGGATAAAAACCGTGAGGCTTGTGACTGTCCCATTTACTGCCAAGTAAATAACACTGACAAGGCCCAGAAAAGTATGAAAAGCATCATCAAAATAATCCATCTGCCATCAGTGGTTCAACCTTAACGTTATGAAGCGAAAATAATACTTTTTTTGTACTGTATACAGTGTTGTGCCTGAACGCGTTCATTGAACGATAGTTCATGAACTCGTTCATATTTTGGGCGAACGTGAACTGAACGTGCTGTATTACTGCCTGATGAACGTTACTGTGAACTCGTTCATTCTGGTGTCTGTGAACGGCACGCTCTCTCAGGTTAACTTCGTTCAATAGGGTGCCAGATTTCTATAGAGCCTTCCAGGCGAAAGTCCGGCTAAAACACACCGTAAACGGGTCTTAATATGTAGCGGAAAAACACCCAATCTGGCAACACCAACCACCAGTGTCGCACCGCCGTCCGCCGCATGCGTGACGCGTCATCAAAAAAAAACAGCAAACGACAGCAGCATGTAGCAAGAAGGCGTATGATCATGTAAAATAATTTTATGATGTTTATGACAAGGTCGGTGAGAATGGGAGACAAAGCATTAAAGCAACAATGGGGAAATGCTGTCCCCTCAATGCTAATGTAAGCCATGGTTGGATAAGGATTCAAAATTGGATATGAAGATGAAATCTGACGCATAGCTTCATTGTTAAAACTGATAAAATAATTGCTGTCTGTGATTCTATATGGGCTGTGGCAATAATTTTGAAAAACAATAGCTCGCAGCAACGTAGGCTATGGAAAAAAAAGAACTATGAACTAGTTCATTTTTAGAACTGTGAACTTTAGTTCAAAATTTTGTAGTTTGAACTATGAACTGAACTAGTTCATTTTAAAATTTGTGAATTGAACTTTGAACAAGTTCATGTAGAAAGTGAACTTTCCCAACACTGACTGTATATGAATATTACAAAAATAATGACTTTATTCAACAATTTGTCTCCACTGAGTCATCCCACATCACTGTAGCACAATTTTGGAGAATACGTTCAGCTCATACACTACAAAATGTTTGATTTATACGTGTACAAAAAGTATTCTCGTCGGTTCATAACATTACAGTTGAACTGCTGATGGCAGATGGACTATTTTGATCATGCTTTTCATACTTTTCTGGACCTTGACAGTGTAATTTACTTAGCAGTTTATGGGACAGTCACAAGCCTCCCAGTGTATCTCCAAAATATCTTAAATTGTTTTCCGATGATAAACGAAGCTTTTACGGGTTTGGAACGACATGGGGGTAAGTGATTAATGACAACATTTTCATTTTGGGATGGAGTATCCCTTTAAAATTTCCTTGCTTTTACATGCCAAAAGGTTTTCCTTTGTGCTTCTGAAATGTTTTGGGTACAGGTGACAACAATGTAAAAAAATGATCCCTGTTCACAAGGATCTGCTTAAAAGGCTGTATTATTCATGCCAGACCAACAGTTAGCAATGTCACTTTATACAGAAACATTACATGCCTACGCAAATACATGTAATACGCACATACATGATGTCACAATGTCATGTTAATTCCCCTTAATTAACTAGTAAATTAACACATTACATTTTAATTTACAAGAAAATATCTGAGTTACTTTTTCATCGGGATTAGATACTTTTTAGCTAGTAACACAATATTGTAATGTAATCTAATAACTTTATTCAACATTGGAAATAATATTAAAAAGTAATTAAATAGTAACAATTTATTTTAATTAATTAATACTTTTAAATGTAAAAAGTATTTTTTTTACTAATAGTGTTAATCTTTGAATTGTTATTATAACAATTTAGTTGTATTCATAACAGAGTAGACAAAAATTACCTGCATGCGTTACTACAACTGGTGTGATTCTAAAGAGGCCACTTTACTTTCCCATGAGCCCATGGGGGAGGATTTGTGAATGACTGAAGATATGCAACTTAGGCTGGTAATATGACAATATGAGGAATGAAGTTTGTCTGAATTATATACTTCACAAGGTACTTCATAGATCATGCTCTTTTAAGGGTACCTAGCAATTTCGGTGCAACCATCGTCTGTATGAAAAAGTTATTTGAATCATTTACTCAAGCAATTTGAGTAAAAATATGAATTATGCTGTGACTTTGTTGTTGACAAAATGTTTCCATTGTAAAATACAAAAATAAAAAAGTTAATATTAACTTGTTGTTTATTTACCCAATGTATAAAAGCAGTATTACATAAATTACATGGAAAATTGTATACATTCATTATTTGACCATGTGCATCATGTCATCCATACAAAGTGAAACGTAGCTCCAGCTTTTGCGAAGCTAAAAGTTTGTTGTCCCAATGAAGGAGAAAGATGCACCATGTCATTGACCCATTACTATCAATTTATATCTTTTTATCATGTTTGTTTATATGTCGTATACATTGTTAAATGTACTTTTTTTATTATTATTTATTTTTTTAATTCAAGTAACTTTTGACCATGATTGTTAAAACTCACAAATAAAAAGTACCAGAATAAACAAAACATTTATTTTGATCCTCAACTCAAGATTTCGCTCACAGTACGTAAAAGTAAGCGTTCATGTAAAACAAGATGAACCGATGAGCTATGAATGCATTTTTAGGTTATGCTTGTAAAATATTCATGAGTTGAAACTTTATCTTGAGAAGGATAGGGGTGTGACTTTATCATAAAAGGTATCATAAACAAGATTGGGAATATCATGACACTGTTGGCAAAACAAGACATGTTTATAATTTTGCCAAGACTTAAAAAAAAAAAAGTACACACTGTTAATTTGCGTAATGAATGAGAAAATGGCAGAGAGGTAATGGATGCCCGCCACATAGCGGATAAATAATTGAGCGTCTGGGGGAACAGGAGAGGTGGATGGGATCAGATGGTGCATCTGTGTCACTGCACTGCCTGGCTTCTCTTTCTGCAGCCAGCAGCATGCTCACCACGTCAAAAAGCCATGGAGGGAGAACAGGGGTTTACTTCCAGTTACCAACAGCAATGACATTCATTTACTGACCCACTTTGAGTTGGAGGAGCCTTGCTAGAGAGGTTCAGTGGTGTTCATATAAAATGTTCCATCACTCTAAAATGTATGTAAATTATGTATCTGATATTATTTAATGACTTTCTTTTGCTAGTTTAACTCTTGTGTATGATTCATTCTAATAGAGTTACACATCATTCATTTCACTTTGATAACAAAGGACAACAGCTGGGTGAATCTGTACATTTAATAGCGCTGTCAAAGTGTTTCTGAGGGCTTACTTTTAATGCTCACGCTGTTAGGGCAGGTTAGGAGAGAGCAGCTCTGTCAGTGAAGATTGGGGGTCAGCCAAGGTGAAAGTTTGTGCCATTCATCTTGAGCCTCAACTTTCCTCCCAAGTTAATATGGGTGATCGGTATTTTCCAAGGAGATTTCCTGTAGAATTTTTTTTTTTTTAAGGACAAAAAAATAGGAACAACATTTTTAAATACCCTAAACATTTTACACAACACGGGCCACCGCATATTTTTAATGATCTACAAGATGATGGACTTACTAATATTGAAAATATACAAAACCGTTCTTTGATTACACATTTGATGTATTCCTTGCACTAAATGTGAGATAGTTCTGGATATATACGTATACGAATTAAAAAAAAATAGCCAATTATTATGTAGCCTATGATGTAAGACTCTTAATAAAGCCTTCATGTAATATATAATTGGTATAATTTGTAGAATACAATTAAGAATCATACACATAAGTATCATTTTGGCACTTATTTTTAATATATTAATATAGTTAACACATTTAACAATATTATTGATTATTATTATTAGAAAATTATTTGTCTGTTTTTCGATATGAAAATAAAATGCATTATTATCAAACTTAAATTAGCAATATCAATATATTACAAATGTAATCATTTAAGACATTAATATGAAATTAAAATGACAATATTATTTAATTTGAAACAATAATAAAAAAAAAGATATATCATTATTATTATTAACTGTTAAATGTCATATATGATTTAAAAGTAACACTAAAGTGTTTGGGAACACATATTCACTATTAACTAAAAGTTTCCTCTCAATAAACTCCTACTTAGGATACTGCTCACTTGTAAGGTAGTTGTGCATTTAATTAAGGAGGATGAAGAGATCTGGAATATGATCATGCAGAATAAGGCATTAATAACTGCTTTCTATGTACTAATAAATAGTCAACATCCTATATGCACTTCATTGCGTTGTAACAAATATCCGTGAAATTACCGAAAAAAAATGTTACAAAGTAACAGTACAAAGTCTAATTAATAGAGAATAGTGTTACCCATTTAAAACAATCCCTTCTCTGATGAAGTGTAAAGTATTGAGATACTGTCAAACTTTTTTTGTCCTGTGGTGCAGTAGACTTGCGCCACAGACCACTTGTAAGTTAAATAGAGGAGCAGGTGGAAGGGCGGTGTGAGGGTGGAGGTGGTGGGGGGAGAGCCCTGGAGGCGCTGCCAATGGAAACAGCACACACGAGGAGCGTCGAGCCAGAGCGCCGCGTCGCCTCCATGTCAGGTCCACTCACCTGCAAGGTGCGCAACGAAGATGATGGCCATGAACGGCAAGCAGCACTTCTCCATGCACCCTGCGTTGCACCCGGGCTCCGAGGGCATGCGGCGGGTGTGCCTGCCTGCCCCGCAGGTACGTCTCACGCTAAACTCCTCGTATTGTCTTCGTTCTGTCACTTTGAGGTGTTTTGAGTTGCCCCGGCATCCATCCATCCCTCCCTCCCCGGCCTTTCTTTCCTCTGAGCTCACGCCCCCCCCCCCCCCCCCCCCCCCACATGCCTATCCAAGAAAAGCTGTTGCTTTCATATTAATTTTTATGACCTGTGCTTTGAGGAGGATGCTTGGGAATGTTCTTTAATCCGGAGTTGACACAATTCCCTACTGACTTCCCTATGCGTGCTCTTGCTTGCAGCTCCAGGGCAATATATTCAGCGGCTTTGATGAGAGTCTGCTGGCCCGCGCGGAAGCTCTGGCGGCGGCTGACATCGCGTCTCACGGCAAGAGTCACCCTTTCAAGACGGACATCACCTACCAAACCATGAGCAGCGTGCCCTGCACCTCCTCTTTGTCCACAGTGCCCATATCCCACCCTTCATCCAACTTGCCCTCGCACCACCACCACCACCACCTCAGCCACCAGAGCCTGGACGGGGATCTGCTCGACCACATTTCCTCCAGTTTATCGGTCAGCGGCATGGGTGCGCCGCCCGACCCGTCGGGGATGACCACTCAAGCCCACCAGCACCACCTGCAAATGGGTCACTTGCACCAAGCCATGGCCATGGGTCACCCGCACACCCTGTCGGTCCACAACGGGATGGCGTGCATCAACGACGTGGAGTCCGATCCCAGAGAGCTGGAGGCGTTCGCGGAGAGGTTCAAGCAGCGGAGGATAAAGCTTGGAGTGACCCAGGCGGATGTGGGCTCTGCCCTTGCCAACCTGAAGATCCCAGGGGTCGGCTCTCTCAGCCAAAGCACCATCTGCAGGTTCGAGTCCCTAACCCTGTCCCACAACAACATGATCGCTCTCAAACACGTCCTCCAAGCCTGGCTGGAGGAGGCCGAGGCGGCTTACCGGGAGAAGAACGGAAAACCGGAGCTTTTTAACGGGGCCGAGAGGAAACGAAAGCGCACGTCCATCGCGGCGCCCGAGAAGCGATCGCTCGAGGCGTATTTTGCCATCCAGCCGCGACCGTCGTCGGAGAAAATCGCGGCGATCGCAGAGAAGTTGGATCTAAAGAAGAACGTGGTTCGGGTTTGGTTCTGTAATCAGCGGCAAAAACAGAAACGGATGAAATATTCGGCAGTGCACTAGTGCTGGTAGAGCAAAGTAGACATTTTAGGAACACCAAATGCAGGGATCTAAATCTTTTCTTTTGAGAAGCCTATACCTCCAAATGATGGGACCAGTGTGCGAATTATTCCAGGGGTCCTGAACCCCTAATAAAGGCTTGACCTCTCTCATAAATAAGTCAAATGATCTTATTTGCACATTTTTGCAGCATTTCAGTAACGACAAAAGTTACATTAAAAGTTCATTAAGTCGTGGCTTGTGTGCCTGAGGAAACCATAACAACACAAGTTGTTCAAACACTTTCAACGAGCATTAAAATCGGGATTTACATAAATCAATAAAGCAAAAAGTGGCGCAAAAAATATTTTTGGTTTGTGCGAGATCGACAAACGATTATGTTCTGAAAATCACTGAAATATTTTTTTTCATACAACCGAAGGCAGAATAAATCGCACACCGTTTAAACATTTAAACAAACTTGGAAAAAAAGTTAATAAAAAAAAACTGATTCATTTACATTACAGTGTTACTTTCTATTTGTACAAGCAAGCAACACTTGTGTAGCACTTAATGTGTAATAATTTTTAGCTGATTGTGGTTGCACAATATTATGGTTATAAAATAATTACAACAACATGCACTATGTAACGTCATAATGTAAATTATTATTTAAAGGACTCTTCGAAGCAATAGCTACTGCTAAAACCTTTGAAAAGCTTCGAAATTATAAAACTTTAATTGCATTTCCAGGAGATTAACCGCTACTAAAACTTTGTTTCAGTATTATCACACGTGAAAATATATTTTGAAGTGTGTACGTGTGTTTTTGGTATTTGAAAATGTATACTATACAATTTGCGCAGAAGGTCTTCCTTCTGTTACTGTCACATGAAATGTCATTTGAGATATGTGTACTAATGTTTGTAATGTTTGAATGAATCTCTTGTCAGGTGTGAATGCAATCATGGTGGAAATCACATATTCTCACAAACTGGAATTCTTTCGTGAACGATCATCAGTTGAAATGATAATAATATGCAAATCCTGGTGATGTAATGAAGAATGCTGCTATTTGATTTGCATTAATGTAGCCACTGCAAACACTCTCACGTTTAAACTTCACTTTACAAAATGTGTGACTTTGAATGTTATTTAATAAATTGTTGATTTTTTTCAAAGCCTTTGTGGGAGTTTGATTCATGTGTTATTATTTTAATATATAAACATTTAATAATTACACATATGGAAAAGGGACACCAATGTGTCTGATTAATTATGCATAAATTATATCAAGAAAGCTACTCGCATAAAAATCATTGTACTATCATTAATTTTTAAAAATGAGGTGTTGTTTTATTAATTAGCTCCTTGAGCTCAGTAGTGATTAAACATGAACGAAATAACAGACTAATCACCAGCTAATGTAAAGAACATTTACAGAGAGAACAAAAGGACAATCTAACTTTAAGCGGGGTTCCTCTTTTCTAATTCGGGTTCCAGCTTGTTTAAATAGACACTGGTAAATAATAAATGTCTGTCACGGCTTAGTGCACAGGGATTTGAAATTATTAAGCAATGACGATGCAATATTAATTGTATATTGGTATAAAACAGGCAGAGAGCTGAAGGGAGAGTAGTTAGTCAGGAAAGGCTTCACAGACTCGAGGGAAGGAGGAAGACACGCTGCTCAGGTACGATGATCATCAGAGTCCTTTTGTGCCGAAGGTCTGTTAAAGATGATGTTGTTATACATTTACGTATTATTCTATACAACAACAAAAACAAGAAAGTATAGCCTATGAAATTTTGGAAAAGTTCGATAAAAAGGATAAAAGTGATACCATGTTTCTTTTTAATCAGATTCGCTTGACTCGAGTGTTTTACTTTTTAGAGCCGAACAGTTCGCATGGAATAACTATTCTTTTTTATTCTTCTTTTTTTTAAAGGCTGATGTGCTTAAATGTTTTTCGCTTGATATCTTTAAATGAGTAAATGTTTTAGCTTAATTATTTTTTAGTTAATTATTTTTTTTTAATTATTATTATTAGGCTTCGTGAATTAAAAGAATGAAATGTACAACTTAATGAGTTAATTTTGGTTCTATTCTATTCTATTCTTTTTTTGTGTGTCAATAACTGGGTATTTTAATTATTAGCCTGTTATTATCATAACGATGTTGTTGCCAAAATTAGTATTAGAATGTATGAAATATTACTTTTTGAGGCATAATTATAAGTTTTAACCCTATATCCATTATTCGCATTTCTCTTAAGTTAAGTTATTGGCGTTTTCTTTAACGCACGAAAGAAATGGCAGCTTAAGCGATTGAAATAATGCGTAACGACTAATTACAGTCCTGTTAATTGCACGTTTTTTTTTTTTTTAGCCTGAATAATAATCTTTCCTAATTGCCGAGAAGGATCATCGGTCCAAATTGAAGTTGTTAAACTAATATGATAATGAAGAAGGGTTAAATTCATTAGAGAAGGCAGGTCATTAATAATTAAGAACAACTTTTTTTTTAATATCATAACCCCCAAACAATGGTGTAAACCAATCTAAGCTGAGCGCAGAGCAGGGGCATGTGGCCAGTGGTGGAGACTCAATTATTGATGATCTAAGGTAGAGGTCCATCGGCCAGTAATTCGTGTCATAAGGAACATCCTGGCAGGAAATGTGCTGCCTCAATTTAGGGTTAATTTTCATCACCCTTTCTCCATTCCGAAATTCTAATATTGAATAATTTGGAATCAATGAAATTTGATTGATTGAATGATTTGTAAGCTTTTTGATAGGCTATTTCAGTCCTCAAAAGAACTCCGTGTAGCCAACTGAAATAAAGTCTTACTGAAATTATAATAGCTTATTGAACGATTTAGATTAATTTCCTCATTTTATGTCCAATAAATAGGCCTTTTTATTTTGGACTATTTTAACTAGCCAATTCAGAGGGAATTGTGCAGGCTGTTTTCTCTTTATGGAAATGATCTGACTTACCTGCTAACAACCTAAAATAAAATAAACCAAAAACGATTTCACACAATGCTTTTTAAATTTCACAAAGAGCTTCTAATTAGAAAATCGACACTCTAAATAATCAAACAAAACAAAAGATAACAAACAAAAATCCTTAAAGAAAAGATAATGGATGAATCATATATGTTCAAGTTCAAATAACTTTTTAACCAACTCCTAAGTTAAAATGGCTATTTAAAGGACTACCTTTATCTTTAGGCAACACTTAAGAACTCGCGGTTGGCGGAGTCATGTGTGTCTGAGAGAAAAGTGAATTCCTGTTTTTATTTCAGAGCAGAGAAGATCTGACAGAATGTGTGTGGAGGCCATGCAACCATCGACTGTCTCCTGGAAGATGTGACGCACTCTCTCTCTCGCTCTCTCTCTCTCTCTCTCTCTCTCTCTCTCTGCGGGACACGCGCTTGTTCTTGCGCCAACACTCCGGCTCCGCGCTCGAGCACGGCAGAATTAAGACACCGACGCTTCAATTATTCATAGATCGCCGGCAGCAGCACATGAGACTGCAGCCAATGCGGAGGCAGATACGAGCCCGGTGTGCTTTATTAGTCTGTTCCTATCATCGTCACACGCCAAACCACCTTAGGCATTTGCCCGCGGTGTCTCAAAGCCATAACTCACGGGGTTATCCGAGGGGATGCTGTTACCGGGAAACTTGAGGCTGTCCTTCAAAGGTGAATTTTGGGCGTCTTAACATAAATAAAAAATTAAAATTAAAATTATGCATTTAGCAGACGCTTTTATCCAAAGCGACTTACATTGCATTCAGGCTATCAATTTTTACCTATCATGTGTTCCCGGGGAATCGAACCCGAAAGCAACGTATAAAAAGGGCTCCAAGCTTCTTTTCAGAGGAACGTTCCCGGTTACTTAACTGTGACCTTGTTCCCTGAGAAAGTGGAAAGAGATGCTGCGCTGCTCTGTGCATTGGGAAACATCTTATTCGTGACCAGCTGTGAATAATGTGTGTAACACGTCGATAGAATTGACCCGGTGGTGATATAGCCTCGGTTGATGACGTCATCGGGGCGCGCTCCCGCAACACGGGGCTATAAATAGATACGCCACAGGTGCATCAACAGGAATTTTTGTCTGAAGAGCAGTTCTGGGACATATTCAGTACGGCAATGCAGCGCAGCATCTCGTTCCGCTTTCTCAGGGAACAAGGTTACAGTTAAGTAAAAGGGAACGTTCCCTTTCGAAAGCTTCAGTCGATGCTGCACTGCTCAGCTCATTGGGAACGAGAATACCCACGCCGCCGTGCTTGAAAAATGTCTGGACCCCTAAGGTTGTGCAGGTGTGCTATCAAACCACAAGAAGGCCTCAGACATTAGCTTGTGATGTTGACTCAAGGACATGAGAGCCCGGAGTAGCATGGACATCCAAACTATAAAATCTTATGAATGTGTGCGGAGAGGACCAACCTGCTGCCTCACAAACCTGTTGTAAGGGGGCACCCCTTATTGCCATGAGAAAAAAACATTTTAGAGTCAGAAGTCTTATCAGATGCTGATTCTAATGTTTCAAAGGGGGTTTCAACCAGACCCTTGAGAACTCTGTCTGGTGGAGGAAGCCCTAGCACTAAGAAATGGTATTAATAACATCCGGCGAAAGCGCAGTGTTCCTCAGTTGGTACCCTTCAGGGGCCAAACATGAAGATTCCACAGGTCGGGCCTGGGATGGAATATCTTGCCCCCTGCCTGAGACAGAAGGGCCATGGCGAGCCGTCAAGGAGAGATATTATCCCCGAGAACCATACTCTGTTCGGCCAATGTGGTGCTATCAGCAAGAGGCAAGACTTTTGTTGGCGAACTGTGGATAGGACTCCCAGGAGCAGAGAGACTGGAGGAAACGCAAATGCATTTTGGGCCAAGTAGAGGGGACATTGCGCTGTCTGATGGGAGGTGAAGAGGTCCACCTCTGCTTCGTAAATTTTTTTCCAAATCTGTTTCACTACCTCTGGATGGAGTTTCCATTCCCCCATCAGTAGTGTCTGTTCAAACGCCCTGGAATGTAACCTGGTGTTGTCCACCCGTACTAGGACATGACAGCCACTCAAATGACAGAGACTCAGAGCCAGGAATACTGCCATCAGCTTGAGGCAATTGATGTGCCAATCAAGCTGATGACCCCCCCCATTCCCCTTGAGCTGGGTGGCCATCCAAGACCGCTCCCCAGCCCATCAGGGAGACATCTGCTCGAAGACCCAAGGCGCACTCCCCCACCCCTTTTTGGGAACCAGGAAGTATCTGCTGTAATAGCCCGACTCTCTCCCTGAACGAGGAACATGTTCTATGGCCTCATTTCCCAAAAGAGTCTGTAGCTCTCGAGACAGCACCTGCATCAGCTCCGGTTTCACGGAAGTGGAGACCACGCCGTTGAAACATGGAGGCTGATGAATAAATTGGATCCTGTATCCTATCCGTTCTGTGCTCAATACCCCCACAGAAATGCCCGCCAGAAGTTCCACGCTGCCAGACTCTCTGAGAGTGGTACCAATTTTAACACTTCCTTTTAAGGGGATGTTAGATGTTCCGTGTCCTGAACGTCGGCAGGAAACACGGGAACATCTAACATCTTGCTGGAAAACCACCGTCCCCGAAGTACAAGAAGTGGCGGGGATGGAGGGGTTTTGTGAGGGTAACGGGAAGAGGCGAATGCTCCCTTTTGCGCCTAGAGCCACTAGCTTACGGTGTCAATACGGTGCCAATGGCCCCTTCCCATGAGACAAATTCATGTCTCAACGAAGCTCAGCAACCGCTTCCTCGTGTGCCCAGAGCCACTAGCTCAGTGCCCTGAAGCGGCAGACCAGCAGGGGACGACTGTGCTAGCTGCTCTAGAGACCTCCGTAGAGGTAGCAAGCCTCTTAGCACCGCTAGTTTCCAGGCAGTAACTGAGAGAATCGCTCGCCGGAGATTGCTGCGCAATGAAACACCAACAGGGTTGGCAGAACGATCTCCTGTTTTTATCTAATACCTCCCTGGAAACCACCTCCCCCCGAATCACACAAAGTGGCGGGGATGGAGGAGTTTTGTGAGGGTAACGGGGTGGGCCGAAAAGCTCTCGAGCACGCACCATCCCGTGAGGGACTACCCCCACCAGCAAGGGCGTCAGAGCATCAGGACTTCCTCTTCTTATCAAGGACAGTCCTGATGTCTGGCCTGGGAGGTTACTGAGCCCAATACCCAATACCTACGAGGGGGAGCACGGTTCGCCACGCTCTGCTTCTTAACCTCCCTGGCGAACGCTTCCTCGTCGATTGTACCGCCCACACTCAAGTCCTTCAACAGGTCAGCCTTGTACGCCTGTAACACTGCCATAGTGTGCAGCGCAGCACCAGCCTGACCTGCAGCTTGGTAAGCTTTACCCACTAGCGATGATGTTATTTTACAAGGCTTAGTGGGGAAAGTAGGTTTCGTAACCGAGGATGTAGACTCGGGCGAGAGATAGCTCGCAAGTGTCTCTTCAACCCGCGGCATCTCCGAATACCCCCGCAACTTCGCATCCACGATAGTTGAAAAAGTCAACGTCGAGGGCACAAAGACGCGGGAAGTATACGGTTTGCTCCATGACTTCGATAACTCATCATGGAGGTCCTCGAAAAAGGGGAGAGACTGATGTTGTGGTCTCTCTCTCCTACCACCCAAAAGAAACCTATCCTCCAGCTTACTACGTTTGGGGGTCTCTTGTTCACGAGGCTAGTCAAGCTGCAAACTGTCCACCGTGCAAGTAACCACCTCGAGCAGTTCCTCGACCGATTTCCTCTCATGAGAGGAACGCTCAGAGGCGGGCTGCTCATGGTCCGAAGACCCAAGAGACATATCATCCTCCAGTACACAATGCTCGCACTCGCCCGTCTCTAAAGCCAGAACCGCGTGCTCTTCCCCCAAACAAACAAAACAGTAAACATGTGTATCCAGCTCATACATAGGACGAGAGCATGGAGGAACACAACACTTACTATTTCGTTGACTCATCCTACGAAGATCTGTAGCCGACGAGAAGAATCTTCCTGAAGCACACATGCACAGAATGATCTGAAGACAAAAGACCTGTTGATGCACCTGTGGCGTATATATTTATAGCCCCGTGTTGCGGGGTCATCAACCGAGGCTATATTACCACCGGGTCAATTCTATTGACGTGTTACACACATTATTTACAGCTGGTCACCAATAAGACGTTTCCCAATGCGCTGAGCAGCGCAGCATCAACTGAAGCTTTCGAAAGGGAACTTGAAGATTTGCTGGACCTTGCCACCAAGTTGCAGATCACACTATAACCTGCACATTTATGGCCACATATCCTTTTTGCAATATGTACGCCTGATTAATCACAGATGGATTGGCGATATTGATGAGTGTGCCATCCACCAGGCCCAAGACTCTGGGGATGCCAGCAATGGCATGACAGCCCTGCTGCACCAGATTTTAATTATCAAAAGTGATTGCCAATTTAAATGCTTTAATGACATTAAGAAATAGCCTAGGCTAATTACCACCATAGTTCTGATACCACATACAGCCAACTTCATAAATAGGCCTGTATCCATTGCGAACATATTTTATTATTAGTCTTAAAATGTAAAATCATAAAATCATTGTTATCATACCATAGTTTGACTTGTACTGCGCTGCGCTGATTTCTAAAGACTGCTGTACAGTACAGTAGCGTCTTGAGCTCAAACAATGCTAAAAAACGAAAGTGTGACTTACAGAAGGTATGCTTAGAGTACGAACGTGTCGGGAATCGTGCCATAACGTTAAGAGAGAGGTTAAGGAATAGGTTAAGAACTACTTAGTGATAAGAACATTTTGGGGAACCGGGGCCATATTACTCATAATACATACACATAAGTCATAAAATATGGAAAGAGGACATTAAACAGTAGACTGATTTTGATTTAGCCAACTTTATACTTGTTTGTTTCACACACAGACACACACACACACAAACACACACACGCACGTGCGGGCGCACACACATACGAGTTCATGTTTGAATTCAGTTACAATTAATCTCAATTTTATTTTGATTAGGTTAAAAATTACTAAAAAATACAGCTAACACAATAAAACAATAAAAACATGATATCTTAATAAATAAAAAAAATGACTTTTGAAAATTTTAATATATATAGGCCTATTTGCAAATAAACTCTGCATAGTGTAATTTATTATTTATGATTTATGATTAAATAAGCTTTCCTTGGATGTATGATTTGTTAGGCTCGGCCAGTATTTGGCCGAGATACAACTATTTGAAAATCTGTAATATGTAATATATCATAAAAGTTCTTAGCAATGCATATTACTAATATATATATATATATATATATATATATATATATATATATATATATATATATATATATATATATACCGTTTGATATGTTATATGTTTGATATAAGGTTTGATATGTTTATGGTAGGGAACTTACAAAATATATTCATGGAACATAAACTTTCCTTAATATTCTAATGATTTTTAGCATGAAAAAATATTAATTTGACCCATACAATGCATAATTGGCTATTGCTACAAATATACCTGTGCTACTTATAGCTAGTGGAACTTAATATATATATATATATATATATACATATATATATAACATACATATATAACATTTAAATCTACAAAATGCTCTGAAGTACAAGAAGTGGCAAAGAGAAACTATTTTCAATACAGTTGTAATCTTTATTGCACATGCAATCCTGAATCCTTTTAAATCATACTTTACTGGTGAGGAGTCGGGGGAACTGCATTCAAATACCCAGTGTGCAAGGACACTCATTTTTAACAATTCTGAATTGACCACAAGGGTCAATTCTTGCACTGCTCTTGTTTAGCCTGTATATGCTCCCACTAAGTCAAATAATGAGAAAGAACCAAATTGCCTATCACAGCTATGCTGATGATACCCAGGTTTACCTAGCCTTTTCTCCAAATGACTACAGCCCCATCGACTCCCTCTGCCAATGCATTGATGAAATTAATAGTTGGATGTGCCAGAACTTTCTTCAGTTAAACAAGGACAAAACTGAAGTCATTGCATTTGGAAACAAAGATGAAGTTTTCAAGGTGAATGCATACCTTGACTCTAGGGGTCAAACAACTAAAAATCAAGTGATGAATCTTGGTGTGATTCTGGAGACAGACCTTAGTTTCAATAGTCATGTCAAAGCAGTAACTAAATCAACATACTATCATTTAAAAAATATTGCAAGAATTAGATGTTTTGTTTCCAGCCAAGACTTGGAGAAACTTGTTCATGCCTTTATCACCAGCAGGGTGGACTATTGTAATGGGCTCCTCACTGGCCTTCCCAAAAAGACCATTAGACAGCTGCAGCTCATCCAGAACGCTGCTGTCAGGATTCTGACTAGAACCAGAAAATCTGAGCATATCACACCAGTCCTCAGGTCCTTACACTTCCAGTTACATTTAGGATTGATTTTAAAGTACTTTTACTCGTATATAAGTCACTAAATGACCTAGGACCGCAATATATTGCAGATATGCTCACTGAATATAAACCTAACAGACCACTCAGATCATTAGGATCGAGTCAGTTAGAAATACCAAGGGTTCAAACAAAACAAGGGGAGTCCTCCTTTAGTTATTATGCCGCCCGCAGTTGGAATCAGCTTCCAGAAGAGATCAGATGTGCTAAAACACTAGTCACATTTAAATCTAGACTTAAAACTCATCTGTTTAGCTGTGCATTTACTGAATGAGCACTGTGCAATGTCTGAACTGATTGCAATATATTTTCACTGTTTTTTTTAAATGTAAAATCATTTTCTGTTTTAAATTCATTTTAAATAAGTAATTTTTTTAATAATTTCAAAAGTTTTAAAATTGCTTGTTTTATTCTTGTTATTATTTTTCTTCATTATTATTTTACTTTTATGTCAAGCACTTTGAATTACCATTGTGTACGAAATGTGCTATATAAATAAACTTGCCTTCCCTATGTGACACCAGAAATCTGTAATAGAGTTGACCCAGTGGCTGATAGGCATGGGTATCTGATCATTCTCACCCCTTTAAAAGCATGCAGGATTGTGGGACATGTGTACACTTGGTCCTTTGAATATTGCATGAACCAATGCAGTGTGGTTATATCACTCCACATCTTCTCATGAGCTCCCCCTATGGAGCCCTACATGTCACTGCTAAAAGCAGAAGAGTAAGCAGGAGGCGTGTATTAAATAGAAGAAGAAAGACAGTTTGCACTAGATTTGTTTTTTTTTTTTTTCTAAAGAAAATGTGAGGTGCTTTTCAATGTAGAAGTTGGTGCCATAATGTTATTGACATGGTTGCCAAAGGTTTTGAGGTCACTAAGACCATACATATCTATGACTAAGCTCTCTTCCTAAAAGTAGTGCAACTGGTAGAGCACAGTGCTAGTTACACTCATGGGTTTGATTCCCAGAGAACACAAGGATAAAATGTTTAAGCTGAATGAAATGTGAATTAGTGAAACAGGAGCTGCATGAAGCCTAGGTATATTAAGTATGATTGAGAAAGTAATTTGTTGTTTTCAGTCTCCCATTGCTATTATTATTGTCATTATTAGAATTTTATTTTATTTTCAAAGCCTCTGTGATCCACTTAACACAATGTATATGGCCTCTGAAACACAGACAACTAATTCAAGAAAAAATACACTAATCTCTATTAGCTTTGAACACATCATAAAATATTAAACAAGCATAAAATCATAAATTGTATGAATAAATGAAGGATTAATAACTGTGGTCACAATGATTGCTTTTCACAGTTTTAACAATTTTGCAGATTTGTCCATCACTGTCATCATTTTGCATGGATAAAATATAGTCACAGAAAATAAAACATAAAGAATCTTAAAAAGTCAGAAACACAAAAAAAGTAATTGATAGTGTTTTTATTCATTGCAATTAATATAGTTCATATTTTTAAACCAGTGACTGCACAGAAATACTGCTCTAAATCTGTACTTTATTAAAACATATTTAAGAATTAAATAAATATATTTGCAAATTTCCACCATCTATACTGCAACGGTCAATGTAATTTAAAATAATACATTCAGGGAGAAAAAAAAGGTTCCTTCATTCATTTTTATTTGGCTCGACTATATGCACGTCATGAGATTTTTCAAGAAAGCATGGAAGAGGATTCCTTGGTCTTTATGAGCAGGTTTGCAGGTTTCCTGAAATAAAGTAAATGTTATGGTTATTCTACTCAAATAGGACAGTTATATCATATAGAGAAAACATCAACTTCCAGAGTTCAACTTACCACATGGTGCTGGTTATACATGTGTAAATTCCTCATTAGTTTCCTGTCAGTACGGAAATGTTCAAATTTGGCACCAGACCATCCAGAAACCTCCTTTAACAGTTCTTGCTCAGCCTGGCAGAAAAACACACTCTGCAAAGATATTGAAATCGCACGTAAGGCCAGGGCTTGAATCCTCTGAATTTGATTGTTAGCATAAAAAAACCCCGTAATAACCGGTAAATTAAAGGTTGCAATCACATTCTACTTTGTATATTAAAGTATAGAGCTTTTTGGATTACTACAGTTATTATAGTTACTACACTTTGTTTAACTTTACCTCGTTATCCTTTGAAAAATGTTTCACTTCTCTGTCCAGCTCATCAGTTATCTCTCCCAAGAATCTCTTATCGCTATTTCCTTGAAGAATCTTATCACATAACGCATCCTTCAGTAAGATTTTCTTTTCTTAGAAATAAGTTAAATGAATATTGCAATCATATTCTGCATATTAAAGTGGATGATTTTGACTTACTATAGTACTACAGCCCACTAGTTACTAAACTTTAGTTAATCTTACCTCAGACTACCTTTAAGACATTTTTCCTTGCTTTTTCCAGCTCAAGCTCTCCTGGGAAACTCTTATCGCACCTTTTCTTAAGATTTTTTCCTCCGAGAAATAACAAGTAAAATAAACATTGTAATCATATTCTGCACATTAAAGTAGACAGTTTAGGATTACTATAGTTACTATACTAGTTACTACACTTTAAATCTTACCTCTGTTTCCTTTGAGACATTTTTCATTGATGTGTCCAGCTCATCAAGTTCTTTCGGTAAAGTGATATTGCATTTTACATATACTGGTAAGCAGGGCCGGCCCACCATAGACATGTATAGAAAGGCTAGATGGCTCAAGGCGGAGTCAGCTGTGTCGTCACTTGGCGGCCATCTTAGGTCAGGAGACTGCGCTGCTGCTCCCTGCTGCTGTGGACGGAAGGTGAGTGACATACGCCAACTAAAATGCTCGTAACTTGCTGAATTCTTGACGGATTTACAAACGGTTTGGTTTATTACAAACCTTATTAACGTGGCTATGATTTGTGCTGATGCCGATAAATTGTAGCTTCACGTTTTGAGAAACGCTTAACATTGCAGCGTAGCTGTGTGTTTCATGGCTGCCCTCTACTCTAAAGTGATACCACAGTCGACATTTTCAATTATTAACAGGTTTCCTGAGACCAACAACGTTTCTTGACAACCTAATCTTTTGTCTAAATGTCATTTTGTGGATGTGGTTGTATTTATTTGCTGGCTAGCAGTGAAGAGGTCGTAAGTGAGTCATCAAGCAATTGTAAATTGGTGGGAGAGGCAGGGTTAGTCTTTCGTTTCAACATAGCTTTGAGTTACACATGATTTCCAAGTGGTTTGGTTTCTTAAAAACATCTTTACATTTGGATTACTTTGTTGGTTTTTTGTTTACAGAACTTCTGATTACGCTTGTGGAAAATGAGAGGAGGAGAGGGAGGGAGCTGTATTTGTAGTGTTTTGAGTTTGACCATTCCAGCAAACTGAACATTTTCCAAGAAATTATTTTTTATTTTTATTTTCATGTTTCACCGTACATGTCATTATTAACAAACTTGTAGGACTATACGGAAACTGTGTTTTTTGGTTTAAAAATAATGTATAGTATTTTATGTTGTGTGATGTCATTTCCTTTAATTGAATTGCCCAATCGCGTCCCGCTCTCGTCAGAACAGCTTTGGACTTGAGCGAGACAGGTACGTTGCAAATGTGCTCTGTGACATGGAGTTAAAATATATCCGATTGAGTTAAAATTGTGGTTGATATCAGTGGATGACATCTTTAGATGCTGGATTGAGTCAAATAATCTGTTCGTTTGGCGTTATTTTTCAGTATATTGTGAGTTTTGTGTTAATGAGCTGTTAATGAGTTGATTCAAGTTACCGCCCACGCCATTTTTATTGGTGGTATTTTTCTGATAATTTTGGTTCTTAAATAGAATAATAAAAGTGGATTATGTTCTTAATGTCATGCAGTTAAACTTGTCTAAAGTATATTATCATTTTATGTTTTCAGTTGTGTATTTGTAGCTATGTACCATCTTTGAGTCGTTAATCAGCTGCAGTTATAGTATTAATGGGGACAGAGGTTCACTTTTCTCTCTCTTCAAGGTTTGAGTAGTGACACAACGGTGCCTCATAGAGAAAGACTATACAACCCCCCAGGGGGTGAACAGGTGAATCAGTGGCAAACAATGGCAGATTTACTGAAGCAGCTGGGTAGCGAAATAGGGAACCAGATTGCAGCAAATCTTATATCTGCAGGGCAAAATGCTCAGAGAGATGATGTGGATGCCCTCACCTCAGAGCCCTGATCTGTCAAATTTTAACCTAATTGTTAGGCATCAAGACGTTAAAGAACCGCCCACCTTTAGAGGTGATAAAACCGATCGATGCACCATTGGTGAATGGCAAGAACTGATGCAAGGTTACTTGAATAAGAAGGGATTCAGTGCATCCGAACAGGGCCAAGAAATTCTTGACAAACTAATGGGCCACGCCAAAGACATTGTGAGGACATGTATTCGCAACAATCCTCTAATTGATGTGGCTAGAGACCCACATGTCATACTTTCAATTCTAAGGCAACATTTTGGAGATGCAATCTCCTCCACAACACCTATGAGAGACTTCTATGAGACCTTGCCAAAGCAGTCAGAGAGTGGCTTAGAGTACTGGATCAGGCTAAATAAGGCTGTTGACCTAGCTGATGAATGCCTAAAAAGACAAGGAAAAAGAGTTGAAGACCCCTGTCACGAAGTGACAATGATGTTTGTAAGGCATTGCCCAGAGCCCAGTCTGTACACAGCGCTTCGAAGTAAACCACTGGAAAGTTGGAATGCACGTGAAATCCAAGCATTAATTGACAGCCACCACAGAGACAAGCAGTCTGTAAGAGTAGATCGAGAGAGAAGGGTTGATGAAGCTTCCCCTAATGCCTGGTGCATGACACAACAGCAGTCCGCTGCCAGTAATCAAGCAGGCGGTTTGGACTCAGCTCTCCTTGGGCGTGTAGTTTCACTTCTAGAGGAGTTCCTTCAGCAGAAGGGGCAAGAACATAAAACTGAACAGGGAAAGGTTGTGTCTGTAGACTCTGCAGTCCCCTGTAAAATATGTAGAGCTCAAGATCATACAACAAAAACTCACTGTTTCAAGGAAGGGTTGTGTTTTAGGTGTTTCAAGACTGGGCACAGAGGTTTTGAATGCCCTGACAAAAGACGAGCGAAACCCGTCACAGCCAGTGCCACTGGACCCGAGCGCCATTTAAACTAGAAAACCTGCATTGTGAGGGGAGCGGTGTGGGTCTCACAGAAGTGAAGTCCCCAGAAGACCCATTGATTGTTCATGTAACTACCAGTGATTACTTAAGTCAAAATAGTGCAAGTCAAGTAATTGCAGTTCAGCAAAACTCTCCCTGTGATACTCCAAAAGCTGCCTACCAGAGAATTAATGATGAAGACGATCTATTCTATGCTCCAGTATTGGTCGAGGGGAAAGTGCAACTATTAGCTCTCGTTGATAGTGGATCTGTTACTTGTACATTGAGTGAATCAGCTGAGCGCACACTTAAAGACTGTAACTTGATCTGCACAGATTCAAGTAAACCCACAAAAAAAGTACTTACTGGCTGTGGAGGGAATGAAACAAAACCGAAGTGTACATATGAACTGAGTGTGGATATGCTTGAATGCAAAATGACAATCAATTTCCTAGTTGTTCCAGGTCAAAAGGATGACATGATAGTTGGATCAAATGTCATCAGGCATGTGACTCGTCAGATGATGAAAAAAGAGTGGTACTGGAAAAGCCTATCTCAACCAGTTCAAAGTAATAGTCAGGAACCCCTGCTGAATGTGCGTTCTAATGTTGAACGCTGGCATGGAGATAAGATACCACAAAGAGTTGGCACAGTAGTATTGAGACAGTGTGTTACACTAGAGCCACAACATGAGCATTTGGTTTGGGGAAGGTTAAAGGAGGAAGTTCCCTTGTCTGTTGGAAGTACTGTAATGCTTGAACCCTCCACTTCCCGTTCTGCACCAAGAAATGTCATGGTAGCTCGCAGTGTTTGCCCACTCTGGGGCGATAAATGGATTCCTATGAGAGTGATTAACATGATCGACCGCCCCATTGTCTTGCGACGCAATACAAAAATAGCACATGTACACCCATGTCTTGCACTAGAGGAGTTGGATTTCAAGAAAGAAATCACAGAATACCAGCACAAAGGGGCTCAGCAGAATATTGTCCAAGTTAATGAGCTGAATGAGAAAAGCAAGCTGCAGACTGACTATAAAGTGAAGCTCAGAGAATTGGGGCTGACAGAAATTGACATTGAGTCTTGTGAAGTCAGTGAGTATTGGAAAAGAGAACTAGCTGACCTCATAGGATGGTATGAAAGCACCTTTTCTCGTGACAAGTTAGATTGTGGTGAAGTAAAGAATACCGTTCATCGGATAAGACTCAAGGATGAAAAGCCTTTCTGCTTGCCTTACAGAAGGGTTCCACCCAACCATTACCAGAAATTAAGACAAACATTGAATGAAATGGAGGAGCGTGGTATTATTCAAAAGTCAAACAGTGAATGGGCCTCACCTTTAGTCTTAGTCTGGAAACCCTCTGGAGAGCTAAGGATTTGCACAGACTTTAGGTGGCTCAACCAAAGAACAGAGAAGGATGCATATCCTTTACCCCATTAGGCTGACGCCCTTGCATCATTAGGAGGAAATTGTTATTTTAGCACCATGGATCTAACATCGGGCTTCTATAACATTCCCATTCATGAGGATGACCGTAAATATACGGCATGCATGACCCCAGTAGGGCTCTATGAATATAACCGTATGGCCCAGGGTTTATGTAACAGCCCAGCAACATTCTCACGAATGATGACATCGATTTTTGGAGACCAGAACTATCTGTCACTTCTCTGCTACCTAGACGACTTGCTTGTCTTTGGAAAAACTGAGAAGGAAGCACTCGATCGCCTTGAGATGGTGTTTTCTCGGCTTAGAGAGCATAACCTAAAACTGGCACAAAAGAAGTGCTATTTCTTAAGAAAAACTGTCAAGTTTCTGGGACATATTGTAACTGAGAGTGGCATAGCAACTGATCCAACTAAAGTGTCTGCAATCAGTAACATAAAATCCACAGATCTGATGGAAGCAGATGGAAAGACTCCATCGCCAACCAAAATTAAGTCTTTTCTTGGGATGGCAAATTATTATTCCCATTTCATTGAAGGCCTCTCTACTTTAGCGAGACCATTGTTTAAACTGACGGCTGGACAGAAAGTCAGGAGGAAAGATGGACAAAAGACCCGTTACATTCCAAACTTTAGGCGTCTAAGTCCTGAAGACTGGACTGCAGAGTGTGACACAGCTGTAGATAAGATAAAACATGCGCTTTCTCACACTGTTGTCCTTGCCCATCCGGACTTCAAAAAACCTTTCCTGCTGTCCACAGATGCGTCTATGGATGGTTTTGGTGCAGTCTTGAGTCAGATTCCAGAAGGTGAAACAAAACCTAGACCAGTCGCTTTTGCAAGCAAGACCCTGTCAAAAGCCCAGTCCCATTATCCCGCTCATAGGTTAGAATTCTGCGCACTAAAGTGGGCAGTTTGTGATAAATTCGCCCATTGGCTGAAGGGGACAAAATTCACAGTGCTAACTGATAAAAATCCCCTGACGTATATACTTTCAAAGCCAAAGTTAGATGTCTGTGAGCAAAGGTGGGTATCTAAACTTGCCCCTTTTGATTTTGACTTGAGATACATACCTGGTACCAAGAATGTTCCTGCTGACCTGTTGAGCCGCCGACCTTTTGCCAGAACATTAGAGGTCTGTGATGCTCTAGAAACTAAAGCTGAACATGTGACCTCTGAGACAGTCCAAGATACTTTCCGGTTGTCAGTTAATGTGCACCATCGAATGGGTGAAAGCAGCATTGATTCCCGAGTTGAAAAACTGAATAGGGTTAGTAGTGAAGGGGTAAAAGCTGTTTTTGAGTCCTGTCTAAACTGGGAAGCCGGCAGTCCAGTTCATAGTGTCCATCTTGCCCAGAACAGCCATTTTGTCCATGGAGGTGTCAGCACTCTTCCAGTTTTCTCTATAGAGGAGATATGCATGAAGCAGAAAGCAGATCCCACCGTATCCCGTGTTGTGTTCTTTGTTGACAGGAAAAGGAGACCATCACGTAGAGAGAGGGACAAAGAAACTGCTCCAGTAATGCGACTTCTGAAGCACTGGGAAAAACTTGAAGTAAAGGATGGAGTGCTCTATCGCAGGTCCAAAGACCGGGTTGGTAAAGTCAGGCACCAGCTTTTTCTTCCACACTCATTAAGAAGTGTTGCTCTCAGAGGGACTCATGATGATGCAGGCCATCAAGGCCAAAGCAGAACCCTTCACCTTGTACGCCAGAGGTTTTTCTGGTCTGGTATGGACACAGATGTCAAAAAGTATGTCTCACACTGTAAAAGATGTGTGGTTGGGAAGACTCAGGAACCTGAGGCCAGAGCTCCACTTGAGTCTATCAGAACAAGTGCACCACTTGAGCTTGTGTGTATAGATTTCTGGTCTGCAGAGGGAACGCATGGAGAGAGTGTTGATTTCTTAGTCATAACAGACCATTTCACAAAACTAGCCCATGCGTTTCCTTGTCCAAACCAAACAGCCAAAGTGGTGGCTCAAAAATTGTGGAACAACTTTTTCTGTGAATGGCTTTCCACAGAGAATACACTCTGACAAAGGTGCAAATATCGAGAGCAAATTGATTGCGGAGCTATTGCTAGTGTCTGGTGTTGATAAGTCCCATACCACACCGTACCATCCTATGGGCAATGGGCAGACTGAAAGATTTAATCGCACCCTCGGCAGCATGATCCGCTCTTTGCCTCCTCGAGCGAAAGAGAGATGGCCACAAATGATTCAGACACTAACGTTCTCCTATAATTGTACAACCCATGAAACAACAGGGTTTGCACCGTTCTACTTAATGTTTGGAAGAATTCCAAGGTTACCTGTAGACGTTATGTTTGGGAGTGCTCTCAGAAACAAGGATGTTCAGACTTATGATGAGTATGTAAAATCTCTCCAGAAAGATCTCAAAGAAGCCATGAATATTGCTAAGGGCAATGCTACGGATGCACAGAGGAGACAGACAGAAGGATATAATAAAAGATCTAAGGGTGCCCCTCTGGAGGTTGGGGATCGTGTCCTCTTGGCAAATAAAAAGGAAAGAGGAAAGGGGAAGTTGGCAGATGTATGGAATTTAGCAGTTCATGTAGTGACATGGAAAGATCCATCATTGCCCATCTACAGAGTTGAAAATCCCATGACAAAGAACAGCAAAGTGGTCCATCGTAACTTTCTCCTCCCAGTAAATTGCCTTCCATTGGAAGAGCTGGACACTGAATCAACAGTCCTATCTGTACTGTCAGAAGAGAATCAAACAGAAGGCCGAAGCCAAAGACCTTTGCTCAGTACAGAAAGAGAATCAAAGAATAGTAGAACTGCTGTGTGGATTTTACAGGGTGTAGACCCCAAAGCATCTCAGAGTACTGGGGAGTGTATCTTAAAGGAGAAGACCAAGGAACCTGTCACAGAGTTGGAACATTCAGACTGTGTGAGTCAAACAAGAGAGAATAGTCTTTCTACCAGAAACAAGTGCAAACAGATTGGGAGTTCTAGTGATGAATATGAAGCAAGAGGAATGAACTCTGACAGCGAGCGGTCTGATGATGACAATAGTATACATGATTTGGAACCAGATCAATTGTGCATCAGTAATGGGAAAAGGACCCAGGAATATGTGAGCAACGAGAGTGTTCAAGCTGAATCAATTGTAATGTCAAATGATGCCAGTTCAATGAGCAGATCAGTCGGAAGCTCTAAACATCAAGGCTCAAGTTGCAATAGTGTACATTCACAGAAAAAGACCCAAAGAACAGGGACTGTAGCAGACACTTCCTTGAAACCGAATGAAGGAACACTGAGAACCAGGGCAGGAAGGCTAGTGAGACCTGTAAGACGCCTGCTTGAGTGCATGAGCATGATGTTGACTGAATCAGGGCAAAAAGATTCTCTGGCAGATTTACTCCAAATTCTATCAAATTTATAGAGGGTTAAACTGATGTTTCAAGTTGAATTTCAAGAGCTGACTGAAATTTAGATCCCAATGATCTTTAATAGGATATGAGAAGTACTCAATATGGGGGTGAATGGTAATATGTATAAGGGCATATTTCTACCAGGCAGAGTGTCTTTGCTATTCGTTTGAATGACTTGAGTCATGGTACCCCCCTGTTGGAGGAAAATGCCTCGCCTACAGTCATAAAGTTTTCTGAAATTTAGGAGGGTAGAGTGTAGTGTTTTGAGTTTGACCATTCCAGCAAACTGAACATTTTCCAAGAAATTATTTTTTATTTTTATTTTCATGTTTCACCGTACATGTCATTATTAACAAACTTGTAGGACTATACGGAAACTGTGTATTTTGGTTTAAAAATAATGTATAGTATTTTATGTTGTGTGATGTCATTTCCTTTAATTGAATTGCCCAATCGCGTCCCGCTCTCGTCAGAACAGCTTTGGACTTGAGCGAGACAGGTACGTTGCAAATGTGCTCTGTGACATGGAGTTAAAATATATCCGATTGAGTTAAAATTGTGGTTGATATCAGTGGATGACATCTTTAGATGCTGGATTGAGTCAAATAATCTGTTCGTTTGGCGTTATTTTTCAGTATATTGTGAGTTTTGTGTTAATGAGCTGTTAATGAGTTGGGACATTCTACCAGAAACGTACATTTGCTGTCCTGGCACTACTATTGTTTTATAAAACTGGTGTAATCCACATATTTCCCAAAACTGTCATACAGTGAATTAATTTAGAGAGTTTTACAACAGATTATGTTATGTATTTGATTAAATTGTTTTTTATTTTTGTTTAAAAAACCCTTTTTAAAATTAAGAACCCCTAAAATGTACTGTCCCAGGTCAAATCTCAATTCTATACATCATATAAATAATAATTATACATTTGAAATTCATAGAAAAAACAATACCATAGCACATTTAAGATGTTATAATTTGTATTATTCGATTAAAATCTTCAGTAAAATGAATTAATAATAAATAAATCGATTTTTTAAAAGTGTCCCCGGGTTTCTGTCATGCCCTGTCACACTTGCATAAAAGATTCCAAGAAAAGTGTGTGATATCTCTTTAAGGTCCCAAATCACAGGAAGTGACCTCATTTGCCTCTCATCACACACTGACACCAACCAGAGGTAAGTTCTGTCCTTGAATTTTGTAATTTTAAGCCTTTCTGCATGTTTTTACCTGAGGTCGAGCTACTACGTCAGTTCCTGTCACGCAATAATGTCCCAGAAAATGTATGTCAATAGGTTTAGATTTGGAACAAATTAAATCTTTTGTGTAAATACTCTCTGAAATGTTGTCAGTTTTTATGCTAACATGCTAAATTGCTGAGTCATAGCTATTAAAATGGCTGACGGTCAGGCCCTGTCACGTCAGGCCCTGTCACATTTCACTGTGACAGGGCCTGACATTCTGTGACGGGGCCTGATACATTGCTTGTTTGTAGTGAATACCACAGGTAATCTTCTTGTTTCATTGCAGATGAATATGTTGACTACTGCTAACATTTGTTTATTTATTTATTTATTTATTTATTTTGAATAAACGCCTAATTTCAATTCAAATTCAATTTAATTTTGATGCTGCAAACGCTCATAAATGATATATACAAATCTCTCTTTTGTCTGCGACAAAGATGAGCTGCATTTTAAGTTGTTTTGTTTATAAAAAAACGAACAAATGTTTATAACTGTATATTTGCATAATAATGAGTAATCAATGAAATTCAAACAGATTTCAATGGCACCAGTTAGTGCAGCGGAGAGGCAAAGACAGTGTCGGGCCCGTCGAAATGCTGATCCAGATAGGAAGGAGAGGCATCTTCAGAAAGAGAGGGACAGATGGAAACTGAAAAATAGCAGGAAGAAAAGTATTAAGGAAATGAGTGAGAGAGAACAAAGGCATAAGCGCAAGTCATGGCGGGAACAACAGAGACGATGCAGGCTGAACCAAAAGGCCACTGATTTGCAGCCACAAGGAGAGCCAGAACCAGGGACAGAGCCAAACTCAGGGCCATCATGGTTAGCAAGGACCAACTTTCTGATGACTCACACATAACATTATGAATAACTCACTATTGAAGTAATACAGCATTATACCCATTAAACGTACATTTAAGTTAGTAAGAAGGTGGTCAATTCAGAACGTCGGTTCATCCTTCGGTTCTTCCCCTTCAGTCACACATTCACACTCTCTCACTGAAAACTCTGTCCCTCTCATACACACTAATTATTAATTTATATTGAATTGTTTTCTAATGTAATCTATGTTTTTGGCAGGCAAAAGTTAGCTGGACAAAAACATTCCAAGAAGACGAGGAGAAAGCTTCATGTTGAACTAAAAGTACTGAAAAAGTTGCTTTGTGATGAGAGAAGAAAAAAGGAAAAATATAAAAAAATGTTCGAGAGATTGCTCAAAAGATCAGGGTCCCCGAATACAAAGAGACAATACACTAGGAATGGAACCAAACAAGATCAACATGAACGTTTCCAAGAAGCATTGGTTGAAGACCTACAAAAACGCGTTGAAGAGGCACAAGGAACTGCAAACATGAGGGTTATCACAAGCCTTTTGTCAGGGTCAATTCTAAAAAAATACAAACTGAAAAAATATGCCCAAGAAACTTTAGGTTTTACTCGGCGTCGCTGGAAAACGATCGGGGGGGATCCATATGCCTTCTCAAGAAAGAAGTGTGTCCGCATGTCGGAGGATTTAAAAAACAATGTAAAAACATTCTACTTGAGAGATGATGTCAGCCGCATGACCACTGGTAAAAAGCAGACCGTCACAAAAGTGAAGATAAGAATGCAAAAGAGATTTCTCTTAGATACACTCAGGAACCTGCATATGAAGTACTTGTCGGATAATCCAGAGAGATCCATTTCATATGCGCTGTTTTGCAGACTGCGGCCATACTGGGTAGTGCACCCTACAATATCAGACAGATCTACATGCCAGTGTAAACTGCATGAGAACCTGGGCTTCATAGCTCAGAGGCTTCATAGCCTGGCATTACTTGCCACCCCAGATCTTGATACGCTGACAACACAAATATGTTGTGATCCAAATAGCAGGGATTGTATGCACAATCTCTGTGGGATGTGCAGAAATAAAGACTTCCCCATGCTGAAGGAGTATGAGGGCTCCACCCAAGTGGAGTATTGGCAATGGGTGACTGAAGAGACAGAACACTCAAAAGAGCTCACAGTCTTCAAGAAGACTGTGAAAAAGACCATTGAGACATCTCTAGAGGGTCTAATTGAACTTTTTAGTGATATGATGTCTAAATATAAACGCCATCTCTTCAACATCCGCCAACAATACAGATACTGCCGGGAACTGAAACAGAACCTGGATGAGAATGAATGCATTATCCATGTGGATTTTTCCGAGAATTATGTATGCAAGTATGCCTCTGAGATCCAGGCTGTGCACTTTGGTGCATCTCACGAGCAAGCCACGTTACACACAGGGATACTGTATGCAGGAGCCAATGCGGAGCAAGTTTGTTTCAGTTCTATCTCTCCATCCCGACAGAAGGGCCCCCCTGCCATATGGGAACATCTACAACCTGTGTTGTCATACGTGAAGAACCGCTTCCCTCTGGTTTCAGTAGTTCATTTCCTCAGTGATGGTCCATGCTCCCAGTACAGACAGAAGGGGAACTTCTTCCTCTTCACTTCCCTTCTGTACAAAACTGGGTTTAAAGCTGGGACTTGGAATTTCTTCGAAGCCAGTCATGGCAAAGGGGTGCCGGATGGGGTTGGGGGTACCCTGAAGAGGACAGCTGATCGTTTGGTGAGCCACGGTTGCGATCTAAAAAATGCAACAGATCTGTTTGACGCTTTGGTCAATACAAACACAACTATTGTGCTGTTTTATGTCAGTGAGGAGTCCATTGACAAAGCAATAAGAGAGATGCCAGAGAACATTCCCCAGGTACCAACAACCATGAAGATCCACCAGGTTGTCACAACCACAGCTGGTGAGATGGTGTACCGTGATGTGAGCTGCATGTGTGCTGTACAGAAGGTACTTACATGCACATGTTTTGGCGCCAAATCCTTCTCATTTAAGTCAGAAAGCAGGAAATCTCGTCCAATGCAGGAGATTGCATGGGGTCCTGATGTTGTGGATAGGTGGTGTGTGGTCAAATATGATGGAGACCTGTACCCAGGCATTATCAAAGCCTTTGATGAGGTGCAGGCGCAGGTCAAATGCATGCATCGAGTAGGGGTTAACAGGTTTTTCTGGCCCGCGCGAGAGGACGTGATTTGGTATGTGTTTGATCACGTAATCAGTTTCATACCTCCTCCCCGACCCGTAACTGCTCGACACCATGAAATTGAAAGAGATGTGTGGGCAAAACTTATTGCCAACATTACTGAGGGGTAGGGCAGTACATTACTTACAGTAAGACTCAGGGGCATTAATTTGAAAAGTTAGTCCTGGAACAAACCATCAAATACAAATACATCAATTTGTTATTAAAAAAGCATACCTAACTGAATCAGTTATATTACCTGCATGTAAGGATTTAATCATTAATGTTAGGAAAAATACATGTTTAGCTATTTTAGTGCTTGTTTTAAAAGTATTTTTCTTGTTAGTGCTGATACAAATACTGAGGGGTAGGGCAGTACATTACTTACAGTAAGACTCAAGGGCATTCATTTGAAAAGTTAGTCAAATACATCAATTTGTTATTAAAAAAGCATACCTAACTGAATCAGTTGTAAAAATACATGTTTAGCTATTTTAGTGCTTGTTTTAAAAGTATTTTTCTTGTTAGTGCTGATACAAATACTGAGGGGTAGGGCAGTACATTACTTACAGTAAGACTCAAGGGCATTAATTTGAAAAGTTAGTCAAATACATCAATTTGTTATTAAAAAAGCATACCTAACTGAATCAGTTGTAAAAATACAGGTTTAGCTGTTTTAGTGACTGTTTTTTAAATGTCTTTTTCTTGTTAGTGCTGATACAAAAAATTAAATACATCAATTGGTTGTACATCAAAATGGTTTTGTACAATACAATAATACCAAAGACAAGTGTGCTGTGTGTATTGTTTCTTCTATTATACAGCTCTTAAGTTACTGATTCAATAAGGAATCTGGGTAAAGATATATGATAACATATAGGATATATTAATGAATTTTACTTGTAGCATACACAGGTTTAAAGAGGCTGATAATAGGCCTATTAGAGAATTAAAACACTGTTCACTTTTTAAAATCGAGACTATCTTTTCCCATTGTTAATTGTGTTTGGTTAATTTTTATTAATAAAGACTTATCCACTATTTAAATACAGATTTTTAGTATATTACTACAAATTATAAACATTTAGTTTTTTTAGTTTTACAGAGAAAATCTGGTCATTTTAATGTAAATCGTAATGCTTGATGGAAAAAATGTCAGTCCTGTCACAACATTGTCAACCCTGTCACACCATGGTCAGTCCTGTCACAAAGTATATTTTAGTCCAAAAATGGCTATTTTGATTATAACAATTATTGAAATGGGTATATAGTGATAGTAAAGACTGGATTATATATTTACAATAATGCGTTGGTAACAAACTTTACCCAAAAAGCCCCTTATTCAACAACATTATGTGAACCTGATGGTCATTCTTTATCTAAGAGCCCACAAAACAAGCAAAATCAGCCTGATAGCTGTGTTTTTTTTAATGAATTATATGTTTCCTTCAATAAGGGACAGATCCTCATTAAAATGATGATATTTGTACAGAAGAGAGCATATTCTTTAACACACTTACAATATCAGCCATGTCTGTGACGGAGCCTGATTTTTTAAAAGTAACTGCATATTAAAATGCTTATTATTCAAAAATTATTATGTGCAGAGGTGGGATTTCAATAATTTACAATTATTCACTATCTCCTTTGTTAAAATCAGTGTTAAAGTTGAAGGTTAATACTACTTTTTGTTTGTTTCTTTTGGGATAGAAAATGTACGTTTCTGGTAGAATGTCCCAGTTGATTCAAGTTACCGCCCGCGCCATTTTTATTGGTGGTATTTTTCTGATAATTTTGGTTCTTAAATAGAATAATAAAAGTGTATTATGTTCTTAATGTCATGCAGTTAAACTTGTCTAAAGTATATTATCATTTTATGTTTTCAGTTGTGTATTTGTAGCTATGTATCTTCTTTGAGTCGTTAATCAGCTGCAGTTATAGTATTAATGGGGACAGAGGTTCACTTTTCTCTCTCTTCTCGCAACTCTCGCAGAACAAAGAACAGAGAGTAATTTTGTGTGCCGTTAATCCCTGTCCTGTCTTTTAATAAACTGCAGGTATGTAATTGTTACAAAATAACCACTATACGATCACATGTCATTGTAATGTTAGATTGAAATATTTTTTTTCTTTTTGCAAAGTATGAAATTGTATGTGTGTATAAATATATTAATATTAAATATTATATTATATTATATTGATAATATATTTACCTGATTGACTTTGTCTAAGGTTGTATTGTATATGATGTCTAATACATGTTTTGAATGGAAATAAGTGAAACAAGACACTGTATGTAGTAAGTTTATTGTTAGAAATGGTCAGAACAGCTTTGGACTTGAGCGAGACAGAACAAAGAACAGAGAGTGATTTTGCGTGCCGTTAATCCCTGTCCTGTCTTTTAATAAACTGCAGACGTGGTCCACCGAAGCCAGTGGTGTCGTGTGGTTCTTTGTGGTGCGAGACGAAGTCCGCTACATATTGATTATATTGTATTGATGGAAAGAGTTTTGTGTCCAATTGTGTCTTAATGTTTTTTTTTTTTTTTTTTGTATATTTTGTATATTTTTTTTGTAAGTTTTTTCTAATTGTGTGCCTTTGGACCTAAGTAAAAAAAAAAAACAGACCCATCTCTTTTCTCTTTATTTTACAGAATGGCAACTTGAGACAGATTTATATTATACATACATTTACACATGTATTTAATAATGTAAATATTAGTAATAAACTAAATTGCACTATTTCATGTTTCATGTACCTTATAAATATTGACATCATTACTGTGTGTGTATGGGTATACCTAGTACTTTACCTGTCTAGTCTACTTAATATACTATTTTCTTAATAAACTCCGTGGCTATAATTTTTCACAAGTATGCAGTTAAATAGCCGCATCCCTGAAGTTTATGACACACCAAGCCGTTTGAAAATCGGTTGAAAATTGAGCAAAATATAGTTATTTTAGCACTACATGCACAATAGACTTTAATGTTATAACTGGACGAGCGGTCCTGTCCTAAGATGGCCGCCGTGTGACGTCGTCGGGTCCCATTGGCTCTCAGCGCCGGTAAGCTATCTAGCCTTTCTATACATGTCTATGCGGCCCACGGCATAGGCGGTATAGGCAAATGCTAAGGGCGCCACTCATCCATAGGGGCGCCAGAATGAGTGAACGAGAGAATTTTTTTTTTTAACTATTTTTTTTTAATAGGCTACTATTTAAAAACCATTAATTCGAAATACTACCAAATAAAGCAAAAAAAAAAAAAAAGTCCGGCTCTTCAATCTTCCCCCGCCCATCGAGTGCTTGAAGTGCGTCAGAAACAGAGCGCGCCCACGATCAGTTGTTGGTAATTTGTTGTGGAGCGTGCCCGACGCCGCATCCAATGTAGACAGCACTGCTTTTGTTAACACACAGCTCGTAGAAACGGGCCTGGCAGCTCGCGCCAGTTCTAGACACGGTGAAAGTTTCCTGATTGTGACGGAAGGCCGAGTTTACATGACACATTATAAATGAGCATAGTCTGCGATAGATCCAGTGCCAAAAAGAAGAGAAGAGGATAAAGACAGAGGTAAAGAGATGTAGTGAAATAACAATTTATTGCATAGGAGTAAGATACTATAATTTCATGGCAGTTATTTTTACCTTAAACTTAATGTTAGCAGTTGTTCTGAATTCTGAGTCCCCAGACTGTGATTTTGTACAATCATGTCAGTTTTAAGACGCATTTTTTATTATCACTTTTTTATTATTGTTTTACTCTACAGTTGTGCAGTTTTGGGGGGATACAGTACAGGCCAAAAGTTTGGAAACATTACCTTTTTTAATGTTTTTGAAAGAAGTTTCTTCTGCTCATCAAGCCTGCATTTATTTGATCAAAAATACAGAAAAAAATGTAATATTGTGATATATTATTACGATTTAAAATAATTTGTTTTCAATTTATTATACTTTAAATTATCATTTATTTCTGTGATGCAAAGCTAAATTTTCAGCATCATTACTCCATTCTTCAGTCACATGTGATATCCGGTCTATCACATGATCCTTTAGAAATCATTCTAATATGATGATTTATTATGAGTGTTGGAAACAGTTCTACTGTAATGAGTGTGTGTGTATATATATATATATATATATGCTAAATCATGAACACAATGACAGGGTGAAATGGGCTGTGATGCATGGGGCGCCAGGTAAAATCTTGCCTAGGGCAGCAAATTGGTCAGGGCCGGCCCTGCTGGTAAGATTCTTTTCTTTAGAAATATCAGGTAAAATGAACATTACAATCACATCCTGCTCTGTTTATTAAAGTACTAAAGTATAGACAGTTTTAGCTTACTAGTTTCTATACTAGTTACTACACTTTAGCTAAATCTGACCTTGGGCTCCTTCGTGACATTTTTCATGGTCATTTTCAGCTTATCATCAAGCTCTGCCGGTGAAGTCTTTTCGCTGATATTTTCAGGAATCCTGGGAGGCGAATACAGTGAAAGTGATCAACTTCATCTTTTTGTCTGTCTGCTTGGGTTTCTCAAGACTTTGGTAGATTGAAGGCCACCTGATTCCTCTACTGTTGAATGCTGTGTATATATACTCTCAGAAAGGCAAGACTTGGCTACCAAGCTTCCCTTTTACATCATTTGCAACAGTGCACTCACTGAATATCTTAATTAAATGGTTGATGCAATTTGAAATCATATTGTCCGGACACGAAGCTTTAAATGATTATTTTAAAGTGCGTGAATAAATCCAACCACCCCTATAGATTTATGTTTTACTTTCCATAATCCGTGACTGACAGAGGAGCATCTCTGTGTCAATCAAACATACACAGGCAGAGACTGGATTTTTTCCAACAGGTAGGGTAAAAGTGATTTCAAAACATTTCAGCCGGTGTATATATATCGTGGATATATTAATTACCTGATAAAAATGCGAATTCAATTTGCCCAGTAGAAAATTACTAAAACTAGCAGATGCTGTTGTCATCTGCTGTAGATCTCCACCAAGCACGGGCTTTTCCACATAACCTGAAATCAAAATTAAATAAATATTCTAAAATAATCTTTACATTTAGGGTTAATGAAATGGATAAGTTTAAGCATTCATTAAAATTTCCAAACTTTGCACAGGTAAACTGATATCATTAACTTAACATTAATCATTAAAAATAATAAAATGCATGTAAATAAAAAAAACAAAAAAAAACTGATTACAATATATACATTTCTTGTCTTCCTTATAAAACATCACATTAACATTCTTATTAGAGGAGAACTCCAGTCAATTTTAACATTTGGCTCTGTTGTTTGTAAATGTGGAGTGCTGTCACTACCGAGAACATTAAAAACAATTGGTGTTGCCTGCTGTGTTATCCTCCTTTTAAAATTTGCACCTAGTTGACTGAAACAGGGCCTGTTGTAAACGTGCTTTTAGCCTCTTAAGAGCCTTGAAATGTCATTACAAGTGCACAGCAATGGGAAGTGATTTATTCTGACTGAACATAGTGAACCGGACTGCAGTAGATGTGAAAGATAAAAAATCATAAATCATTCTCTGAATAGACAACATAAGTTACAGTCACACACATTTATATATATGCAAATACATACGAGGTAGCAATATATTATAGGCCATACATATAATGGTTATATAGTTTAACCATTCTTATAAAAGTAATTCCTGGGAGGGAACATTCTGAAGGGGGATACATTTAAAACACTATAAATTTACTGTAAATTTACTGTAATTTTACATAAATTTGTGTCATGAACAGGAAAATAATCAATAAAAAAGTTACAGTAATTTTATGTAAAAAGAATTTTTTAAATCTGTAAAAATAGTATGAATTGTCTTTTAAGAAACATAATTTTGATGTAATTGCTACTTACAATGAAATACTGTAATTTTAATGGTAAAACTTTTAATTACAGCAAATATATGTAAAACATCAGCATTTTACTGTTTAATGAAAAAAAGGGGAAATTCTGTAAAAACAATTCAGAATTTTGCCTATAAAATAACGTGTTTACAGTGCAGAGGACAGCAGCGAATGTCCGATGATAAATAATGTTTGAAATCAAATTTTAAGATCTTAGATGGCAACTCGAATGTAAAAAACATTTTTAAAACCATAGACATGACAAGTTACCCCTCTAATGACACATTGGTGAGTCTCATAGATTGGCTTGAAAAAATTGGACAGTCAAGTCATATTTAAAATCCATGTGCTATTGAAATACATTGCATAAATATGATCAAACCAAATTACATCTTTTCTCAAAACTAATTTATGAGGCATATTACCTAAACTAATGTTTAAAATGAACTTTAAAATAAATACAACTAGGTTTGTTCTTTTGATAGATTATCTAAAGCTATCATATATTTTTAATATTCAAATTGAGCTGGAAAAATTAATATCTGTGATTAACATTTGCTGATTAATGCATTAAAATAAATAACAAAATTAACCCAACATCTGTTTTTCACTTCCTGAGGTTAAACAACTATATAGTGGTAATGGTTAAAGGAGACGTGTGTGGACAAAAGGTCAAGAAGCCACTACATCAGGGGAGACACTGTCCTGCAGAGTTCATCTCCAGTCCTAATTAAACACTCCTGAACCAGCTAATCAAGCTCTTGAGGATTACTAGAAACTTCCAGACAGGTGTTTTGGAGTTAAACTCTGCAGGACAGAGGTTTGACGTGCGCTACATGCATCATGGGGTTCTCTCTAAAAATGCATAGTGTATTTGTGCGCCCTCACCGCTTCATTGAAAAGTTATTTTCGGTCCCTTCACAGAAATACTGCACAAAATGAGTATTGTAAAACATCAGACCATATTTAAGATAGAAAACTTATTTTTATGCAAATTTATTTCAGGTACAAAATTACATACTGCTAAAGTATGTATTTTATACTGCTATAAAATTATTTTGATCCTTCAAAAATTAATTTTACTAGACTTGTCAATATAAATTCTGAACACATGTCAAGAGATTCTTCAAGAATTCACCCAGACGGATTTCTTGGTCTTCATGAGCAGGTTTGCAGGTTTTCTGAAATAAAGTAAATGTTATGGTTATTCTACTCAAATAAGACAGTGGTATCATATAGAGAAAACATCAAGTTCCAGATTTCATCTTACTCCATAGCACTGGTTATACTTGTGTAAATTCTTCATTAGTGTCTTGTCAGTACGGAAATGTTCAAATTTGGCACCAGACCGTCCAGAAACCTCCTTTAACAGTTCTTGCTCAGCCTGGCAGAAAAACTCACTCTGCAAAGATATTGAAATCACATGTAAGACCAGGGCTTAAATCCACAAACATTTTTTATTCTGATTGTTAGCATAAAAAAAAAACGCTTTACAAGAGCTGACAGAAATGTAAAATTCACAGCAGGAATTTTTTTTTTGTTCTTCAGCCTCAAATGTTACCACATATGAGAGCAACAAAAGTGAACAAACCCAATAAAGCACTTAAAAAACAACAAGACAAAAAACTGTATCATCTCACCTTACAGCCATTCATTCGCAGTTCTGTCAGGTAGATTTCATTTCCCTAGAAATAAAAGGCAAATTAAATATTGCAAACACATTCTACTTTGTATATTAAAGTAGTCCGTTTTGGTTTTGTTTAACTTTACCTCGTTATCCTTTGAAAATCTTTTCACTTCTCTTTCCAGCTCATCAATAAGCTCTCCCAATAATTTCTTATCGCTGTTTTCCAAAGGAACGCTGGAGACCATGACAGTGAAAGCGAGCAGTAGTATAGTCTTCATTTTGTCCGTCTGCTTGGGTTTCTCAAGGCTTTGGTTGTCTGAATCCAGAGGGACCTGATTCCTCCACTGCAGAAAGCTGTGTATATATACTCTCAGAAAGGAAATAGACTTGGCAACCAAGCTTCCTTTTTGCAAGGTAAGCTAAGCTTCGTTCATTGGCTGGTAACGGTGCACTCACTAAATATCTTGATTGAAGATGAGGTTGATGATTTGTCATATTGTCCTGATTTCCTGGGACTGACACTGACAACGGCCAAGAAAGATCATAATGATTTGGTATCAGACCTCCAGATGGCGTGCTGAAGGCTAAATCTTCACTGTTTGCTTGCTTTTGCAAATAAGTTTCAATACTGCAAAATCAAGTGATTAATACTGATAGCTTTTGCAGCAGTAGCATCGATTCACTGGAGATGCTTTAGTCATACAGATGACGGAAGCAAATGTCCATTGATTAAAAAAGTTTTAGGATGTTGGGTGATTATAACTTAAATGTTAAAGCTAATTTTAGAAGCACATGTGTGGCAAGTAATCCTTCTAATGACACAGTGGTGAGTTTCATAAATTCACACTTAATGTATGTGTGGATTTCATTGCTTAATGATCAAACTAAATAACATTTATTACCTAAACTACCCCCCCCCCATGTCCTAGCAGAATAACCACGGATGTATTTCATCTCTTTAACTATGGACATGTTCCATGAACATCTGACACTAGACATTTATTAAAAAAGACAATATTTAAATAATTCCTCACATTATATGTATAATTTTATCATTCAAAACCTACTGCAAAACACTAGATTATTTCTTTAAAATAAATGTAACTTGGTTTGATCTTTTGATATGTTATGTGAAGATGATATTTTTAAAGTATCCAATTTAAGGTTGGGAAATTAATATTTGCTGTTTAAATAGATGCATTAAATAATAATAATAATAATTCAATTAACAAAGCATCTGTTTTTGCACATCCTAAAGTAGCTATGCGTTTCCCCCAATTTATATAATTATTATATAATGTGTTTGGTGCCAGGGTTGAGCAGATTTAAATATTTGATGCGAAATTCAACTGGCAGCCAGTGTAATGAAGCAAGAATCGGTGAAATATGGTCTCTCTTTTTCGTTCTGGTAAGGAACCTGGTAGTGGCATTCTGAACCAGTTGCAGACAACATAAAGAAGAATTAGACACGCCAAGGTACAACGAGTTACAATTATCAATCCTAGCATTGACAAAAACATGAATCACAGTCTCTTTCTTAAGTACTTTGCCATTAAAAAGGTTTTCAAATTCGCAATGGATCTAAGATGATAAAAACTGTTTTTTTCCAACTGCTTTTCCTAAATGGACTAGAGTGGAAGCCTGTTCAAAATTTGCTTCTACTAAAAGGTCATTCAACACCTTTAACAAGGCTGACTCCGTACTGATGCCTCCTAAGACTCAGCTGATACTTGTCTGACAAATTATTAGTATTGAGATAAGCAGTCAGTTGAGAAAAGACCACATTCTATAAGACGTTAGATAAAAAAGAACGTTTTGAAATGGGGTGGTATCCATCAAGGCTTTAAGGATCAAGGCTGGCTTTTTTCCTTTACAACTGCATGCTTTAAAATTGAGGGAACAGTGCCTTGGGATAAACTCCTATTTAATATGATTAAAATAAAAGGTTCAACTGTCCTTAAAACCTCCAGCAGCAACCGAAGAGGTACAACATTAAGAAAACAGGAGGAGCTATCCAGCTGTAAATAGACTAAGTTTCCTGTTTAAAGGCTGGCTGGCTTTGACAAGATATTTTCTTCTTCTTCCTTTTTTTTATTAATAAAAACTTACTCCAACAGTGTGTGCCAAAGACTCTATATTCTCTCTGTCTAGGTGCCACAGTTCAGGCAAAAGGTCTCAGCCAGAGCCAACCATATTATGAGAGAGACAAGAACCTGCAGACAAACACACAGTAAACCAAAGATTATTAACATTTTATTGGAATTAATCAGAGGTGGAAAGAGTACAAAAATATTCTACTCAAGTAAAAGTACCATTACATTAATGAAATTTGACTTAAGTACAAGTAAAAGTACCAGTCTAAAAATCAACTCAAGTAAAAGTAAAAAGTAGCTCATTTAAAATTTACTCAGAGTAAAAATTACTTAGTTACATTTTAACCAGTGGGAGGGAGTCAAAAAGGGGACAGGCCAAGGGTGTCAAACTCAGTTCCTGGAGGGCCACAGTCCTGCACAGTTTAGATTTAACCCTAATTAAACACACCTGATCCAGCTAATCTAATCATTTAGGTTTATTTGAAAACTACATGATATGTGTGCTGGAGCAGGGTTAGAACTAAACTCTGCAGGGCTATGGCCCTCCAGGAACTGAGTTTGACACCCCTGGGATAGGTCTATTCATCTCAAACTAGTTGTTTTTAATTAAAGGAATCAGTTATTTAGAATAATAAAACATTTGGGCTGTTACCAGGCAAATCAGTATCAACAAACTCATCTTTTAATGCAGAAGATTAATTGGAAGTGGCATTTAGATGTATTACACTGTTTAGTGCAGGACAAGAATGCATTAAACCTGCAGTTACAAATGCATGAATATTGTTTTGAAATACAAAACATAAAATGTTGAATACTCATTTGAAATGATAAAAAAATTAATTATAAAAAAAAATCAAAAGATACTTTAAATGTGAAATTAAAATGGCCAGTATGTGTCAGCAAGTCACTGTTAATAAGTGAGTCATTGCGATTGAACCGAATCATTTAAACGGTTGATTCATTCAGGAACGAAACACTGTCACGTTGCTCAGAGACGCAAAACTGCTTTGGTGGCTGTGTTTGGAATTATGTTCTGTTGTAGAAATAGAGCTAAAAAAGGCAATATGGTGTCTAAAACGCAAGTCTCTTAATTAACTTGTTTACTGAACTGTTATATATATATGTATGTATGTATATATTCATGATGATTTTTGGAGGAAAAGACGGCATTCTTTGTGTGATTTTGATTTAATGTATGAAATTATATAAATATGTGAATTTTCTGCCCCTATAACTTCAATTTTGTGATCATTCTAAATGCATTTTAGGAGACTGAATCACACAGTGAAAGAACGCACTATAAATGCGCGTGCACATCATTAAAACAAAAAACATGATATTATCGCAGATGATATATATAGCACACTCCTCACCACTGTCTTTTTGGCTAATTTGTGCAAAACCTCTTGCTAAAATGTCAAAGCTTCATTTTAACCACCAATGCAACGATGCAATTATTTAGCTTACCTCTACATTCTTGCGAAGGGTTGATGTCTTGTCGAGATTTTATAAGCTGCTAGTTTGGTCTTCCTAAGCAAGTACAGCTTACACTGCATAATAGAGCATACATATGGCCAGGGGTTCACTTCATTTCCTTCGAGTTCAACTTCAGAATATGACGGGGTTTCGTTTTCTGCGGTGTCTGCACCACTCACGCCTGTTTTGACCGTCTGCATCTTTCTTGTGATTTTAGCGCCAGTTTGCCCTCCTGCCCATTATTTACTGACGTAGTTTCCAGGGAGCGATTTTTTTTTTTTTTTTTTACTCAGTAATTAATGTGTTTTAAAATGTAGCGAAGTACAATACTTTAAACAAAATATACTTAAGTAAAAGTAAAATTACAGATTAAAAAAATTACTTTAAAAAGTATTAGTACACAAAAAAGCTACTCAATTACAGTAACGCGAGTAAATGTAATTCGTTACTTTCCACCTCTGGAATTAATAAACAACTTAATAAACAACTTTGCTTTCATTTTGCAGTTACACACTCCGATCTACTAACAGTTTGATCTATCAACCAATAAAACCACGAGCCAGGTGTGGTTTGACTGAAAGAAGTGTCAGCATCCTCTTCTTATCTCCAAAATCTAACGACAGCCTTGTGAACAGATAATTTGTGTGTACTGCATAGATAATGTTTTCATTAAATATGCATTAATTATTTTATGTACATTACATTTAATGGGGACCCAGGGGCTATTCTAAGAGTGACCTTAAAAAAGAATGTTTCAATTGAGAGGTAAGAGTGAACAAACATACTATGCATTTTTTCTAGAGAAACCCATGATGCATGTAGCGGCTTTTTGACCTTTTGTCCAGCACTGCAACATCCATGCATGTCCAAGACAGTGTCTCCTTTGAACATTACAACTCTATAGTTATAGGTCCTTCTTTTCAGGCCAGCGGAGATGATCTCATCCACAGCAGAGAGTATTTCCACGTACTCAATGTCTGTGAGAGATCAGGAGACATGCAAACAACAATATATTTGTGTTTAAAGAAAGAATCATGGGATATATGAAGTTAAGCATCAATCATGGCAAACCTTTTCCTCTGTACGTGCTCCGCTATAAATATCTGATGATTTTATTAATTTCCTCCATCTTCATGCTGTGAAAATTTAAATAATTCAATTTAAATTTAAATTAAAAACCTTTTCCACTACCTAAATCTTCAAAAACTGTAATATTCAGCAAATCTCAACATGGGATTTTTTTTTCAAGCTGTAATAACACCAAAATGTCTAAATTCACTTAAAATAATTCAGTAATTTAATCTGACTGATTAGTGTTTCTAGTATTTTATGATTATTAATAAGAATCAAGGCTCGAATTTGCGACTATTTTGGTCGTATATGCTCCCAAAATGTAATTTGGTAGCATTGTGCGAGTGCATATAATTGTGACCTGTTTTAATTTCTCCAAAAGCATTCAGAGTATGTGCCCCTTCTGAGTGTTGATATAGTGATTTGTCTGCCGCTCTATGATTCGTTAGGCTACATAACCAATTAATTCAATTCAAGTTTATTTGTATAGCGCTTTTTATGATACAAATAATGTATGATGTAAATCCTGTGGCAAAACAGAGAAACAAATAGAGACATAATTAGCGTAGCTGCTGTTCCAAGAAAATGAAAATGAGTTAGTTTAACCCAAGGTAAAGAATTATAATGCGCATTTGGTCAGTTACAACTGCAGTCACAAATTATGAGATGCATTATTCGAATACTTGGCAAAAGAGATGTGTTTTTAATCTAGATTTAAACAGAGAGAGTGTGTCTGAACCCCAAACATTATCAGGAAGGCTATTCCAGAAATTGGGAGCCAAATGCAAAAAAGCTCTACCTCCTTTAGTGGACTTTGCTATCCTAGGAACTACCAAAAGTCCAGCGTTTTGTGACCTTAAAGGCCGTGCTGCAGGGTTAATTTTTTAATGAATTTGTGCAATTTGCTTTTTGGTAATAAACATTTAAACTGTTATCCATTGTATTTTATGTTGTTGGGAATCACAAAACGGAATATAATACGAAAAAGTAGGTACTATCTTACAGCGGTCTCCTTTCCCCCACAATGCATTGCATCACATCACGTTGGGGAGAGAATTTACCAAAGCCCTCCTTGAGAGCATTGAGAGTGACTAGAGAGACGAGTAGTAGACGAGAGTATTCAGATAGCGCAGATTATAGATAAATAGATAAATACATAGATATATATATAGATAGATAGACAGACAGATAGAGTGAGGTCGTACAAATTCGTACGAATAAGCCACCTCGTAAATGAATTGGTCGTAAGATAGCGCTGGACATACAGCCAAGTATGGTGACCCTCAGAAGTATGGTGATACTCGGAATTCGTGCTCTGCATTTAACCCATCCAAGCGCGCACACCCAGAGCAGCCATTTATGCTGCGGCGCCCGGGGAGCAGTTTGGGGCTCGGTGCCTTGCTCAAGGGCACGTCAGTCATGGTATTGCCGGCCTGAGACTCAAACCCACATCCTTAGGAGTCAAACTCTCTAACCACTAAGCCACAACTTCCCCCAAGAAGAGACTTCTTTAAAAACATTAAAAATCTTACTGTTTAATAACTGTTTACTGGTAAGCTATATAGATTACAGAAATTTTATATTTTAATGATTTATATATATGTAATTTCTGTCCCCCTCACTTCTGAAAAGATGGCTACGCCCCTGGCAGGAGCTAAACCATTTAGGGCCTTAAAGTTGAGTAATGATAATTTGTAACTGATACGGAACTTAATAGATAGCCAGTGCAGAGACTGTAAAATTGAGGTAATAAGATCATGTTTTCTTGACCTAGTAAAAACTCTAGACGCTGCATTTTGGACTGTGGTACCCGTCAAGCAGTAAATCTTTACGGTCTGACTACGCCACCCCCTGATGATGGGCAGGAGGGCCCACAAGTCTTCCCTTAATGTAGTGTAGCTAACTCTATATTTTCCCCGCAAAGGGACAGTTGACAAGAGGCAGATATATAAATGTATTTCAAATTTATTACAATTAAGTACAAAAAGTGTGGAAAAGTTATTAAAATGGATCTTAAATACTGCTATACAATTTGTGGATTCTCCTCAGTCTAGGAAGGTCGGATCAGCCAATGCGAAACCCCTGCTCAGGAGGACCCTGGTGAGACAAAAAGAAACAGGAGACAGCAACCCAGCACCAGAAGAAGCATGCAACACAGCAAGCACCACACATTCAAGATCTTCAGATACCACGACAAAAATCTCACACCGTGTTATGGTCCCTTTTTGGAAATAAACAAGCATGTTAGTTGCCAGCCTCATTAAACAGCATAGCATAGTCAACTCAAACATGGCTAGAAAATATAGGCCTACTTTTCAGTATGCTCAACTGTCCCACAGCTCATTGACATATGAAGACAAAGGTGAACATTCCGTTGCGATGCAGCCCAGCAGCTCAGGTCACAATGAGATGATCACAACATATTTTAAAACTCCATGCAGAAGCCTGTGTCCTCCATGAAGAGTAGACACGCACTTCTAAAAATTACCCTGATAAAACAAAATAAATATTAAAATTCAAATGTCAGTGATTAATCATGCTCTACCATGACCAACAGTACGTACATGAAAAGGAAGCCCAACGCGCACAACAGTGTCCAGCACCAACACAAAGAGAATCTGCCTTGCAACCAGCAGACACTTATCACTTCCTAATTGGTCATGTGACTTTTCAAAACATCATGTGATCCTGGGTGTTGTGTGAACGTGATGCAGCTATGTTGTGTGCCTGCCTGTGTAGATCCCCACACTCACTCCTCCCAAAAGGTGTCGTCGCGCCCGACGATCAAACCTCAGCCCCAAGGAATGCAGCAGCCCTTACCACCCTCACATTGGCACTGGATACTGTGGACCTTGGCAGATTGTGAGGATTCTTGTGTTTTCCAGCTGTTACCTGCCTGGTGCGTCTAAGACCTGGTGACCGGTTTTGAAGTTGGGGGTGCCCTTCATTGCTGTCATCATCATCATCATCGTCATCCTCATCCCAACCCTCCTCCTCCTCCACAGGTACTTCTGCAACTCCACTGGGGGCCGTTGGTGGCGGATCTGGAGTGACAGCAGCTACTGGAGTAGGTGTTGCTGCTTCTATCCAGGTAAGGACATCTTCGTCACTGCAAGTTGAATAACCTTCTGGGTAAGTAGTTTTTGTGGGTGGCTGAGGGACCTTTGGTATTGATGGTATAATATACAACTGTGATGCTCTAATCTCTATTCTGTGGACTTGCCGGACATTACCAGTTCCATCAGCCAATGTGACAGTGTAGGGCCCACCAGGGCCAGTTGGTGTCCTGACGACTTTGTACAGTGCTGGTGACCAGACATCCTGGATCTTGCGACGACCTTGGCAGCGGTGATCTTTTAAGTCGACCAATTGGCCATCTGTAAAACCCTTATCACACACCTGTTGATTGTGGTTTCGCTTCTGGTAATCTGCTGCCTCCTCCATGTTCTTGCGGGCTAGTTCACGAGTTACCTGAAGCTGTTCCTGATGCCGTATGACCCATTCATCCAAAGAGCTTGTTTCTTCGGTGTCGTTAGCCCCCAAAAGGAAATCTATAGGGAGTCGAGGTAGCACGCCAAACATCAACGAGTAAGGGGAATGACCAGTGGAGCAGTGGGTAGAAGTGTTGTATGCCCACACCAACTGAGAGATGTACTTTGGGCACGCCCAATTTAGTCATGGAGGACCCTGTTAAATCGCTCACATTGGCCATTCCCTTGGGGATGGTATGCTGTTGTTCTAGACTTTTCAATCCCATATAGCTGACACAACTGTGCGATGAGTCAGTGGCGGATCTAAAAAATTTTGCATGGGGGGGCAAAGGGGTGGCAAGAGGTCTTGGCAGGGGTACATGGAATCCCTATATATGAATTGCTTTATAAAAAAAAAAACACTTTTAAACTACAGTAGTTATTGTTTAATCATGCCCTTACACACTACAACGTTTTTTAATTCACAACACACACACCAGTTATGTTTAGACTACTTAATTCTATTGTATTTGTTATTTCCCCAGTTGTAACCTGGTTTCATTGCTGTGATATCTGAAAGGAATTGGATTTAATAGGACTGCTTAGGCTTAGCTAATCAAATGATCGATCTCCTGACTAGCACTGTATTGTGTGTTGTAACGTAACAGCCCAAACTAAAATTGGGTATTTTTATTTAAAGTAATTAATTAATTATTAAAGCGATTTAAGGGAATAAAGAAAAAGAAAGGCTTGTTGTATTAGTGAAATAATTGTAACTATTTGCAACTAATACTTTATTTTTAATTTACATAAATGAATCAAGGAAATTATAGCATATTTTCAATTCAAAAAGGCAAAATTTAATAAATAAAAAAAGTTTAACTTTTCTATTGTAAAACAGTCAAATATTAAATTATCTACTTACATTTTACCAGGCATTTGTTAACTTATTTAATAATTTTGACATTGATGAGCTAGACCGCTGAACTTTTAGTCTTCCTAACAACAAACAGAGCGTTGCGTAATGTAGTGCATCAGAGCAGCATCAATAATAATATCAAGTGAATCTCTTATCTGCATCTTAAGTTTATTGCCAATAATAATGACAGGTTTGCGAACGTGAACTCGGTGTGCTCGCGCGAAACGCATCTTCAGCACAGCAAATCATTTAAACGCCTCTGATTGGCCGATGTGATCAACAGACATGTCTGTGATTGGCTACAATGCTCAACGTTGCAAAAGCACGTCAAAAGTACCTTTAATGCAAAGGGAAAAATATAAATAAAAATGTAATATGCACTGTTCATGATTAGTTAATCGCGGCCGCTGTAATCTTATTCACATTTGTTTTTCTGATGAATTGTTTTGCTCTGTGAGAAAGACAATTTAACAAAATATTCGGGGCTTTACTAAAAACTTTCGGGGCTTAAGCCCCATTAGCCCAGCCCTAGCGCTGCCCCTCAATATTTTATATTTTTTATTAAGCTGTTCTTGTCTTTACTAAAATCAAAATCAGGCTAATCAAAGAGAAGAGTGCTCTTACAAATCAAGAGGGAGCGATTGAACGTAATAGACTCGCTGTTTGTGCTGATGCTGAATCGTCTTTAGCATACAATACATTAATTACAAATGTAACTTTAAGTTAAACGTGTGTTTAAACTACACCTGGGGAAACTCACTTCACCTTTAGAGGATCTGTCCGGGGCAGCTCAGTCTCTGGTTGCAGGGCCACCGCACCGAAGCAGACTCGCTGTGTGTATGAGCCAGACTGAGCGAACGCCGCTCTGCACGTTTGAATCAGGGACGTAACTAAGTATTTGAGGGGCAGGGGGGAAGGGCGAATAATACATTAAAAATTAAAAATTAAATTGTTCACTTTTGGTAAATGTATTGGACATAGTGGTGGGTTGTTTTTGTAAGTACAGTTTTTGGATCACTAAAGTTAGGGGGGCAGCTGGGGGGGCAAGGCTCTAGAGTGGGGGGGCACCTGCCCCCCCTTGCCCCCCCTTGCCCCCCTGTAGATCCGCCCATGTAATGAGTACACTCTCAAAGTTTCTCCTTTGGTCGGAATGTATTCGTTTAGGCACTCCAAAGCGGTTGAACCAGCAGTCTACTAGGATCTTTGCCACTGTTCTGGCACTTTGGTCTTTGGTTGGGATTGCCTGGGTGTATTTTGAGAAAACATTGGTCATGACCAAGACATTTTCCCTGCCATCTGTTGCAGACTCAAGCAGGGTAAAGTCTATGGCAAGTACTTCTAATGGCTGACCTGCCAGCAGAACCCCCTGGTTAGTCTTGATTTTGGGCTGGACAGCTTTAGACAGCACACAGCGTTGGCAATTCTGACAGTACTTATCAATTTCTACTCCCATCCCTGGCCAGTAACACCGTTGCCTCACCAGGTCAGTAGTTCGCCGTACTCCTTGATGTCCATGTTGGTCATGGAGACCCCGGATAAGTTCCTGGTGAAGACACTGCGGCAGGAGTAGTTGGGTGTATGGCTCTCCATGAGGGGCAGTTGTCTTCCGGTACAGCTGGCCATCCTTCTCCAAGATACGATCCCACCGCCCGAGGAGATGTTGTACATCCTTGGTGAGTTTGGTCCGCTGTTCCTTGCTGGGAGGCCTTCCTAGTCTCCAAAGAGACAGAAAGTCTTTCAAAACAGGATCCACCCCCTGCAACATTGCCAGTTCAGCATTGGATCGACTTGGAAGGACTCCGATTTGGTGAGATATAGCTCCCTATCAGGGATTAGGGGCTGGTAAGGTTCAACTCTCAGCTGGTCAGTCTCCAGATCTGTGGTCTCTGCCTGCATGCTGTACTGGCGAGAGAGAGAGAGTATTTTTTTATTTTTTCCTGGTCGGTAGTGTAAAGTGAAGTCGAAAGCTGCCAACTGGGCAACCCATCTTTGTTCAGTAGCCCCCAACTTCAGGGTCTGAAAATGACTTAAAGGGTTATTATCAGTGTAAACCTTACATTTGCTGCCAAGCAAGTACTCTCTGAATTTTTCTGAAACTGCCCATTTTAATGCTAAGAACTCCAGCTTCATGGAGCTATAATTCTCCATGTTACACTCCGAACCACGCAATGAGCGACTAGCATATGCCACCGGTCTCAATTTCCCTCCTTCTCCTGAGAAAGGACTGCACCTAGCCCTTGGTGACTAGAGTCTATCTCCAAGACAAAGGGCTTTGTGAAATCTGCAAATGCCAAGATGGGAGCACTTACAAACATCCTCTTCAACTCAGTGAAACTTCTCTCACATTTTTCACTGGGAAGGACGGCAGCTGGCCTGGTCCTACACACCTTTGCAGTTTTAATTACATCTGCCACTAGTTGGTGAAGTGGGGCCGCTAACTGAGCAAACCCCTTAATGAAGCAACGATAATAGCTGCAAAATCCAAGAAATGATTAGACTTAGGTCACATCACAAGGCCTCCTCCAGTTACTCACAGCAGACACCTTTTCTGGATCAGTGGCCACACCTTCTTTGGACACGCGATGTCCCAAGTACTGCACTTCCTTCATGAAAAAGTGGCACTTACTCAGCTTTGCCTTAAGCCCTTTCTGTTGGATTCGGCTAAGGACCATCTCCAGTCTCTGCAAGTGCTGGGCCACAGAAGAAGAAAAGATTATGACATCACCCAGATATAAAAGAACTGAGTGAAAGCTCTGATCACCAAATATTCGCTCCATGTGCCTCTGAAACGTGCCGGGAGCGTTACATAGCCCAAATGGCTTCCTTTCAAATTCAAACAGGCCAACTGTACAGAATGCAGTTTTTGGCTTATCTCTCTCAGCAACAGCAACTTGATTATAGCCACTAGCCAAATCCAGAGTTGAGAACCACTGGGCCCCTGACAAGGCATCCAACGACTCCTCAATACGAGGTAATGGGTAGGCATCCTTTCTTGTCTTGGCGTTAAGCTGACGGTAATCGACACACACCTGTAGCTCTCCAGTTTTCTTTTGCACCAGGACAATGGGTGATGCATAAGGGCTGCTACTCTCCCTGATCACTCTGCTGTCCAGAAGCTGTTTTATATGGTCCTTTACAGCCTGCCACTGTGTAGGGGGTATTCGCCTATATCTTTGTCCGACTGGGGCATCATCTAAAAGAGGTATCTCATGTACAGTCTCATCAGTGCAACCCAGATCTCCATCATATCTAGCAAAGACATCACTATAATTCTCTAACAGCTGTTTTGCTTGGCCCTCCTCTTCAGGTGAAAGCTCTGACCAGTGTAAAGCTGCAAGAACTTCTGTGATGGAGGCAGGTGGCCCCCCAGCAGTATGTATATTAACTCGGGCAACATCACCATTCTCCCCTTCAAACTTCAGCTCCTCTGCCTGAATGTCAACCACTGAGTGCAACATCCCCAGCACCTGCTTTGAGTGGACAGTAGCACCAGTGGCTCCTACATTTACTTCAGGAACATATGTCACACCATTGGAAACACTGAGTAACGACAGGTACAACCAGGGTTCTAAATTACCACCCGCCAAATGCGGGTTAAAATTAATTTTGGCGGGTGTTAATTAAAACTTACTAGCCAGTTTGGCTGGTGATCCATGGCATGAGGCTCTGTTCTCGGTCATTTATCCCCCTGGCAGCACTTCCTACATTTCCCATGAACACTGTGCTGTAATGCTACGTGATGACGTTCCATATGCCCATTGGCTGCACGCAGTTTGCAGTTAAACCAGCGCGAAAAAACATGGAAACTAATAGAGCGTTCATCAGAAAACACAAGGAAGAAGAACGAATGGAGCCAGAGCAGGGAGCATAGATTGAAAGAGGAGGGAGTTAGCTATGAAAGAAAAAATTTAAGATTAAACTAAATGCGGCGGTGGTTGGGACAGATTTCTGGGGGCGAAAAGAGGAACGAGGCAGGGGATGAGGATATTACGGAGCCCCGCACGTCACCTGTAGGAGAAAAAACAATCAATCCGTGGCGATGGTTTTGCAATCCGTCCCCTCAGTTTATAAACCGTACTCACGAATTCATAAACTGTTCCCTCGGTTTAACAAACCGTGCCCACGAATTTCCAATCCGTGCGCTCAGATTTTGTAAACCGCACCCTCGCTTTTTTAATCTGTACCCACGAATTCATAATCTGCGCGCACACTTTCGCAATCCGTTCCCATGGATTTGTAAACCATAATCACAGATTCATGCAGCAAGCTCCTACGTGCTAACATACAGTTTTAATGAATATTATTATGTGGAATGGGTCTACAGCAAAGTGTCTTAAGTGATTCTCTATCAAGTGTAGTAAGAGGTGGAATACAAAGATTTAATAAGAAAGATGTGCATCAAAATCTTGTTAAATTTGTGATAATCTTATAATAGCACTTAATTATTATTGTAGGCCTACAATAAACCTGACATTGTGACTGACTCTGGAGTAATTATTTTTCCTCTTTTGTAAGTTGTATTGGATAAAAGATTCTTATGCAAAACCTGTATAATAATATATAATGATAAAAATAAAAGTTATTTTATTAGGCTAAATAAATGATTACAAGACAGTACAAATGTTTGTCATAAAATAATTCATGAATTGCTTTATTTCTAAATAACCTTTGACAGTTTTGGAAATGCTTGTGTACAATTCCTTCTTAACATGAAGACTTATTTTTGTGATTTTATTATACTAAGCTCCACCTACCCCACCTGCCGGAGTTAGATAAATGCTTCATTGTTAATGTTATTATTAAATAATTAAGCCAAAAATAACATTGCATTCAGTTAGAGAGAAAAGGAAAGAAAACATAACCGGCATATTATTTGTTTTGTATTGCTTTTTACCCTTATTTTCTTATTCTTTTTAGCGTTTATTTTTTTGGCCTTAAAACACAGGCGGCTGTGTCTTATCCTATTGGTGATTAATGTAAAATAAACGCTAAAAAGAAGACAATTTTGTGAATGCTGATCGTTGTCTCGTTGGATACTATGAAAAATAATGTTTAATAAACAGAAATGAATCTGCCGGTGGGGGCGGCGCCACAAATGCGTGTCAGTTTACAAATCCGAGGGAACGGATTGCAAAAGCGTGCGCACGGATTACGAATTCGTGAGTACGGATTCAAAAACCGAGGGTATGGTTTACAAAATCTGAGCGCACGGATTGGGAATTCGTGAGTACGGTTTATAAACTGAGGGGACGGATTGCAAAACCGTTGCCACGGATTGATTTTTTTCTCCTACAGGTGACGTGCGGGGCTCCGTATTACGGACAGAGAAACAAAGAAAAGAAAATTTAATGCCAAATGGCTGACGGGTCATGAATGGCTTGTATTTGATCACAAGAATGTCGTAATGCTTTGTCAGGATTGCCGCATGTAAGTTACGCGAAAGAAAAAAACAAAACAAGCAATTTCGTGCTGGGAACTAATAATTTTAAATTTGAGTCAGTGTATATTTTGTTGTATGCATTGTACTTTATATGTGTTTTTCATGCCAACAATGTTAATAAAATGATCAAATGCATTCAGTGGCACTCATAATTTGTTATTTTTACCGAAAAAAAAATGGCTAGTGGAAATTCTGATTGGCTGGTAACTTTAGAAAGTTACCAGCCACATTGGCTGGTGATCAAAAAAGTTAATTTAGAACCCTGGGTACAACCGCAAACCTGGGGCAAGATCGGAGCCTCCAGGTTCCAACAGCATTGTGGCAGGTGGCGTATGTGGGACTTTTGGGCAGGTGACCTTAATAAACTTAAGTGTCCCAGCTGGGATGAATTCCCCACCCCTTTCTAGGACCCGCACCTGACCCTCATGAGTTAAATGGCACACATCTTGGCGGCGACAGTAGCGGAGCACAGACTCCCAACAGGCTTCTGCCTTAACAGCACCCAGAGAAGCAAATAATTCCTCACCCTGTTGTGCAAACAACTCCCTATAACACTGAGAAATGACACTCATTCCTAACAGCCCAGGAATGGAATGTTGTTGTAGTGTGCCAGGGGCATCCTTCACCACCAAAACCCCCCGTCCTGGAAAGGTTCTACCTAGTACCTGGATATCCATCTCTAAATATCCAACATAGGGGATATTTAAACCATTTGCAGCTTTTAATGCCAACCACCCACATGACTTGAGCCTAGGTGCTCCCCAATGTTGAAATACTTCCTTAAAAAGGGACTCTGTGATGGTTGTCACCATAGAACCAGTGTCCAGTAGACAGTTTACTTTAACACCCCGCATCTTTACCTCCACTACAGGGCATTTACCTCAATTTACCATTGAGATTGACTCATCTGAAGAGAGCAAGACCTGATTAGAGGGACTAGGATTGTTTGTCACAGTGCTTGGATCAATATGATGCATACCTGACTGTCCTGTAACTGCAGGATTTTCCTCGGGCTGGACATTGGGTAAACTGGCTGTTCGCTGCCTCGGTCCCTGTCGACACTGACGGAGGACATGCCCAGGCTTACGACATCGGACACAGATGGGTTGACCTTCTGGGGTAAACTGGTAATTGGGGTTTTGAGGACGAGAAGTAGGCTGGTTTAACACAGATTATATATTAGACAGACTCAGTAGTATTTTATTAATCTGTGACTGCTGTTGGTTAAGCTGTTCCTGCAAGACAGAAACTTCAAACCCTTTTCCCACCCCCACTGCATGACAAGCCCCTTCAACATTTAGATCCACCCCACAGTGGTGAAGCTCGGCTCGAGTTTGTCCAGAGGGGCGCTCACCCTCTTCCATCCATCTAATTGCTTCATGCCATAGTGCTATAAAAGCAACAGCCGGATTTTGACGCACAATGCTCTTTAGCTCTCGTCTTAAGGAAACATCACGTACATGCTCCATGAACTGGTCTCTAACTAACATATCTGGGTCTGTCAACCTATTAGGGTAAGCATGTTTGATTTCTTCAATTAGAGCCCACAAAGAGTGAGAAAATTCTTTTAAAGACTCCCCATCTTTGTGTTTTCTGTCAAAGAATTTTCTTTGCAGGCTGACAAAGGAGGAGGAGGAACCATAAACTTCTTTTAAAATGTTTAAGATTGTATCCGGATTTTCCCGCTCGGCTAAAGAGCGGAATCTGATTTCAGCTTTTGCTTCTCCTTCCAAATGATCATAAAGGAAGAGGGCCTTCTCCCTAGTGCTCATATTCCTATCCCTCAAGCATGACTCAATATTTTCTATCCAATCATAAATCAATATATCAGATTTAGATTTCGAGCCGGAGAAGGAGGTTGTGGACCAGGAAAATTTGGTGAGCCCAAATCGCCACTGGGGGCTATCCCACCAGCAGTAGTGCCATTACCAGAGGCACCTGCGCTGGCACCTCTTCCTCTCTGAAGTTGTTCATTAGCCACTCGTAATCTCTGCACTTCTCTCCGAAGAGTCATGAGTTCCTCAGGCACATGTTCCTCCACCTCACTTATCTTACTAGTTTAACAGCCTCACTACCACAGAAGAGAAGATGAAACAATGTCAAAGACATGGAAAACAAAAAAAAAACACTTCAGTTGAGAAGTAGTAGTCACTGGCCGTTGATTCCCATCGTTTTTATTTTTGTCTTGGCCATCCACTTGTAGTCTTCTGTTGTCCAGAGCCAGCCACTGTTTCCATTTTAAAAAAAATTAAAAAATACACGACAAAACCATGTAGACAAAACAAAATATCAATGCCTCATTTAGACCCTGCCGACTACGCCATAAATGTGGTACCTGTCAAGCAGTAAATCTTTACAGTCTGACTACGCCACCCCCTGATGATGGGCAGGAGGACCCACAAGTCTTCCATTAATGTAGTGTAGCTAACTCTATATTTTCCCCACAAAGGGACAGTTGACAAGAGGCAGATATATAGATGTATTTCAAATTTATTACAATTTAGTACAAAAAGTGTGGAAAAGTTATTAAAATGGATCTTAAAAACTGCTATACAATTGGTGGATTCTTCTCAGTCTAGGAAGGTTGGATCAGCCAATGCGAAACCCCTGCTCAGGAGGACCCTGGTGAGACAAAAAGAAACAGGAGACAGCAACCCAGCACCAGAAGAAGCATGCAACACAGCAAGCACCACACATTCAAGATCTTCAGATACCACGACAAAAATCTCACACCGTGTTATGGTTATAAATACACCCCAAACCAATGTCTCTAACAATGTGGTCCCTTGGCAAGAAGGGGCAAAGCATCAGTGTGGATCCGGCCTTGTACAGGGATAGCCTAAGCAGAAGACATAGTTAGGGAGGAGAACCACCAGCATTGATAGCACCAGAAGTTAAGGAACAATGCTACTACAAGTAGGGCACATGGGTGGTAGGCCCAGAAGCAAAATCACATCACACAAATCACACAAACAAACCAACAAAACAATAAAAAAATGTATGTTAATCACAAGAAAACAGTGGCTGGCCTGGTCCCTTTTTGGAAAAAAACAATCATGTTTGTTGCCAGCCTCATTAAACAGCATAGCATAGTCAACTCAAACATGATATTTAATATCATGCGATATTTTTTTTTATTGCGCAATAAGAGTCTCACGTTAACTGAGCACGTTAACGCCGATAACGGCCCACCACTAATATATATATATATATATATATATATATATAATGTTGTAAACATTGTTAACACTCTTTTTTTATTATTTCTTACATGTGCAAGGAATTGGCCCTGTTTCATGGCCAACTCTGATTGTTGGCTTGAAGAGGAGGTGACCTCCAGGCTCTCCACCACTGCTGGCTAATTGAGGAAAGGTATGTAAATGTTAAAATCAGAAAACAAGAAAAAAAATAAGTATATATATACAGGATATTTATTGTACACATGTACTTGTAATTTTTTTTTTCAATTCAATTCAAGTTTATTTGTATAGCGCTTTTTACAATACAAATCGTTACAAAGCAACTTTACAGAAAATTATGTTTCTACAATATTTAGTAGTAGCTAGTAGTTTGTGCACGTTTGACAGGATTTTAGAAAAAATAAAAAAAATAATAATAATACAAGACGTAGTCAGCTAGACGATGAACTATCAATATTATTAATTAATAGTTATTATATGATGCAGTCACACATGTAGCAATAATTGTTAGTTCTGTTTGTTGATTCAAGGTTAGGATCATCTGGGGTCCTCTGAGGGTCAGCATCATCTCTTCTGTGTTCTGGATCCAGACTGGAGCTTGTGTAAATCCTAGTTACCACGGGATGTAAATCCCGTGGCAAAACATAGAAACAAAATAGAGACATCATTAGCATAGCTGCTGATCCAACAAAGTAAAATTAGTTTAACCCAAGCTAAAGAATAAAAATGCACATTTGATCAGATGCAACTACACTCACAATTTAAAAGATACATTATTCGTAATCTTGGCGAAAGAGATGTGTTTTTAATCTAGATTTAAACAGAGAGAGTGTGTCTGAACCCCGAACATTATCAGGAAGGCTATTCCAGAGTTTGGGAGCCAAATGTGAGAAAGCTCTACCTCCTTGTAATGATATAAGAACCTTCGTAATCATCCGGAAGAAGGAGGCGGGAACCGGCGAACAATCAAAGGACACTTTAATGATCATAATAAACACAAAACAGCGCACCAGCCACTCATGGACGACTGGTGCGCTCAAATAAAAACCAAAACACAACTAAAAGCCCAGGCCTGGTCCTCTCTCATCCTTCACTGTCGTCTCTCCAGTTTTATATCATTCCATCTCCTCTGTGGGACTCAAGACCGGTGGTGGGTCACAGGTGTAGCGGATTTCCCAATCACTCCACCGGCCTCACTCATGTTCCCACATCCCTCGGCCCCGCCCCACTCGTCACACTCCTTTAGTGGACTTTGCTATCCTAGGAACTACCAAATGTCCAGCGTTTTGTGACCTTAGGGTGCACGATGGGTTGTAGCGTGGTAGAAGGCTAGTTAGGTACGCAGGAGCTAAACCATTTAGGGCCTTATAGGTAAGTAATGATTATTTGTAACTGATACAGAACTTAAAAGGTAGCTAGTGCAGAGACTGTAAAATTGGGGTAATATGATCATATTTTCTTGACCTCGTAAGGACTCTAGCTGCTGCATTTTGGACTACCTGTAGCTTGTTTATTGATGAAGCAGGACAACCACCTAGAAATGCATTACAATAGTCCAGTCTAGAGGTCATGAATGCATGAACTAGCTTTTCTGCATCAGAAACAGATAACATGTTTCGTAGCTTGGCAATGTTTCTAAGATGGAAGAATGCAGTTTTTGTAACATTGGAAATATGTAAACACCCAGATTTCTGACTGTAGAGGAAGTAACAGTACATCCGTCTAGTTGCAGATTGTAATCTACAATTTTCTTTCTTTTTCTTACAAGATTCTGTGTAGTGTTTTTTGGTCCAATGATTAATATCTCTGTCTTATCCGAATTTAATTGGAGAAAATTATTTGTCATCCAATCTTTTACATTTTTAACACACTCTGTTAGCTTAGATAATTGGGAAGTTTCATCTGGTCTCGTTGAGATATATAGCTGAGTATCATCAGCATAACAGTGGAAGCTAATTCCGTATTTTCTAATAATATTACCAAGGGGCAACATGTATATTGAAAATAGAAGGGGACCTAGGACGGATCCTTGTGGCACTCCATATTTTACTGATGATAAATGAGATGACACCCCATTTAAGTAAACAAAATGGTAGCGATCGGACAGGTAGGATCTAAACCATCTTAGAGCCTGCCCTTGAATACCTGTATAGTTTTGTAATCGATCTTTGAGTATGTCATGATCTATGGTGTCGAACGCAGCACTAAGATCAAGTAAGACTAGAAATGAGATACAGCCTTGATCTGACGCAAGGAGCAGGTCATTTGTAATTTTAACAAGTGCAGTTTCTGTGCTATGGTGGGGCCTAAAACCTGACTGAAATTCTTCATACAGATCATTTTTATGCAGGAAGGTGCTCAATTGAGCAGACACAACTTTTTCTAAAATTTTAGACATAAATGGAAGATTTGAAATAGGCCTATAATTTGCCAGTACACTAGGATCTAGTTTTGGTTTCTTAATAAGAGGCTTGATAACCGCCAGCTTGAATGGTTTTGGGACGTGACCTAAAGATAACGATGAGTTAATGATATTGAGAAGCGGTTCTTCGGCTACAGGTAACAGCTCCTTCAGTAATTTAGTGGGTACAGGATCTAATAAACATGTTGTTGGTTTAGATACAGTGATAAGTTTATTTAGCTCTTCCTGTCCTATATTTGTAAAGCACTGCAGTTTATCTTTGGGTGCGATGGATGAAACTGAAGTGTTAGACGCTGTAGAATCTACATTTGCTATTGTATTTCTAATGTTATCTATTTTATCAGTGAAGAAATTCATAAAGTCATTACTATTTAACGTTGGTGGAATATTTGAATCAGGTGGCGTCTGGTAATTTGTTAACTTAGCCACTGTGCTAAATAAAAACCTTGGATTGTTTTGGTTATTTTCAATGAGTTTGTGTATATGCTCTGCCCTAGCAGTTTTTAGAGCCTGTCTATAGCTGGACATACTGTTTTTCCATGCAATTCTAAAAACTTCAAAGTTAGTTTTTCTCCATTTGCGTTCAAGACTACGAGTTACTTTCTTGAGAGAGTGAGTATTACTGTTATACCATGGCACGGTACATTTTTCTCTAACCTTTTTCAACTTGATGGGGGCAACAGCTTCTAATGTATTAAAGAAAATAGTGCCCATGTTGTCAGTAATTTCGTCTAATTCATGTGTATTTTTGGGTACAAATAGCAGTTGAGATAGATCAGGCAGGTTATTTGCAAATCTTTCTTTGGTGGCTGGAACAATAGTTCTGCCCAGATGGTATCGCTGAGACATATAGTTAATATCAGTTATACGCAGCATGCACAATACAAGGAAATGGTCTGTAATATCATCACTTTGGGGTACAATATCTATAGCAGTAAGATCGATTCCATGCGATATAATTAAATCTAGTGAATGATTAAAACGATGAGTGGGCCCGGTGACATTTTGCTTGACTCCAAAGGAGTTTATTAGGTCAGTAAACGCAAGTCCTAATGTATCATTTGCATTATCAACGTGAATATTAAAATCTCCCATGATTAGCGCCTTATCAACTGTAACTAGAAGGTCTGAGAGGAAATCTGCAAATTCTTTTAGGAATTCTGTATACGGCCCTGGTGGTCTATACACAGTAGCCAGAGCAAGAGATACATTAGATTTCTTTTGCATGTCTGACAGTGTAACATTTAGCAGAAGTATTTCAAAAGAGTTAAACCTGTATCCTGTTTTCTGGGTAACATTGAGAATATCACTATATATTGTTGCAACACCTCCGCCACGACCAGTCTGACGGGGCTCATGCTTGTATGAAAAAGTCATGTGAATAGGGGAAGCCCATATTAACAAACACTGGACTCAAGTGTTGAGGTGGTGGTGGTGTTGACTGGTGCACTGAGTGTTGAGGTGCCATTGAGCCCTCATCCTCTGGCTGGAGGACTGCTGTTCCATTTCTGTTGTAGTCCTTCAGCTTTTGCCTTGCCTTACTGAAGTCATCTACTATTATAAAAAAAATAAAGAAAGAAAGACATATATGGAGATAATTAAGGACAAAGGAAGTAAGGCATAACTGTTGTCCTAACATGGAAAGACATAGAATTATAGAAACTGTTTGCTTGTTTATTTACCTTTTTCAAAGAGTGTTCTTATTTTGAAGATTTTCCAGCCAAGGCCTCTTTATGGCCTTTTGGGTTTTTTCCTCGGAAATGAATGTTGGCCAAAAACATTCATCACCTTTAACCCATGATCTCGGCACAACTTCTGTAACGTCCTCGTCGAGGAAAATTACTCCACAAAATGTCTTTTAAAATTAATTGTGTAAAAAATAAGATGATTAAAAAAATACATAACTGAACTGAACTGAACTATGATTTTCAAAAATAAAGTCTAGTCCTTCATATGAAACAACGGTATAACCACCATTGCCTCATTGAAAGGGACAGCCATGCATTTTTGTGTGAAAGATGACAGTTTGGAGAATTTTATCTCATGGCCTAGGTCAGCTGGTATCACAATGTTTAAAATGTCCGAATTAAAAGGATAGGTAAAAAATGTTTCAACCATCCCGTACTGTCTGTAGGCAATTATGATATCACCGACAGATCAAGTTTGGTGCTGTATAGGGCCTCGGGCATGTTCTTTGCACAATTTGATGGGCTAGTCACTTGTAACACCACCATTTAATCCCTCGGACAGGCGTCTGAATACACTTGTCACAGCCATAGTAACCGTTAAAAGCCTTTGTGACTTTCACAAAGGATTTTGCCGGTGCGTCACAGATCATCGAATGAACTTTTAAAGTGAGCCTTTTCCCCTCAAATGTAAACCCCTCCTGTAATTGTGAGAGTTCATTTGCCAAATCTGTGAGATACATTTTTGATGACTCAGGTTTCTTTATACCTGAGTACATCCTGATGACTACAGGTTCTTTCATGGGTACTCCAACCAATCTACCTAAAATGGGCCACAACTGAAGACCTGAGCTTTTAAAAAGTGACAGGCCATCCACTGACATTTGAAGATGTAAACAACATCCATCGACAAGCTTGTCTTTCCAGTGGGAAAGGGTATGTTTTAATGCCTCAATAATGCCAATGTAGTGGTATAGGCCACCGCAGAGCTCCCTAACAGAATAATCTCTTCTTGTGTTAAGAAGAGTTTGTGCATCTTTTGGCAAGTCACAGTGGTGGACCGTTAATATTGCCAAGAGAGCCGAAAGTGCAATATGGGAAATACCATATGTTAATGCCCAGTTGTAAAGGCGATTTCTGAGTTTTTCTGGTTCCTCCCAGTCAGATATTTCTTCTACATCACTATCATCTTGATAATAAGATCTATCCTCTGGGTCAGACACAACAGCTGCCATTGGATCTGATCTAAGATTTTCTTCCATGATTTCATTTTCAGGTTCTGCAACATCATCTGTTGGAGACCCAATATCTCTGGGAGGAAGTGTGGCTGCAGGTGTTTCCTGGCCGATATCAATTAACCTTCTATTAAGGTCAACCCTGGCTCTTCTCCTCAACGCTGAACTGGAAACAGGTGTCTTGCGTCTATTCATTTTTTACATTTAGGTAACTATCTCAACTGTAAATTGAATAATAATAATAATAAAAAAGTATGGAGTTTGGAATGGAATGAAAATCTGAGTATTATACCTTCATCTCAACAGTTTGCATCATGTTTTCAGCATCTGGAAAAAGAAATGGAAAGTATGTTGTAAGTTGTTGTCTTACTTAATTTTATTTATTATGTGACTGGAAAAGTTGTCGGGTTTATCAAAAATAAAGATTTGGTAACAAGTATAACATTTATTTCTCTATCCCTCTGTTGGTCTATATATATCTATCTATCTATCTATGGCTGACTCAGGAGACTCACTTTTGTTTACAAGAAAATGTAAGTAAAATACCAATAACAAAATTGTAATTGTAAGGTTGAATTGGGGTAGGCTACATGAGAAGAATAGTGGTTATGAACTTTGTTCAGTGTAAGGCATATATATTCAGATGTATTTCAAAATTATGTAGGCTAATGTCCCTGCCACTTTCTATCAGTTCTATCATATATTTTCTCTTCCTTTTCTTTAATGAATGTATATTTGATTTCAGTAATGATGCTTTGGCCATGAATTAAAAAAAATCATAATCCCAATTACTTAATTTATTTTTAGTCCAGGCAAAGTAGCATTTTACGACAGACTAATTGTAAAATAATTTTTTTTCAGCATAGATCATTTCTATGAGGTGCCCAGAACAACATACTAAAAGTCCTAAGAAATCCTAGTTGAGGAAATATGTTAATTCATCATCAATGCGAAATGTGTGCCAATAAGGCCAGGCAACAATACACCCCAATGGGGCTATTTTTTTTCCTTTACTCCTATCAAAATGAAACTTTACACAATGAAAGCACCCATGAAAAGTATTTTTTTTTTGTATTACAAGTTTCTTTGAAAATTAATTGTAATATGCAAATATTGGTTGTGTTGTTGGTGTCCTTAATGGCACACATTTCGGATTGATGATAAATTAACATATTTCCTCAAATAGGATTTCTTAGGACTTTTAGTATGTTGTTCTAGACACCTCATAGAAATGATCTATGCTGAAAAATTTTACAATTTTTTTACAAATGACGTTTCTGATTATAGGCTACGTCCTCGAATGTTATTGCTAGGTTTGTCTTTCTGAGAGGTGGCGGTAATGCACCGTTAAGTTGGTTTGCCAACCGCCATAAAACAAAAAAAAGAAGTCTTTCTGAGAGTGTCTTATCTAACTTAGTTGTTAACACCCAAGCAACTGCAATGTTCAGCAAGCCAAAAAGTGGTGCTCAAAAATGAAAAAGATAAAGCTGCAGGTTGTGGCATCAGTGATTGACACTGTAAGATGATGGCTAGCTGGCAGCAGACAATTCAAGCGAGTGTTTAAATGGTCGGTCAAGGTGTAAAATTAAGCTCACAATGTTGCATGTCATTTTCATGAATGTGTGCCTGCAATTCTCAGCGCTTTAACTGCATAGCAGCTAATGCTAAGATAAGGTGACCAGATGTCCGAGACCAAAACCGGGGACATAATACCAAAAAATATTTTTGACTGGCAATCTGATTAAAATATGAACAAGTTTTATCTTAAAAAAACAGGGACATAGGTAGTTTTTTCTGTATTTGCCCAGAGGCAACCAAAAACGGGGACTGTCCCCTGAAACCGGGGACGTCTGGACATCCTAAGCTAAGACTACCTTTTAAAATTCAGCACATTAGTGCAAATATATGCCATGATATTAAAAAGTTGATTCGGTTATCCTATAATTGGGTCTATTCTGTGCTACACTCATAGGCTATTTGTATAGCGCAGTAGCGCTATAGCAGATGCGGCTTTAACATAACACAGACTGGTGCGCAAATAACAGCCTGTAACTGCTATCTACGAAGCAAACAGCGTTTCACTTGCACGTTTAAGTAATAGACAATAAATTAGAATAAACGCATAAAAATAGATGTACGTAGATAATAAACACATAGAATAAACACATAAAAACTTACGTGTGGTAGCTTAGCTGGTTAGATAAATCTCCGTTGACAGCTTGGTTTGATGATATTTTTTATTATTTTTTGGTGCTTCTGGCTGAAGTCCGTAGTACGGATGTGGACCGTATCTGCAAGACGACAGTTAAGTGAGACCCAACGTTCACTTGGCACTTTTGGCGCTGTCGTAAAACGGACCTAAAACGGAGCTCAAATTGACCTGTGCTGTAACGGACCTTATAGCATTACAAAATGTTGCTGTATAGTTTTTAACACTGATAATATTGCTCAGCTTAATGACAATGTATTTATCTCATGCTCTAGATAGAAAAAAAATATGCAGACAGGTAACCATGTTGTTTTGAAAATGTTTATTCCACGGAGTTCTTCACACAGTTTGAGAAGTATTTCGGATGTGGTCCACATCAGGTAGTCTCTGACAGTCTATGGTCAAAACAGTGTTGGCTCAAATCCGTTTTGCAGATATGGGCCAGAGCAGTATTTAGCCCTTTTTTAAATGCAGTCGGCTCAGATATGTATCACAGATTCGGGCCACACCAGTGTAGCCTATGTGAAAACAGTATCGGCTCAGATTCATATTGCAGATCTGGACCAAATCAGTGTCAGACACAGCTAATGTCTTTCGGTTACCTATGGGAAGGGTGATCTGGGCCAGATCTGTAAAATGATATTGTGAGCGGAGGCCAATGCCACCTAAGGGGTAAACGTAGTTTATACACGCTCCCAACTACAGGGTTTCTAACCAAATGGAAAAGACAAGCAGAGATGTGTACAATCTTTATTTGATGTTCAGAGATAAGAGAATATATATTATAAAAATCACACCAGTTGAGGGAACAATGCAAAAGTACAATTACATTCACACAAATTAAATAAATAAATAAATAAATACTGATGTTATACAGCGGTCACCTGTAAAATCGGATCTTGGACACGACAGTCAATATCAGTATCCCATGGGATAAGTTAACATTTGGGAATGGAAAAAAAATTAAAGTCAAACCACACCATCATGCAATTGTATAACCAACACCACAATCCACACAGTAAGCAAACGAAATAAATCAAATAAATCCTCCCAGTCCCAATGGCAATCCTTGATGGTACAAGGAATTGACAAAAGATCTCAAGAACACAATTCACAAGCAGCAACAAATCAAAGAAAATACAATGATATCAAATTATAACAAAAGTATCAGATTCAAGAAGAACTATTAAATCGACCAATATAACAAAACACTTATCAGAAAAGAAAATACAATTAAACCAACCAATATAACAAAATTAATCCAAACCAAATAATCTCAACATACACACACACGCACGCACCCATGCACGCACGCACACACACACACACACACACACACACCCGTTTGCACCAAGCTCACTCAAACACGCGCTTGTATCAACACACGTTTACATAAAACCCTGCGCACATAACCGTGTGCGTTTATCACAGTAATCAGTGGGACTTGAGCGCACAACTTCTCCCGTCTCCACAGCACGACACCACTGGTCGCCCTAACGAGCCGCCACACAGCAGCAAAACAACAGCGGGCAGATATCTATAAAATAATTACCCAATTAACCCCACATTCACTAACTAAAATTACATCTCTGATTAAAAACAACACACAAAGTACTATATAAACTTACCTACAGCACAATTGACTGGCCCTCGGTACGATCGGTAAGAACAGCCACCAATATGGCCTTGATCACACTTCCAATGTTTAGTTGGACATTCACAGGCCCACGGCACGAGTCAAAAGAAGTGAATTTCCCACTTATGCTCAATGCTTAACGCATATTAGGTAGCTTCTCTTTCTGCGACACAATAACGCCACCTGCATACCATGCCGGAGGGAAAACGGACGTAAAAGTAAATCTCCGCGTTTTTAAAGGGCCCGTGAGCTTCTGCCCGGCTCCACCCACCTTAAAGGGTCACCCCATTACATTCTACCCCTGGCTTTTCGATCATCGTCCCGATGATCCAATCTACAACCATGGACGGAAAGGGCAATCCTGGGACTGACTAGGTTGAAATGGAGCATTTACCGGCCCTCGGTTCAAATGTACATTTTGAACCGTTGCAATGGCCTTTGGTAGATGGTAAAGGTTAGAATGTTTCCCAGCAGTAGCCCGAGTGGTTTGACGTCGACTCTCTTCACTTATTTGAATTGGGGGATTAGCAATCAACATAGGGCCTTCAAGCCCCGTCTCAACAGGACTTTCTACAACCCTCTCTGGCTCCAGTGGTAGATCCACTTCGCCTGGACTCAAGGCAGCAGGGGTTACCTCTATAAGAGCTACATCCCACTCTTCCCTTGCCATTGGGGAGGCTAAAAATGCATCTGAGTTGTCATCTGACAACCCTAACCCTGGATCAGCCATGTGGTCAGAGCATGCTATGTGTTGTACTAACTTTAAGTGAGACCTGTGCACCTGTTTTACCAAGGAAGGGTTATCTACCTGTGCTATAGTGTATACACCACCATCACCCCTAGGAGCTCTGACTACTTTGAGAACAATGCTGGACCAATGATTTTGTATTTTATTGCGACCACGGACACCATAGTCCCGCAGATAAACTTCTTGACCCACCTGCAGCACAAAATCCCTTCCTCCCTGATCATGGCGCCTTTTACGAAGCTCAGCAGCTCTGTCCAGCCTAGACCTTACTCTCGTATAAGTTGTTTTAAGTCTCTCCCTATGCTCCATCACCCAGTCATTCACCAGTCCACTGGCGGGTTCATCTACCGCTGAAAGCAGAAAATCAACTGGAAGTCTGGGGGCCTGGCCGAACATCAAAAAATGTGGTGACCCACCGGTGGTCTGGTGAGGAGTTGTATTATATGCAAAACATACCTGTGCTATATGATAAGTCCATGACCTTTTCTGCTCTGAGGACAGTGTACGAAGTAAGCCATGAAGAGTTCGATTGAAGCGCTCACACTGCCCATTTCCCTGAGTGTGATATGGGACAGTGTGAGTCTTCTTAACTCCATACAACTGACAGAGCTGGGAGACCACTGCACCCTCAAAACTCCGACCTTGGTCTGAATGGATTTGCGCCGGTACACCAAACCTATAAAACCACTCATGGACCAAAATGTTAGCTACCGTGGTCGCTTTCTGGTCCCGTGTGGGCACAGCCTGAGTGTATTTTGAGAACACATCCATAATAACAAGGACATGCTCTCTTCCATCACTAGCCTGTTCCAAGGTTGTAAAGTCAACTGCCAGAATCTGATTCGGGCTTGATGCCGACAAATGGCCCATTGGAGCACGGACTGATGGCTGATTTGATTTTGCAATAGCACACTGACTACATTCCTGGCATTGCTTCCTGATATCCGCTTCCATTCCCGGCCAATAACACCGGCTGCGTATCAGCTCATAGGTACGCTCCCTACCTTGATGGCCATGAGCACTATGCAATAGCTGAAAAACCTCTGGCTGAAAAAGCTCCGGCAGCACTAACTGGTCCACCTCCTCTCCCCCATCAGGTAGTTTTAAATGACGATACAGCAAGCCATCTCGTTTGAACAACCGGCTCCACTGACGGAGTTATTCCAAACATCTTTTGGACATAGACTGACGTTGTTCCTTAGTTGGATACACTTTAGAAGAAAAAAACCCAAGAGCTGGACCAATGACTGCATCCTGCTCCTGTGCCCGTCGTAAATCTACTTTCGATGTTGTAGAAAAAGCAGAAATTGCGCTCTGTGCTGCCTCTACAGGCCTCCCCTTGCCCAGCAATTCTACCAGAGTGGCTGGCAGAGCAGTTCCACACTCTTGCTGTGGAGAAGGTGTCACAGTGTACTGCCTAGACAATGCGTCTGCATTACCATTGGCACGGCCAGGGCGATACCGAATATCGAAGTCAAACGCGGCTAGCTGGGAAGCCCAGCGTTGCTCCAAAGCACCGAGTTTGGCTGTCTTCAAATAGCTCAAGGGATTATTATCTGTATAAACCAAGCACTTCTGCCCTAAAAGATAATCCCTGAACTTCTCAGTTAGAGCCCACTTTAATGCCAATAGCTCTAACTTCATGGAGCTATAATTTTGCATTTTTTGCATTTGCATTCCGTTCGGTGGGTCTAAGACCCCTGCTAGCATATGCCACTGGCCTCATCTTACCATCCCTCTCCTGCCCAAGCACTGCCCCTAACCCAGAGTGGCTAGCATCAATCTCCAACACAAATGGGAGGGAGAAATCTGCATACGCCAAAACAGGAGCAGACACCAATCGCTGCTTCAATGTTTGAAACCCCTGCTCACACTCCTCAGTCCAACAGCTTTCAATTGACTTCCCCGAACCTGTCGATTGACACGCGCTTGTATCAACACACGTTTACATAAAACCCTGCGCACATAACCGTGTGCGTTTATCACAGTAATCAGTGGGACTTGAGCGCACAACTTCTCCCGTCTCCACAGCACCACACCACTGGTCGCCGTAACGAGCCGCCACACAGCAGCAAAACAACAGCGGGCAGATATCTATAAAATAATTACCCAATTAACCCCACATTCACTAACTAAAATTACATCTCCGATTAAAAACAACACACAAAGTACTATATAAACTTACCTACAGCACAATTGACTGGCCCTCGGTACGATCGGTAAGAACAGCCACCAATATGGCCTTGATCACACTTCCAATGTTTAGTTGGACATTCACAGGCCCACGGCAAGAGTCAAAAGAAGTGAATTTCCCACTTATGCTCAATGCTTAACCCATATTATATGGGTTATATAATATATGCATTTCCCCCAGTGAGCCTTCTTGCACAGACACTGTGCACAGTCCGGGAGGACAAGGAACAAGTCTTGTTAGTGGCGCCTTATTGGCCCACTCGGACCTGGTTCCCCGAACTAGTACTCCTCGCAACAGCCCAACAATTTGGCTGATTCCTCTGAGGAAGAATCTACTGACTCAGAGACGGGGCACTGTTTGGCACCCGCGTCCAGACCTTTGGTCCATGTCTGGTCCCTGGATGGGACACAGAGGTTCTAGGTGACCTACCCCAGGAGGTAGTGGACACCATCACTTCGGCGAGAGCACCAAGGCTTACGCCTTGAAGTGGAACCTGTTCGTCGAGTGGTGTTCTTCTCGCTGAGAGGACCCCCGTAGATGCCCGATTACGGTCGTGCTTTCCTTTCTGCAGCAAAGGCTGGAGAGAAGGCTGTCTCCCTCTACCCCTCAAAGTCCAGGGCTATTGCTGCGTATCATAACCCCGTGATTGGGAAGTCTTTAGGTAAGCATGACCTCATCATCAGGTTCCTTAGAGGTTAAAACCTTCCCGGCCCACTCTATACCCTCTTGGGACCTGACTCTAGTGCTTAAATCACTACAGCAGGGCCCATTTGAGCCTTTGCATTCATTAGAGCTAAAGTTTATTTCATTGAAAACTCTGCTCCTGCTTGCACTGGCCTCCATCAAGAGGGTAGGGGACCTGCATGCATTTTCGGTCGAGGATTCATGCCTGGAGTTTGGGCCGGCTGACTCCCAGGTAATCCTGAGGCCCCGGCCCGGCTACGTGCCCAAGGTTCCCACTACACCCTTCAAAGAACAGGTGGTGAACCAGCAAGCGCTGCCCCTGGAGGAGGCAGACCCAGCCCTGGCTTTGCTCTGTCCTGTCCGAGCACTGAGATGCTATGTAGACCGGACACAAAGCTACAGGACCTCAGACCAGCTCTTTGTCTGTTACGGAGGCCGGCAGAAGGGGAATGCGGTCTCTAAGCAGAGGATGGCCCACTGGATGTTGGATGCTATAACCCTGGCTTATCAGGTACAGGGTGTGCCCTGCCCGTTCAGGTTGCCAGCTCACTCAACTAAAAGTTTTTGCATCCTCCTGGGTGCTGGCTCGTGTCACCTCGCTGACAGATATTTGTAGAGCTGCGGGCTGGGCGACCCCTAACAAGTTTACTAGATTCTATAGCCTCAGTGTAGAACCTGTATCCTCCTGTGTTCTCGCCTCAAATGGGTAGTGGCACTGAGATGCCCTGGTTAGTGTCGGTTTGCTTAAACTGCTCCAGAGTGTCCGTACTGTAGACCCTGTTGAGATCCTCCATCATCCTAGGCAGCTGGGCGCGGCAGAATGTCCGCCGCCAGGCCTTCATGATGAATCCGTGAGAACCATGGAAGGCTGGGTTCCATATTGAGACCTAAGCGGTACTCGTATGTGTATAGTCCATGGTATAGCCTTAGAGCCCGTGTTTCCCCGGCAGACTTCTGCCTTCCCAAGAGGGTTTTAATCACCTCAAATTTCTCCATATACACCTAAACGGATGCTAAATGTGTATTTGCTCCCGAGACCTCCTTCGGGAAGGATGGGGCTTCCGCAGCATCCCTGTTCAAAGCGGAATGGGTACGTTTTCCCAGTGTTATCCAATCTCACCCAGTGAGGTAGTGCGTTGACAGTGGTGAGTGGAACTACTTGTTCCGAGCCCCAGCCTACACCTAATAGGGGCGCAGGCGGCATTTTGCATTGAGAGTGACCGACTGAAAGGGAACGTCTCGGTTATGTATGGTAGCCCTCATTCCTGAAGGAGGGAACGGAGACGCCACGTCCCGTCACCATGGTTGCTGTACCGCCGCTGAGCTGCCGGGTCGCCAGCTCGGCTCCTCAGTGAAAACCTGGTATGCATTACACCTGCTGCCTTCTTATACTCACGCTGTAATCAACGGCAGCTGGATGCATTAATTGCATGCCAATGTGCATTGGCTCGTTTAGTTTACACTCGAAGTAAATTGGTCTATCGAAGCGATATCCCATTTTGCGTCTGTCACCGGCGTGGCGTCTCCGCCATTAACCTGTTCATGTTCTCTGTTTCAGTCCTGCCTGAACAGACTTGCTCTCCTGTGCCATCGACTCCACTGTGGTGGTCCTCTGCTCCACCCTTGTGGGTTTCTGTCTCATCTGCTCAGCTGTGGTGGTCCTCTGCTCTGCCCTGGTGGGCTTCTGTCTTGTCTGCACGGCTGTGGTGGTCCTCTGCTCCACCCTGGTGGGCTTCTGTCTCGTCAGCACAGCTTTGGTGGTCCTCTGCTCCGCCCTGGTGGGCTTTTGTCTCGTCGGCACGGCTGTGGTGGTCATATCAAACATTTTATGATGCCACTGTCAAAACAATATTTAGCCTAGGCATACCTCTTCATGCATTTACGGAACATTTGTGTAGTAATTCATGGCAAGTTAATAAACTGAATATGATGGTGGTCCATGCATCAGACCGGTGGCGTGGTGCACTTTCTGGTTTGCTGACCATCAGTTTTTAATTTTCACTTGTTGTGGATATTAAGAAAATACATTAAATGTTATTAAGGATGAACTATAACTTCATGAAGAAAATGAGCATGGACCACAAGTGGAAAATTGTTGAGGCATTTGTCAGCAACCTGCCAGTGGGCCTCTGAAACTGAAACAATATAAAATACACAATGATAAATATAAAATTCAATACCTATATAAAACACTATTATTTACACGATTACAACTGAAAGAAATGCTATTAACTGCACATTCACTATATAAAATTCATTGCAGGAAAAAGTTCACGTGGCCGTCGTCAGATTTAGAAGTCGCTCAAATGGCTCTTTCGCGGTTGTGGCTTCAGTCGACTTCAGTGAGGCACGGTGGTTTATGGGATGAGCAGATCTTTTGCTTGGAAATGAAAATATTTTTGGGATTTTCTCTTTGTTTTTTCACTCGAAATGATATGTTGAATGCTTATGAGTTCAGCTGGTTATCCTCAGACATGCTTTAAAACTCTTTAGATACGTATTTTTCCAAAATGTCAATGGGAGAAATGAATGGGAAATTTACCTCCGGCACCTAAGCTCTCTCGGGCTGTGGGTGGGACTGTGATGCTCTATAATAGCAATAATAAAAAAAAACGTAGTAAAAGTATTTGAGAGGGGTTCCACATGTAATATGCATTTCAAATGCAAAGATAACAGCCAATCACAAGAGTTCGCGTTTACTATGAGCCTCACAGCAGACAAACCCCTTAAAACAGAGCTTTCAAGCCAGAGGGCTAAAATCAGGATATAAAAATGCTTTTTATTTCTAAATTTTAAATGTAAAAATCATACTAACAACGTAAGTACACCTCAGGAAAGATTAATTTGCAGTTTGACATTATCGAGTATTGCAAAATCCAAACAAAACACACCTACAGAGAGTGCATGCAAATATGATGTGCATAGATTCAGTCTATTAAAATGCATCACAAAATTCAATACATGGGGCCTTTTTATAAATCTCAAATAGTTAATAAATATCACAAGAAGAGTGCTGTTTTTTCCTCCAAAAATCAACATGATTACAAATGTGATACTGATTTTTACTGAAGAGGATTAAGGCCAAGCAATATTAAAAAAATAATACCATCTCGAGATTAAAGTCATTATATTGTGAGATTAAACTCGTTAAATTTCAAGAAAAAAGTCAAAATAATCATGAGAATAAACTCATTACATTTCGAGAATAAAGTCGTTGTGTTTCGAGAAAAAAATCATACAATTTCGAGAGAAAAGTCGAGATAATCATGAGAATAAACTCATTAAATTTCGAGAATGAACACGTTAAATTTTGAGATTTGAGGCCACATTCATCCTAACATCGAGCCTATTGCATGTGTTTCAGCCATCGACACGCAAGCGAGTAAGTGAATTTTGACTTCCTGCATGTATCTTGTTGATTATTGGTGACTTTGTATAGGCTACCATGTGCGCTCCAATACTATATGCCGTGTCAATAGTTCCTAAATGGTCCAAGAATGAACCCTTTACAGACCTGGTTATAGCTCCACATTGCTTTCTTCGTAGCCTATAGCCTACACACAATCGATTATAATGATTGTTGTAGATTCAATGCTAGACCCATTTATTATTTATATATGTTTAAGCTAGTCACGTTTACATGACCAAGCTTTTTCTAACGTAATGTCAATTTGAAAGACCCAGGGGGAGCAGACTGCACAATTATTTACTGCTGCGGTATTTCAGAGGACATACTTTCACTTCTGGAGGAAGAAAAGGTATGTATATTCAGCACGATTGGAACAGCTGATTAAAAATAACACATTAATATTTAGTGCTTTATTGAAAAGTCAGTGTTGTTTGCCTTTCAGTGAACCCACTGTATTACAGGCCCAGATTTTACTAAGCAGGGCAAATAGCGTGGCAATTCCACAAAAGCGCAGATGGGAGTGGACAGTTCTGTGCGTGATCTACTGATGACGCACAAATTAAACAACACAGACTCAGTCTTATAATTTCAGCCCGATCTCATGAAAAAAATTTTTTGGCATAAAAATGGCACGATAAATAAATTAGTGCTATAGATCATCAATTTCATGAATTCGTGGTGATACTTTCTATACTGACCAACGCAATACCAAAAGAGCAGCGCAAATAAGATGATTAAAGGTGGTTTGAGGCTTTTTTCATTAAATAATGGCACAAACCTTAGTAAATAACTGTACATGATTAATTTAAATATTCTGCTCCCATAAATTATGTGTCTGAAAGGGAAACTCTTAAAAATGCATATAAAATATGGTCAGCCGCTCTCTTTAGTAAAACATATTTTTTAACAGCAAAAGAGGATTAGATCTGGTGCAAGCTGTTAGTAAATCTGGCCCATAGTGTTTTATTTACAGTTAGCTGATGATAAGTTATAGTAAATTTAAAGTAAAAAGTACCTTGATTGTACTTTTGAAATGCAAATGGCATATAATTTTTTTTTAATCCATAGATTGACAGAGATGTTATCTTGCTAATGGAGGATTCAGCTCTGGCCAACTATATTACCTCATATGGAGATAGACTTGCTCTTTTACATTTTTGCTGCAATCGAAACCCTGCTTCCAAAAGGAAGTTGGGTCTGTTTGAAAGACTGAGAGAAAAGATGAAACTGAGAAAGCAATCTACAACTGAACCCCAATCTGAAGAGAGACCTGAGACTTCTAAACCCAAAGCCAAATCCAGAGCCAAAGCAAGTAAGCGACAGGTTGAAATTGGCTGGATTCATAACAAAACAAAACAAAACAGGTCAGAACAAAACAAGAAGGGGGTACTAGAAAGGTTGCAATGGACATTAATGCAGGATACAATGAGATCCTTAAAGAAGGTAAAGAACTTTTCTTCCCAGATGAGTCTGAAGGGTGAAGAATGTGACTTCACATTTAAAGTTTGGGACTTCAGACAAAATGTTCTTCCCAGTGATGTCTCCATTAGCACAATACATGAGGCAGTGAAACTGACAAATTTGCACTTCTACATAGCTACTAGGCCAAACGAGTCAGTTGACAGAACTTAAAATACTGAGTCAGAAAGTGAAAATGATGAGACCAGCATAGTAGTATTATCATATCATTTGTCTCTAATCTGATGATTTATGACCCTGATTTATGGCCTGATTTATGGGCGTCCAGTCAGCATTGACTGACAGGTATTTCTTTAATAGTATTTTTTTAATATTTCTTTTGGTAGTCATATGTCAAAAGTGTACATGGTCAGATTTGGATTGATTTATAAATATATGGCCTGTCTGTCACAGTGGTTGCCATGTCACTGGGTCCTGTCACCCTTGATTGACATGACAGAGGTGTGTGTAAATCAAAAGATCAAACAGATCTCAGATTTGACTTGTGTTGCATTTATTACTGGATATATGATGGTTGTTAATCTGTAACCAGAGCTGTGGGGGTTTCAGTGAAGTTCCTTCCTGACCTGTTACTCACTTCCAGTCAGGAGGTGTTTGGGTTCTTCCTGGAAAAAGAAATGGCTGAGTAAAAGTGACTGTATTGACACCTTGACAGGATCAATGTTTGTTTGATCAATACGGTATATGTTTATACCTATACACCAACAGTGTGGCTATGACTGGTCTACATCCACCTCTGAAAAGGAGGAGGATGTCTGGAGTCTTTCCAGTTGAGAATTTTAGTTTTATTTTAGGAAATGCAATAGGAAAAAAAGGAAGTACTGACTTAACATCTTAGAAACATCAATGTAGTCTTTTATGTAGGACACTATGTTTTATGACTTCTACGACAAGTCAAAGAGAGAGAGAGAGAGAATTATTTAAATCAGCAACTAACCAAGCCAATGAAGAGATATATAATTTAATGTTATCTGAAATTAATAAAATCAAACAGGCATTCATTAATGTTAATGAATGACGCTTTAGACAGTACATGTCTTCACAATGGAGTAATGCGGTGTGAAACATGTGGAACTGTGAGCTAGTTTCGCATCATGTAGATTATCTCAGTAATGAAATCTCGGCTCACTTGCATTTTCTGACTAACAGCTGAAATGTGGACTAATGCTAACCCTATTTTTAAGGCCTCAAGGTTTGGTGAAATATATGTTATAAAATGTAAAAAACGATAAACTATATCAAATGTTCTTAAAAATGTAAATGTTGGACATGACAACTTTGTAAACACGTGATAACTAATATTTTAAGATAGATAAATATTTAGATATTTTGTGAAAACAATAAAGATATACTACAACATTTCAGGGGCCTATGCTGTCGAAGGCTGTAATTTCATAACGTGTTGTTTTAAAAGTAAAAGTAGATCAATTATAAAGACAGTCATGACAACACGCAGTTCCAGTCGTATATGTTTCCCGAATCAAACCTTTTGGTCTGATGAGTACCTAAAACATCTAAAACATGTGTTGGTGCAGACCATCTAAAATGGCCCCTTTCAATGAATTCTTTCTACATGTCATCTCTGGTTTATTTGTCAGTGTGATGTTTAGAGAAACAGAGAAAGGAAATAGTTCCTGTGGCATCATTGACTTTTAATGTCTAACTTTAAGTGTAATAAACAGAAAATGGCAGGACTCATTTTCAAGTTGAGGTAGTGGCTATTATGTGTCTTTGTGACACAGGTAGACCAGAAAAAGCTCTAAAGTGCATCACAATCTCAGTTTAAACACTCTCTTGACAATCATTTAATCGTCTTGTACTCTATTTTGTTCATGTTTTTGCCTGTTTGACCAAACTCTGAGAATAGTCTTTATCTAAAAAACAATGAAAAAGATACACGGCTGGTGGGCCAGATCAACATTAAAAGTTTTCACAATAGTTTAGAAGAGAGGATTTCACTATTAGGTATTTGTTATTCTGATACATATTTCTGTTATTCAAACATATTTCCTGTATAAAAGAATATGTCTATAACCTATTCAAGGGCGTTTAGTGCAATCTTATGGATCTTAAACGTAATCACATTACAACAAGGTGACATAGTCCCTCTAGCAAATACACCAAAAGTGGACAAAGCAGAAAAATCTCAGCACACAGTAGATGCTAATGCTTATGACAGAAGGGGAGTACACATAGGCCTACTCTTTAATGTCAAGTGGAAATGCTGAAACAAACGAGTACGACAAATACAAATGTGAACATCGTCATCAGCTATATGAACAAGATATCTAGATGTAGGGGCAATATTTTTATGCTGTAGTTATGCTGTAAAAATTCCTATGAATAGGCACTGTATGTTTGACCGCAGTCAGAGAAAACTCTTCATCAGAAAACTGCAAAACAACATGTAAACAGATCAGTCGACTATCTCTGGTAAAAATAAATAAATAAATAAATAAAATTATATATTTTATAATAAAATAATATTATGTGCTCATTACAGCTAAAATCCTGTTTTGCCAAATGCCGTACACGCTTTTGCATTTCATAATTCAGTGATTTTTTTTTTGTCAGTTTTGCTCACAGATAATCCATATGCAAAAGTTATGTTTGAATTTTTCTATAACCATTACAAAAGCGAGAACATTGTGGTTCTCAAATGTGTTTGTATTTCAAGAGTAGCCCATCTAATAAATCTGGCAGAAGTGGAGAAACAAAGATGTTTAGCACATACACACATTGTAGATGCTTACGTACACCAGAGATGTTGCTTTATTTGAATCAAAGAAGATGGCGATAGGAACTGATAACATTCTTTAATGTTGTTGTGTTGTGTCAAAATAATAAAAAAGTTTGGGCAAATGTTTAATAATTTTTCTTAAATGAATGGGATGTGCTCACCCTGCTCTCTTTCCCATGCAAGAATTAGCATGAACTTACAGGAGTCTTAAAACAAAAATGACCAAACAAACAAAATGTGAATTGTGTCATCTGCTATCTGAACACAATAACTACATCTAATGGAGTAATAAAAATATCATTTACAAATCAACATTAAAAAAAAATATTTTAACAATTGTATTCTGAATTCTATATGGATTGTAAACATTTGTTTTCTTGCTATACTCTCTTTCTTAGTGATTTGGTCACTTGAATACACGAAAGGTTATGGATAAAATGTGTCTACACAAGAGTGTGGAAACTTTAACATGCCCAAACATAAACGAGTGTGCAGCTTTCAGTGGAACCGTTTGATTTGTTTTGGTTGTAATAGTTTTGAGTGTAAAACAGCTAGACTTCATTTTTGTGTCGATGCTTCATGTGGTCACACTTTTTGGACGGACACAAAGTTGCACTCAAAGAAATATCTCGAAGAGAAAAACTAACTTAATTTCTTAATTTTCATTTATTCCTATTATGATGACACCACACAAAGATCACCTAAAAACGTACAGTCCAACAAACAAATTGTGAACGGCCGTCCAAAATCTTGATATGGGTAAATCTAGTTGTGTAAGAAAAATGTCATTTACAAAACATTGTGATTCTTAGATGTGACACATCCTTGACATAATCTGTTGGCATGCAAAAATAGTCATAAATGTTTTAGCACAGCTATTTACACAAATAGTATGAGAACTGTATATCGTGTCACTTGCATAGAAAATTCATTACCAGTTTATCAGGGTCAAAAGGAAATGATGATAGTTGAAACATCCTTAGCTTGTACATTTCTTTCATTTTGAAAATCACAGCTGCTGGTGTAATATTTTTCTTTAGTAAACCATTTAACATTACATGATGACTACAAAATAGTCAAATAGTCAAAGTGTATGTTTTCTGTTCTAGGTAAGATCATTTACACAAGGTGTTTTAGGCCGGGTAAATAATTTGAAAATAGTATTTCTGTCGAATGAGAAAAGTTCAGTCATACATTTAAAAAGGTTTTCTGATGTAGAAATTATGTTTCTGTCAAACACATCCAAAGAGTTTTCTACTCGTGTGAGAAAAGCACTTGGGTGCATAAATTATATGAAGAAACAATGCTGGTCATCAGGTTACTTAAAAAAAAAATAAGACAATAGACAGTGTGCCTTGCTTTAGTGACACAACAATGTGTTTAATCTTTTAAACGTTTGAAATTGTAGGTGTAATTATTTTACTGACTTTAAGCTTAATGTATATTTGTTCTTTTACAGTACACATACAATATACCGGATATATTATTAAATGAAAAAATTTCGTACATAACACAAATAAAAAAACAACAAATACGATTTTGCTCATAATTCAAATTTAGTTTACTCAGTTTTACTGTGTGTGTGTGGTTCAGGTATACCCCATGTTATGAGGGACAATGATGGCAATATCCAAAATCCTTGGGGATTGTTTTTGTCCCCGTGAGGAAACAAGTTTATAAATCATACAGAATGAAGTGTTTTTGAAAATCTTAAAATGAACAAAATTTTCTGTAAGGGGTAGGTTTATGTGTAAGGCTGGTGTATTGTGATGCAAAATACAATTTGTACAGTATAAAAAACCATTATGTCTACGGGATGTCCCATAGAACATGGAAACCCAATGTGTGTGTGTGTGTGTGTGTGTGTGTGTGTGTGTGTGTGTGTGTGTGTGTGTGTGTGTGTGTGTGTGTGTGTGTTTAAAGTTGGTTTTAAAATTAACGTGAGATTTCAACTCCTTTTACACATCACATATTATGGATAGAATTTTCTTAACATTAATGAATTCCTGTTTGATTTTATTAATTTCAGATAACATTAAATTATATATCTCTTCATTGGCTTGGTTAGTTGCTGATTTAAATAATTCTCTCTCTCTCTCTCTCTCTCTCTCTCTCTCTCTCTCTCTCTCTCTCTTTGACTTGTCATAGAAGTCATAAAACCTAGTGTCCTACATAAAAGACTACATTGATGTTTCTAAGATGTTAAGTCAGTACTTCCTTTTTTTCCTGTTGCATTTCCTAAAATAAAACTAAAATTCTCAACTGGAAAGACTCCAGACATCCTCCTCCTTTTCAGAGGTGGATGTAGACCAGTCATAGCCACACTGTTGGTGTATAGGTATAAACATATACCGTATTGATCAAACAAACATTGATCCTGTCAAGGTGTCAATACAGTCACTTTTACTCAGCCATTTCTTTTTCCAGGAAGAACCCAAACACCTCCTGACTGGAAGTGAGTAACAGGTCAGGAAGGAACTTCACAGAAACCCCCACAGCTCTGGTTACAGATTAACAACCATCATATATCCAGTAATAAATGCAATACAAGTCAAATCTGAGATCTGTTTGATCTTTTGATTTACACACACCTCTGTCATGTCAATCAAGGGTGACAGGACCCAGTGACATGGCAACCACTGTGACAGACAGGCCATATATTTATAAATCAATCCAAATCTGACCATGTACACTTCTGACATATGAATACCTGTCAGTCAATGCTGACTGGACGCCCATAAATCAGGCCATAAATCAGGGTCATAAATCATCAGATTATAGACAAAGGATATGATAATACTACTCAGCATCATCTCACTACAGAGTGATTATAGTGAAGATTTAGCAGACTCTTCTACAATGCCCACTAACAACTATGCAGATTCCTCAGTTGTCACAGATCTTCCAGTGGTACCATGCCTGAATATTTCATTAGCTGATGAAGTTTTCATCATGGCAGATGATGTAGTGAATGACCCACTTAATATTTCTGACCCTGAAATCACATTTGGTCCTTACTCAGGAGATGAATCTGACCTGGAGAACACATTAGTTTATGTGCCTCCAGAAACCACTGAAATTGGCATTCAAGCTAAACAAATAATTATACGTCATGGAAACTGCCTCCATGACATGATCAATGAATTTTCTGACCCGGAGACTTTGACTAGGCAACTGGCATTTAGACGCTTATTGCCAGACAATTCAGAGGCAGCTGGCTGTGGGTCATATATATTGTATACATATATATACATATATGAGATGTATATTGTACCTTCTGGCAAGAATTCTATGATCGTTGTATACTCGAAACTACAGTGAAAGTTCCTTTCATTAGACATGATTTCCAAGCTGACTCTTGGAAATCTGTTGGCAGAATTTTCCTGAAAGGTTACAAAGACTGCCAGTACATTCCAATAAAGCTGCCCCCCCCCCCCTTTTTTATGGAGGAGATGCTTTTTGGTGCAGTATACAGTGACCTGATAGAGTGCTTCCTTCAGTTTGTAAGCACCCAAGAATGAGAAATTCTTCAACGAGCATTACAGGATTTCTCTTCTTTTGAACTTGATGAACTGTTGGAAGTTCCTGACAGCTATGAATGCCGCAGAAAAGTCTCTGCAGAAAACTTCTCCGAAATTCTGAAGGAGATTTTCCACAAAGAGCTTGTCCAAAAGCCAATGTTTGTGTTAGACTGTTGGAAGGACATCACACAATCACAAATCTCCCTTACTTTTGAGGAGCTTAAAGAGATGTATGCTAAACTCTTACCAACAACTAAAAAGGTCTTAGGACTTTTGAAGTTTCCTGCTGATATGACAGCAAAGCAAAGAGAAGTAGCACATCATCTGAAAAGGTACATCAGAGAAATGGATGATGAAAAACTAGGAACGTTTCTGAGGTTCTGCACAGGATGTCACTCAGACCGCATCTCTTTTGAGTTTGCAGTGATGTCAGACTTTTTATTGATCGTGCATGTGGGATGTTCCTTCAGCTGTGTGAGAACTATGAGAATTTTTTCAGACTTCCGTGCTGAACACACATTTCCCCTTGCTTGTTTGGTTTTAGCAATGTTGCCTTAGAAATCTTAGCTTGAAGATTGCAATTATACAACCAAATGCATGAAAAATAAAATAAAATGTAGTTTAAATTCCAGTTTTAATTATGCTGTGAATTGTTAAGAATTTAACTGCTTGATCACATTTTAGGATTCAGATACAGATAAAAAGACACTATTGTCATACATACACTGATACTTGTAATTGTATGTTCAAATGTTTTATTGTTAATTTTCAGTGAAGACTAAAAGTTTTCTTTAGAAAATATGTTTCTGTTAAAATCCAAGGGGTTTTGTGCCAATTTAAAAGATTTTGAAATTTCAAAACGTTTTCATGTTTCAATAAGCAGTGCTGTTCATTGTCCACATTTTGTACTAAATACATTTTTTTCTTAAAAAAAACCACGTTAGCATATTTAAAAGGAATGGTTCCTCCAGCCTGCCAATCCATGGGTACGTCCCAAACGTGTCCAATTAAGGCGGAGCTACCTGAGAGAGAGAGAGAGAGAGAGAGACGCAAATACACAGGAAATAATAAAAATAAAAACAAATAAAACAAACATCAAATATTCTTACTTTTAACATGGCACACAGCAACATGCAGTTTAGCTAAATAAAGGCTGTGCAATCCATAATGCACTATATAGTGATACGTTGAATACATATAGTTACCTATTATAAGTAAAGGTTAAGTAAGCATTGTGTATTAAACTTTTGCTGTCGATATTGCAAATTCACACTCATTTTAACACACCTGCACTAATTGTCATTGATATGCAGCATGAACTACAGATAAGACAAATAAATATGAGTTATGACAGATAGGTGCCCAGCTAACAAACTTTTCTTTGGATTAAGGACCATCAGATATTTTGCTGTATTTCTGCTCTCAACAATATGTAGAGATTAGCTGCATGGATCTGAAGCAGCATCCCATCCATTTTTCCTCGATTAACAGACAGCACAGATCAAAAACTGTTTCATCACAAGGGAACTGACCCTTGGGGGTGCACTCTTCCTGACAAAAGGCCGCTTCGTCCATGTCAATTAATTTGAGTCCATTGTGCAATCCTAGAAGAGAGAACATCACTATCGGACGTCCTGATGCTGCATCATTTCTAGATCGTGCTCTGATTTTGTGGGAATTCCATGTATTTACAACCTCATCAAGTTCGTCCTGTAAAGAATAAAGAAATAAAAAAATAAAAACAAAATGTACAGAGAAATTAAGCATACTTTAGGTATATTGCAAAATAGTGTGTTGTATGCGTAATTATATAGCTATTTAGAAGATATAGTTTAGCAAGTGCTACTATATCAATACTTGTTCTAAAATCTGTTGTCGTTGTTAGCTTAATAGCTAGTTCAAATGTATCTTGGCTGTTAGGGGCTAGGTCTGGAACTGTTTTTTTTATGGTAACCCACATTAAAAAATACTATTGTAATTTATGTTAAAAATACTATAATGTTTTTGAACCACACTATAGTAAAGTATTTGAATTAATTTGTTGTGGCAATTCTATTTTTGTTGTGATAATATAACAACTATAGTAATATAAACAAAATAATTTACACAATACTGTACTAAGTTTTTACTATAGGGTATATTATATACAATGCACTACAATTTACCATAGTAAAAACTAAAGTAGTCTACAGTATACAGTATGCAGTTATCAGTTCACTATAGTTAACACATAGTTAACAGTATGCATAGCATTCATTAACAAATTGTTAATACGTTAGTATTGGCTATACAGTAAGCTATACTACAATTTAATTTACTATAGTAAATACTATAGTATTTTTTCATGTTAGAAATGTCATAGGTTAGCTATAGTAGGTCTACAAAATGGCATTTTAAAACAATACATACCTGAATAAGGTTAAGGAAGCAGAACTGGATCAGACATTTTTCCAAAAAGTCTCCTCTAAAGTGTCCATCACTGATTAATGTCTGGAAAAGGTTCATCCAAAACTGTGTGCTCTGCTTACGGAGGATACCCCCCTTGATTTGTTGCTTTGCTGTGCTTTTCCGTAAAGGAAACTCCTTTCTCTGGCAAAACTGTCTCCATGGTTACTTCGTAAAATCATTTGCATTGCTGCCACACTACCATTTTCGGTCCCCATGTCCACGCGGATCCTCTCCGGACACCCGTAGTACATCATGCAAATTGGACTGATTTATTCTTATAAAAAGACCTAGCTGCTTGCAAATTCTCTTTAAAGTTCGTATGTTAATTATTATTCTGTCATAATTAGCTAAAGTTGATAGTATAGTATTTCTTTTTTACTGAAAGAAAGTCTAAAATATAGCTTGACTAAGTGACCCAACTCTGCCATGTCCTGTGTCAGTAGGCTATGCAAAGAACACTGATCGAATGCGTTATTCTCTACATTTCATTTCAACTTTTTTTCTCGAAACACAACGACTTTATTCTCGAAATTTAACGAGTTTATTTTCTTGAAACAACGACTTTATTCTCGAGTTTATTCTCAAGATTTTATTTCAACTTTTTTTTCTCAAAATTTAACGAGTTTAATCTCGCAATATAATGAATTTAATCTTGAGATGGTTTTATTTTTTTTTATTATTGCTTGGCCCTAATCCTCTTCCATAGATTTTCGACTGTTCAATAAACAAAAAGTTAATATTAAGAGACTTACGTTTTATGTTTTTTACTCTACTCTCTATATTGCCTGTTTTTGCTCTATTTAGCCAATAAACACAATTCCAAACAAAGTCACAGCACTGTTTTGCATCTTTGAGCAATTTTTTTTTAAACTATTCAGTTCGATCGCTATAACTCACTTATTAACAGTGACTTGCTGCCACCCTCTGTCAGTTTTAATTTCACATTTTAAGTATCAAATATTTCAAATATCAGTATTCAATGTTTTATGTTAACAATATTAAAATATTATTTATGCATGCATGTGTAGCTGCAGGTTAAATGCATTCATGTCCTACATTACACAGTGTGTAAATGCATCTAAATGTCATTTCAGATGCAGCTTCTGTGTTTCCTCTGCATTGCAAATATGAATTTTGTTGATTGATACTTTCATTTGCTTGATAACAGCCCAAATATTTTATCATCAATATCTATTGACTGATTAAAAATAAGAATTTGACTCATATGATAATGCACACTTTTAGAAAAAATGGCTTTACAGTAAAGATGACAATAAAAGTAAAAAATAAATGTAAATTTATATTCCTCAAGATATCAGCACAGTAAAACTAAAAACTAAAATCATTGTTATCAATAATATCCCAGAAACTATCGATATATAGTCAATATCACACATGCCTAGTTGCCTAAAATTTAACACCACGTACACCATCCTAACCCTCGCCAAAGAAGAGCGTAACTTTAGGTTGTTTACAAAAGAAATCTGTCAGTGTTCTTTGAATTTGTTCCCTTCTTCATCCCTTTCTTTTTCTAGCAGTAGCTAGCGGATAACAGTGACTGAGTGATTGACAGCTAATATTAACCAATCTGAAATCTGCATTAAATTTAAGAATGTAAGGACAAAATCTGTTAATATATGATTTGTAGTTGTGATGCTGCAAAATTTTTGCTGGTGCTTCTATGGAAGTAAAATAATGACTTATGTCTTTGAAACAAAAAAGCATGTGAAAAAATAATGCATTGAATTAACAGTACTTGCATTTTAATGCCTTGTATTTCCAGGGCTTGCATCTTTAGGTCCCGAAATTTAATATAGTCGTTTGTTGTTCATCAGTAAGATGTGAGTTTTGTCTTTTAATCGGTGTCACTGTTAGTGCGCTGAGCCACGTAATGCGTTTTCTTTTCTTTAACAGATTTCTGAGGGAAACCGCGTGAAACCTTGACCGTTCGTTCATATTTTACATCTGCTTAACTGTCTATATAGTTTGCATAATCATCAATAAAATGTATTCTGAGATCTGAGGTCTTATATCACAGTATTAATTGATTGAGAAGCGTTACTCGTCATTAGGGAATCCTGGAGTGTGACGTGAGGGGATCCCCAGTATTACACCACAGCGACGCACAAGCCATGACACAAAGTTACGGAAACTAAACAACCGAAAGCAATATGTGTCTTCCTTAGATGTAATGTTAGTTCTGTAATTCAGCGTTGGGTAAAACACCATTATAATCTCCTTTGAATGCTGCTTACTTGGTAGCCTAACAGCAAAGAGGTTGAAATAAACATACGCACAATCAGCTTTTCCACATGCCCCGATAATCAAAACTTCTACTTAGCGCTTGCTTAATTTCTGCAGATCAGTTTTTGTAAATGTATTACTTAATCCACCTGTTGCTTTGGCCTTATTTAACAGCCGCTTGCACCACCTGCTGGTGAGCCGACTGACAGCAGATGGAGATCATGCCTCTGTGCTCTACTGCTATTCCTGCAGCTCCACTGAATTTGTGGAAGCGAATTTGGAAAGTGAAATAAAATGGACCGAAATTTGCCTGTCGAATATTATACATTATATTTTTAACCGATTTAATATGTTGGAAGTGAATTCTGGAACGTGAATATGAATTATTGATTTTTTTAATTATGAAAAGGTGTGTGAAACACTTTGAATTGAAATATTCACAGCTTAAATGAACAACTATATAAAATTTCAGGACCTAACAATGCAAGCCCTGGAAATTCAAGGCATTAAAATGCAAGTACTGTTAATGCAATGCATTATTTTTCAGTTAGTGCTATTCAGCATGCTTTTTTGTTTCAAAGACATAAGTCATTATTTTACTTCTATATGCTTCTAACTTTTTGACGTTGGTATCACCAGTGCTACCAAGTTAAAATGTTAATTTAGATCCCTGAGAATTAATATTAATTAATACAAATTATTATTATTTTGAAAAAATCGTATTAGAAAATAATTGAGATATTAGTTTAATGCATTTAGCATTATGAACTAAAAGATACAGTTATAACATTTATTAATCTTGAAGTTGTGTACTTGTATACTTATATTATGCATATTAATACTTGATGTTAATTTATATGTATACTAATATATTTATTAACATCTTATTCATATCATTACAATTTTAATTTCAGTGCATATGTAATGCATACAATATAAAGAAATACAAAAACAAAATGCAAAGCTGATCATATGAACCACTCGTGTCTAGCAAAATAAATAAATAAATAAAACATGAATAAAATCCATTATTTTTCCATATATAAGTAGTTTATCCTATGCCTATATGTTTTCAAAATAATACAGTGGCAATAAAAGCAAGCTAGGGGAAACCGTTACCGAGAAACTTGAGGCTGTCCTTCAAAGGTGAATTTTGGGCGTGTCTTAAATGGACTCATTGTAAATGGTTGTGTTATTATTTCTTTGTAGAATATTTTAATGTCTTACACTGTCTTATGACAATGCGTAACTAACTATTTTACAGTTTGTCGTAAGCCCTATTGGTGGCTAATTTTTCGTAGCTACATTTTAAGGTCTGCTTTTACCACACTGTCAGTTAGACAAGCAGGTCAATAAATAAATAAATAAACAAGTTACTGCAGTTTACATATGGTAGTACACATAAACGGCAGCACAATAATTTAAAACTATTATAAACCACATAAGTCATAAAATATGGAACGAGGACATTAAACACTAGACTGATCTTGATTTAGCCAACTTTAAACTAGGGATGTGCATTTTTAAGCAAAAATAATAATCGATAATTGCTGGGTATTATTCGATTAGTAGTCGAAAATCGCATTTCTCCCGCGCATGCACCCACACACTCACAAACACACACCCATAAAAAGAGAGAGGCAGAGAGACTATTCAGGCTTTCAATCTGTATGATAACAAACTGGGTAGCACTATATTTTACACTCCTGTTCCTCATGTACATACTATGAACTTATTATAGTAGGCTAATTATAATAACTATGTAATAACTAGGTAGCCTACTAACTCTGAACCTACCCCTAAACCTAACCCTAGCCCATATAGTTACCTTGTATTACCAGAACTTTCTTAGATAAATACACTGTAAGTACACTATAAGTACATGCAAGTGCTCGTACTATAAAAATAAATTGCAACCAAAAACTGTTTTATTCATTAGAGAATAGTCCACCATAACCCAAGCCAATTGATGGTTGTATGATTGCTGAAACATAATAATATAACATAACCGGATGACGACACTCACAATTAGTCTGGCCGCAGACATCACCCTTTTCTGATGGCACAGGCGTCGTGGGCACACACAAGTAAGCTTTTGCTGATTTTGCCAGTTGGGGGTATTTTTGGTCGTTGGTTTTCGATCAGTCCATGGGGTCGATGTGGATGGGTGGGCACGTGTACTGGTAGTACCGATTTAATTTGGTTGTGTCTGTGATTTCTGTGTTATAGTCCTCACCAAACAAGACTGTGATTGCAGATGCAGACATATAGTTTAGTTTTGGTTTTTAATGGGAAAGTGATCATATTTTTTCGTTTTTAATCTTTATTAATTAATTAATTTAATTTAGAAATATGATTGGAATATTTTATGTTTGTAAAATTCAAGATTGTTTTTTAAATAGCCTGCAAAGCGGCCAGTGCAAGACAGTGAGTTGAGCATTTTTGATCAGTTTATCCTTCTCAAAATAATAAATAAATAATAATAATAATAAAATAAATAAATAAGATTAGCATCATAATATTTAAGGAATAAAGTCAAAATTACGATAATAAAATCATGTTACATTGCATGAAGTAAAAGTGATTATATTACACCATACTCCGCGGAAAAAAATAATTAATTAATTAAAATAAAAAAAATTAAATCCTTAAAACCTCCAGCAGCAAATAAAGAGGTACAACATCAAGAGAACAGCAGGAACTATCCAGCTGTAAATAGACTAAGTTTCCTGTTAAAAGGCTGGCTGTATTTTCATCTTCTTCTTTTTTTTTCTTTTTTTTTTTTTATAAAAACTTACTCCAACAGTGTGTGCCAAAGACTCTATATTCTCTCTGTCTAGGCGCCACAGTTCAGGCAAAAGGTCTCAGCCAGAGCCAACCATATTATGAGAGAGACAAGAACCTGCATACAAACACACAGTAAACCTAAGATTATAAACATTTTATTGGAATTAATAAAAATAAACAACTTTACTTTCATTTTGCAGTTTCACACTCTGATCTACTAACAGTTTGATCTATCAACCAATAAAACCACGAGCCAGGTGTGGTTTGACTGAGAGAAGTGTCAGCATCCTCTTCTTATCTTCAAAATCTAACGACAGCCTTGTGAACAGATAATTTGTGTGTACTGCATAGATAATGTTTTCATTAAATATGCATTAATTATTTTATGTTGTGACGAGTGGGGCGGGGCCGAGGGACGTGGGAACAGGAGCGAGGCCGGTGGAGTGATGAGCGACACCTGCGACACGCACCGGTCTCGAGTCCCACGGAGAAGATGGAGGGATATAAAACCAGAGCGACGACAGTGACGGACGAGAGAGGACCAGGCCTGGATTTTAGTTTTGTGTTTTGATTTTTATTTGTGCGTGACAGTCGTCCGTGAGGGGCTGTTGCGCTGTTTTATGTTTATTTTGTAATTAAAGTTTCAATTTGATTGTCCGCCAGTTCCTGCCTCCTTCTTTGCGATGACTAGGAAGGTTTAATTCATGACAGTGGCCTAGAGGAGGAAAAGAGTGATGAAAATGACACAATGATGAGTGCTGAGGATGCGCTCGCGGCTAAGCTGGCCAAAGAGAAACAAGAGGACGACCCCTTTGCTAACATGAGTAAAAAAGAGAAGAAGAAAAAGAAAATGATGGAGTATGAGCTGCAGGTGGCTAGTGTACGAGCTCAGAGCGCCATCGAGGGAGACTTCTCTATCCCTCAGGCTGAGCTATCCTCTCGACAGGCCATGCTGGAAAATGCTTCGGACATCAAGCTGGAAAGATTCAGCATTTCAGCCCATGGTAAAGAGCTGTTTGTTAACGCTGATCTTCTGATTGTTGCTGGGAGGCGATACGGTCTGGTTGGACCGAATGGGAAAGGGAAGACTACTCTCCTGAAGCACATTGCTAACAGAGCTCTTAGCATTCCTCTCAATATTGATGTGCTGCTTTGTGAGCAAGAGGTGGTGGCGGATGACACTCCTGCAGTTCAGGCGGTGCTGAAGGCCGACACGCGCAGACTGAAGCTCCTGGAGGAAGGAACAGCCCAAGAAAGGGAAGCCTGCTCGCCCCCCTCCTAGTGATGATGAAGAAGGAGGCGGGAACCGGTGGACAATCAAATTGAAACTTTAATAATCAAAATAAACACAAAACAGCGCATCAGCCCCTCACGGATGACTGACGCGCAAAAATAAAAATCAAAACACAAACTAAAACCCAGGCCTGGTCCTCTCTCGTCCGTCACTGTCGTCGCTCCGGTTTTATATCCCTCCATCTCCTCCATGGGACTCGAGACCGGCGAGTGTCGCAGATGTCACCCATCTCCAATCACTCCACCGGCCTCACTCCTGTTCCCACGTCCCTCGGCCCCAAACCACTCATCATACTTCCTAATCATCGGGAAGAAGGAGGCGGGAACTGGCGGACAATCAAATGGAAACTTTAATTACAAAATAAACATAAAACAGCGCAACAGCCCCTCGCGGACGACTATTGCGCACAAATAAAAATCAAAACACAAACTAAAATCCAGGCCTGGTCCTCTCTACTCCGTCACTGTCGTCGCTCCGGTTTTATATCCCTCCATCTCCTCCGTGGGACTCGAGACCGGCGAGTGTCGCAGGTGTCGCTCATCTCCAATCACTCCACCGCCCTCGCTCCTGTTCCCACAACCCTCGGCCCTGCCCCACTCGTCACATACCCCCATCGCCCCTCGCAGGCCGGGGGGTACTCCCGAGACTGCACTCTACTCCCCCCCCTCTCTCCGGGGGGACCGCTCATGGTGACCTGCGGGCACCTGGGGGTAGGACAGACGAGGCGAGAGAAAAGGAGATGGAAGGAGGAGCGACAGAGACGAGAGAGGGGAGAAAAAAAGAAAATAAAATCCGGTTCCCAGACGCACTGCTGCTTGGCCCTCCACCAGCTGGGTGATCTCCTCCGCGGTGCCTGGCGGTTGCACTGGACGGCCCTCGGCGGACGGCACGACACTCCTCCGCCGCCCGGTGGACGGCGACAGCTCCTCCGATTTTGGGCAGCCGGCAGGAGTCCCCCGTTCCCTGCCCCTCCGGATACCTTCACGGAGGCAGCAGGCTTCGGCCCCCTGGCGAACAGCGCCGACTCCTCCGCTCCCTCACGGACGGCAGCCGCCCCTCCACATCACGGGCGGCCGGCAGCGAGCTCGCCCATCCCCGGCAACTCACTCCAGCCCACCGCCTCGAGCGTCCATGGCGGCACACTTCCTCGCAAGCTCGATGGCACCGCGGATTCACCACAGCGGCGAGGGATCTTCAGCAGCGCGTCCCTCCTTCTCCCGGGCTTCGGCACCACAGTAATGAATTAAACTCCGTAATCTTCGGGAAGAAGGAGGCGGGAACCGGCGGTCAATCAAATTGAAACTTTAATTACAAAATAAACATAAAACAGCGCAACAGCCCCTTGCGGACGACTGTCGTGCACAAATAAAAATCAAAACACAAACTAAAATCCAGGCCCGGTCCTCTCTCGTCCATCACTGTCGTCGCTCCGGTTTTATATCCCTCTATCTCCTCCGTGGGACTCAAGACCGGCGAGTGTCGCAGGTGTCACTCATCTCCAATCACTCCACCGGCCTCGCTCCTGTTCCCACGTCCCTCGGCCCCGCCCCACTCATCACATATGTACATTAGATTTAATGGGAACCCAGGGGCGATTCTAAGAGTGACCTCAAAAAAGAATGTTTCAATGTAGAGGTAAGAGTGCACAAACATACTATGCAATTTTCTAGAGAAACCCATGATGCATGTAGCGGCTTTTTGACCTTTTGTCCAGCACTGCAACGTCCACGCATGTCCAAGACAGTGTCTCCTTTGACCATTACAACTCTATAGTTATAGGTCCTTCTTTTCAGGCCAGCGGAGGTGATCTCATCCACAGCAGAGTGTATCTCCACATACTCAATGTCTGTGAGAGATCAGGAGACATGCAAACAACAATATATTTGTGTTTAAAAGAAAGAATCATGAGATATATGAAGTCAAGAAACCAATCATGGCAGACCTTGTCCTCTGTATGTGCTCCGCCATAAATCTCTGATGATTTTATTAATCTCCTCCATCTTCATGCTGTGAAACTTCATTATTGTTCTGTAAAAAATATATAAAAATAAAAAAATATGAAAAACCTTTTTCCACTAAATCTCAACATGGGATTTAGTGGACGCCCTCCGCACTTTATAGCGTGTTGAAACTACGGTCAAAACAGAAGTAGCACACCTACTTCGACCCGAAATATCAAAACTGTTGAGCAAAGGGGCTGTGGAGCCTGTATCTCAAGCTCAAAGCGAAGGGGGGCTGTACAGCAGATACTTTCTAGTGCCCAAGAAAGACGGAGGTTTCAGACCCATACACGATCTAAGACAGCTGAACAAAGCATTGGTGAAACGCAGTTTCAGAATGCTTACAACCAGGAGACTCCTCGCGCATATTCGCAGAGGAGACTGGTTCATGTCGATAGATCTGTAGGACGCGTATTTTCAAATACAGATAGCGTCACGTCACAGGCGATACTTGAGATTCGCCTTCGAGGGCCAGATATACCAGTATACAGTCCTGCCGGTTGGCTTGTCCATGGCTCCTCGTACGTTTACGAAGTGCATGGACGCAGCGCTCGCTCCTCTCAGACTCAGAGGCATGCGAGTGCTGAACTATTTGGACGACTGGCTGATTCTGGCTCAATCACGATCAGAGCTCGTGGAACACAGGGCCATTTTACTCGATCACCTCGAGAAACTTGGTCTCAGTGTCAACTGGACGAAGAGTTCACTGAACCCCAGTCAGACGATACTGTTTTTGGGTATAGTTCTGGACTCACGCTCCATGACGGGCGCGGCTGTCGCCACAGCGCGCGTTGGGCATTCAGCGCGCAGCGAGCTCTGTCCACTGCGGCGCGACCTTCTCGCTCAGGGAATTTCAGAAGATGCTAGGTCTCATGGCCTCAGCATCACCAGTTCTTCAGTTGGGCCTGCTCCGCATGCGCCCCTTGCAGTTCTGGCTGAAAGCGCGAGTACCGCGCAGAGCGTGGATATCCGGTCAGTGGCATCTCAAGGTCAATCAGAGCTGTGTTACAGCCTTGAAACCCTGGACAGCAAACGACTGGTACCAATCAGGTGTAAGCCTGGGGACTTCCTCGAAAGTGAAAATGGTGTCGACGGACATTTTTTTTTCAAGCTGTAATAATGCTAAAATGTCTAACTATTGCTATTGCTGAACACTATTAACAGCAATTATTATGTGATTGCATAGTAAGTAACAATATTTGTTAGTTCTGTATGTTGTTTCAAGGTTAGCTTCATCTGAGGTCTTCTGAGGGGTGGGCATCATCTCTTCTCAGGTGTGCTTTTGTAAATCCTAGTGACCACGAGATGTAAATCCTGTGGCAAAACAGAGAAACAAATTAGAGCTGTAATCGGGCCTTAAAAGTTAGGCCTGACAGGGCCCGAGCCAGACAGATTTTGGCCCGAGCCTGACAAGTGCATTTTGATTGACAGCTTTTTAAAAGCCCGAATCTGTTTACAGCCCAACATTATTCAAATGTGGACACGCACACAGCTCTATTGCCTTTTGTCAAAAATGAGTAATTTATACATGTTTTAACAATTTATTAATGACTAACGTACGTTATAGGCCAATTGGAAGTTGGAACATAGAAATAAAATAAGTCCTCTGTAACATCGTACCTGTAACACATTTGTACTTTCATTACTTAAACATACCATTCAGTGGGTTGATACATGTGTGTATTTACACAAATATTAAAGCTGTAGATACTATGTACCAATGCTTACTTACACTGTGGTTACATACTATGTACACATCTAGTTACCATGTTAAGTACACAGATGTTAGTGACACAATATAAAGTGGGACCAAATAAACAAATGCTTGTGCGTAGAGTGTGCAGTCGCAATCTCTCTGTGCTTTTAAGGAAGAAATTATTTCTCTTCACTCCTGAATTACATTTTGTCAAAAGTAATCAAACATTCAGAATAGATCCTCACCTGACCGATGAAAATCCTTCTAGAAATTTAATTAGTTGTAAGTTGAAAGTCTTTCAATCAAAGATGGAACTTTAATTTCTTTAAAATGTAAATTTATGCTAGAAATGTTTTGGAATGGGATATTTGTCTGATATCCCATTTATTTACATATAAATATCCTAGTCTGTCTACTGCATCACTACATTTTACAGTCATTACAGGTCAAAGCCATCTGATGTTCCATTTATCTACATAAATAGGCCTAACATACTGTATATGGCTCTTAAATCACTGCTTATAAAAATTCAGTGTTGTCATATTTTGAATACCTCAAACTGAACTGAGATCATTTGTTTTATAATTTTATTACTGACTGTGTACTTGAATTTTATTATTTATTTATTTATTTTTGTAAATTCAATTCAGTTTGAAATCAAATTTGAAATCAAGCTTCCTTGTCCTATTAGCTTTTGCAACAGAGTCACCCTATTTTGAAGACCCAAACACACAGAATGAGCAAATGTTTAAGATTGAGATTTTTGTAGTGGCAATTGGGAGCATAATATCTATATATATGTCAATAAAAGCCTATGTAAAATCTATTCATCAGTTAAAGTGTCTTTTTAGAAGACTTAGATTAAACCAATTTCAAAGCTTGAATAAATGAGTGTCTTATTATTCTAAATATATCTACAGGTATATGGTGATATACAGTATGTGGTAATTTTGCCATTGGTATTGAAAATGATTGTACATCATGAAATCAAAAATGAACCTACTTGCTTTTTTAGTGCACAGTACTAGTCTTGTGGCAAATAGTTGAACCATGCAAGTCAATACACTGGGAAAAAATTGTCTGCCGTTGCTTCTGGCTCTGGAATGGCGTTCTTGCTCTGATTGGAGTCAGTTTGATGGCTTGGTAGAATTCTCTTGTTAAGTATGACATAAGAACTGTTGTTTCCGGGTCCAAGCCTCTACTCATTTCACTTGAGATTACTATCTCAGCAGCCATTTATTAATACTATTTCATTAATATTACATATTTAAGCTAAGCATTTACAAATTTGCTGTGCACTCTACAGGCTCCATGCTCACAGTGTCTCAGACACTAATATTTTAGCTGAATCATTGTCAGGCCATCTGGGATTTCAGTATGGATATAAAGGTTAGGGTTATAATTTTTCAGTATTACATGACATCATGAGTGTGTATATGCAGTTTGTTGTTTTTTGGGGGGCGTCTGACACAAGCCACTTCCTGCCACAGGTCACTTCCGGTTTGTTGTTGCCGTGTGTACTGGGTTTGAGCTCAGTCACTATTTTATTTTTATTGACTGTTTTTTTTAATCTTAAAAATTAATTTTATACACCATAATTTTCGTTTCTATTCTATACAGATATTCCAGCGTGATCTCCTCCGTAAGCTGGACGAGATGGGACCTGAGGCTATCTGTCTCGCGGATTTGAGGAGTGCTTTGGATCTCTCTCTCCGCGCTACTAAATCCGCTGCACAGGCCATGGGACGAGTTATGGCTTCCGCTACGGTGGCTGAGAGGCATCTATGGCTGACGCTCTCAGACATGGCAGAGTCTGAACACACTGTGTTCCTCGACGCCCCGCTGACTCCCGCTGGCCTCTTCGGGTCTTCTGTCAACGAGTTCGTTGAGAGAATCGTCGAGGACCAGAAAGCGTCGCAAGCATTCAAGCACTTCCTCCCGAAGCGCTCCGGTTCTGCAGCGAGTCGTGCTAGACTGGCCCCGCAAAGCTCTCAGCCACACCCCCCGCCTCCTGCTGCTTCATCGCAACAGCGTCAGCAGCGCAGCTCGAGACCCCGTTCTCGCTCTACCGGCCGTCGCCCCGCGCCGCGGGGACCACGGCAGAGGATTACGGTGAGGCCGGAAGCCCCGAAGCCATCCTAGCACTCCTAGGAAAGTGCCGGTGTACGAGTCCCGCCGCGGCCGAACTCTAACCCAAGCGCGCCGCTGTTTCAGTTCCAGGGATTGTGACTGTCTCAGCGTCTTTTGCAATGCGCAAGCCTGTACTGTTTCCCGCTTGCCTGCACACAAAAACCGTTATCACGGCTACCCAGATATTTCCCGAAAAAGGTGTAATTTCTGGTGTCCCGGCCACGGCCGATGGTGCTATAAATGTAGTGACGATGCCCACTGCTCAGTGCCCATCTCCACATATAAGCACAGCCCTTCACACAGGGCTCGCGCCCATAAAAGCGACTCAGGTCGATCGCGCGCACTACATAGTAAACGTGCCCACTCCTCAGTGCCCACAAACACTATGTCACACACGTCATGTGGTTTCTGTAAAAACGAAACCCGTGTACGTTCGTTCTGCCCAGGCAGACAGCGAGTCAAAAGCAGTAAATGTGCATGCTTACAGCCCACAATTACTCACAGACTGCACGAGTCCCACGGGACCCGCTCAGCCCTCCCTCACTCGGTTAAGCACCGTGGGGGGGTCGAGGACGAGCGATCTGCCCGCTGTGATCAGCGCGCTCCCTGCCTCAAATGTCACAGGCTTAACGCCCATGTTACAGCACATCGAAGCGCTGCCGTTGCCCAGCCAACAGAGCGCGCTTCACATCCAACCCTTAACCATTCATGCAGACGCATGGTCAGCGCTTCCAGGGGTTTCGGATTGGGTGCTAGACATTATAAAGAGAGGCTACTCGCTACAGTTTTTTTCGACGCCCTCCGCACTTTATAGCGTGTCGAAACTACGGTCAAAACAGAAGTAGCACACCTACTTCGACCCAAAATATCAAAACTGTTGAGCAAAGGGGCTGTGGAGCCTGTATCTCAAGCTCAAAGCGAAGGGGGGTTGTACATCAGATACTTTCTAGTGCCCAAGAAAGACGGAGGTTTCAGACCCATACACGATCTAAGACAGCTGAAAAAAGCATTGGTGAAACGCAGTTTCAGAATGCTTACAACCAGGAGACTCCTCGCGCATATTCGCAGAGGAGACTGGTTCATGTCGATAGATCTGTAGGACGGGTATTTTCACATTTACATTTACATTTATTCATTTAGCTGACGCTTTTATCCAAAGCGACTTACAATTGCTATATATGTCAGAGGTCGCACGCCTCTGGAGCAACTAGGGGTTAAGTGTCTTGCTCAGGGACACACTGGCGGTTCACAGTGGATTCGAACCCGGGTCTCCCACACCACAGGCATGCGTCTTATCCACTGCGCTAACACCACCCCAAATACATAATATTTTCAAATACAGATAGCGTCACGTCACAGGTGATACTTGAGATTCGCCTTCGAGGGCCAGACATACCAGTATACAGTCCTGCCGGTTGGCTTGTCCATGGCTCCTCATACGTTTACGAAGTGCATGGACGCAGCGCTCGCTCCTCTCAGACTCAGAGGCATGCGAGTGCTGAACTATTTGGACGACTGGCTGATTCTGGCTCAATCACGATCAGAGCTCGTGGAACACAGGGCCATTTTACTCGATCACCTCGAGAAACTTGGTCTCAGTGTCAACTGGACGAAGAGTTCACTGAACCCCAGTCAGACGATACTGTTTTTGGGTATAGTTCTGGACTCACGCTCCATGACGGCGCAGCTGTCGCCACAGCGCGCGTTGGGCATTCAGCGCGCAGCGAGCTCTGTCCACTGCGGCGCGACCTTCTCGCTCAGGGAATTTCAGAAGATGCTAGGTCTCATGGCCTCAGCATCACCAGTTCTTCAGTTGGGCCTGCTCCGCATGCGCCCCTTGCAGTTCTGGCTGAAAGCGCGAGTACCGTGCAGAGCGTGGATATCCGGTCAGTGCCATCTCATTGTCAATCAGAGCTGTGTTACAGCCTTGAAATCCTGGACAGCGAACGACTGGTACCAATCAGGTGTAAGCCTGGGGACTTCCTCGAAAGTGAAAATGGTGTCGACGGACACCTCCACTTCGGGATGGGGAGTGCTGCTCGAGGGCAGACCGTTCTTTGGCCTGTGGTCAGAACGGGAAAAGCTCCAACATATCAACTGTCTGGAATTGCTGGCAGTAGAGAACGCGCTGACGCGTGTTTGTCCCCGAATCAAGGGCCACCACGTCTTAGTCCGTTCGGACAACATGTCTGTGGTGTCCTACATAAATCGCCAGGGTGGTCTCAGGTCCCGAAACCTGTACAGGTTGGCGGAACGCCTCCTGGTTTGGGCTCAGCGCAACTTGCGCTCGCTGAGAGCAGTTCATGTGCCTGGGCTACAGTATCTGGGTCCAGACAGACTGTCCAGAAACAACATTCCCACGGGCGAATGGTCTCTACACCCACAGACAGTCCAGCTGCTGTGGGAGAGATTTGGCAGGGCGGAAGTGGACCTCTTCGCGTCCCACGAAAACGCTCACTGCCCCGCGTTCTTTTCCAAGAACGAAAGCGCGCTGTCACAAAGGTGCCCGCTCTATGCTTTTCCCCCCGTCTCCCTCCTTTCGCAGGTGATAGAACGGGTGAGGGAAACAAGATGCTCAGTACTGCTTGTAGCACCACTTTGGAAGAACCAACCATGGTTTCCAGATTTGATGCAGTTAGCAGACAGTGCCCCATGGCCAGTGCCGTTGAGGAGGGACCTCCTCTCGTAGGCCAGGGGCTCGATTTGGCACCCTCAACCGGAGTTGTGGTCCCTCCATGTGTGGTCGCTCAACGGTTACCCGCTGATCTCTCAGTGGGAGTGCTAAATACTATCACTCAGGCTAGAGCTCCGTCGACTCGACGGCTATATGCCTCGAAGTGGTCAGTATTCTCCAGCTGGTGCACAGCTCGGGGACGTTCACTCCTTAGTTGTGAGGTGACGGAGGTTCTCTCCTTCCTACAGGAGCTGTTGGATAAGGGCAGAGCCCCCTCCACGCTCAAAGTTTACGTGGCGGCTATCGCAGCGTTTTCCATAGCGTTAGCTTACGCTTCCAGGGGCCTTCAGTGCCCACTGGGCGTCAGAGCACACTCCACAAGAGGCGTCGCCTCGCCGTGGGCGTGGTCTAGTGGGATCTCCTTACAGGATATATGTATGGCGGCAGGATGGGCCTCGTCGTCTACATTTATCAGGTTCTATAACCTAGAGGTTCCCGCCCTGCAAGCAAAGCTGTTGTCGGTATAGTTGAATCAGGGTCCTGATTGGAACTCTGAGATCGCAAGCGCTATGCGCTGCCGACTGTTATATGGGCAGTATTGCGTAAGACCCACATTACCACATTGCTAAGGCCTTGCCTTGATTATGTGATGTCATATTGCCGCGTCTACGGACGCTGCTAGATATGGGACGGAGGGTCTCCCCCCTCCTGTTCTAGGACTCTCTGTGAGTCCCTCGGGTGATTGTGCACTGTAAATCCTGGGCGTCGTTTCCAGGTTTATTGGTGTGTGATCTCTGCACGCAGGGCGCTTTACATTGGGTTCCCGTAGCGTCTTAGCTAAGACTCAGTACGAGAGAACTCTCGTAAGAGAACGTACTCGGTTACTAATGTAACCTCGGTTCTCTCTAGAAGAGGGAACGAGTAATGCGTTCTCTGCCATGCGTACGATTCACTCTGGTTCGCTTCGGCGATGAAATAAATCAGGTGAGTCAGCCTTTTCGAGCTCCCTTTATAGGGCTAGGCCACACCCATTTCGGCGGGAAGTGGCATGGAGGGCGCGAAGCCAATGAGCGAGCGAGCCGTCTCGCCTATGGCTGTGTGCTGCTGCAAATGCGCTTTACAATAATTCAAAATTAAGGATAATTTTTTGCTTCAGTGTATCGTGAAAAGAGACTTTTCCCGTAGCATCTTAGCTAAGACGCAGTACTCGTTCCCTCTTCTAGAGAGAACCGAGGTTACGTTAGTAACCGAGTACGTTTTATTTTGATCTCCCAGGTCCGCTATTAGCTTATAGCCCGTTAGCATCGGTAGAGTGGTTGCTGCTAACCGCGCTTGCATTGCTAATACTCTATTCACACACATTACCATTGCTTTACACAATGTTACTTGTTTTAATGGTGGATGTATGTCTAGCATTGATTGCAGGTGAGGACACGTTGAGAAGCACGTTGCAGCTGGAGGCCGTGGAGAAGCAGATTCATGACCTGGAGGTGAGGCAGGCCCAGCTAAGAGAGCGGAGAGACGTGCTGGAATCCTCCCGGGCTGATGCTCACAAGTCCGGGGTAAGTATGCAGGGCGCTGCTAACAGTCCCTCCACCTCTACTCCATGTGTTTCTCTGCACAGGCCCGGTGCATCCAGGATGTGATTTTCCCATATGTCCTTCACTCCGGCACTGGGACACCACGGACCCTGGGTGCATCCACAGCGGAGGACACGAGCCAGGCCCCGGGCGACAACTTCTCCCCCTCCCCCTCCTCCGGTCTTCGAGATCTGCACCCGGAACCGCTTCACTCCCCTCCACGAGACGGGATACGACACTGTGATCATTGGAGACTCCATCGTCCGACAAGTCCGTGCTACGTTAGCCGAAGGTAAAGTGCACACTCACTGTAACCCTGGTGCTCGTGTTCTCTATGTTTCTGCGCAGATACCCAGGATCCTGAAGACCGATGAGAGCCCCAGAGCGGTCGTGCTTCCTGCTGGGGTTAACGACACCACGTTGCGGCAGACAGAGACACTGAAGAGGGACTTCAGGAGCTTGATCGAGACGGTTCGCAGCACGACGCCCACAGCGATGATCATCATGTCAGGACCACTGCCCACGTATCGACGAGGACATGAAAGGTTCAGTAGACTTGTTGCTTTAAATGAATGGTTGTTGTCATGGTGTAAAGAACAGAAACTGCTATTTGTTAATAATTATCTGACAATATCTCCAGGACACTTCGCTCCATATGACTAGTAAGCCAAGTCTCAAATAACCATCACGATGTCGGGAAGTCGTGGCCTAGTGGTTAGAGAGTATGACTCCTAACCCTAAGGTTGTGGGTTCATAAATGGCTGCCCACTGCTACGGGTGTGTGTTCAGAGTGTGTGTGTGTTCACTGCTGTGTGTGTGTACTTTGGATGGGTTAAAATGCAGAGCACGAATTCTGAGTATGGGTCACCATGCGCTGTCCAATCTGTTAAGACTGTGTCTGTTCCCCGAATAGTGAGGTCAAAATATAAATTTAATGTAGGATCTAGAAAAAAATCTTATTGTGATTAAACCAGAAAAATTTAAATGAAATTAACAAAAACTATTTTTAAAGTTTGGGCTCATAAATATTAGATCACTCACACCCATAGTAGTTATTGTTAATGAAATGATCACAGATACTAGTTTTGATGTACTCTGCTTGACTGAAACCTGGCTAAAACCAAATTATTAAATTGGTCTAAATGAGTCTACTCCACCAAACTACTGTTACAAACATGAGCCCTGTCAGACTAGTCGTGGCAGAGGTGTTGCAACAATATTTAGTGATTTTATCAATGTTACACAGAAAACAGGATACAGGTTTAACTCATTCAAAATACTTCTGCTTAATGTGACACTGTCAGATATGCAAAAGAAATCTATTGTGTCTCTGGCTACTGTGTATAGACCACCAGGGCCGTATACAGAATTCCTAAAAGAATTTGCAGATTTCCTCTCAGACCTTCTGGTTACAGTTGATAAAGCACTAACCATGTGTGATTTTAATATTCACGTTGGTAATACAAATGATGCATTAGGACTTGCATTTACTGACCTAATAAACTCTTTTGGAGTCAAGCAAAATGTCACCGGGCCCACTCATCGTTTTAATCATACACTAGATTTAATTATATCACAGTGATGATGTTACAGACCATTTCCTTGTATTGTGCATGCTGCTTATCATTGATATTAACTATATGGCTCAGCGTTACCATCTGGGCAGAACTATTGTTCCAGCCACCAAAGACATATTCACAAATAACCTGCCTGATTTATCTCAACTGCTATGTGTACCCATGAATACACATGAACTAGACAAAATGATTGGCTACATTGGCACTATTTTCCCTAATACATTAGAAGCTGTTGCCCCCATCAAATTGAAAAAGGTTAGAGAAAAACATACTGTGCCATGGTATAACAGTAATAGGCCTACTCCCTCTCTCATGAAAGAAACTCATAGTCTTGAACTCAAATGGAGAAAAACTAACTTGGAAGTTTTTAGAATTGCGTGGAAATTATGTCCAGCTATAGACAGGCCCTAAAAACTGCAGGGCCAAGCATATCCACGAACTCATTGAAAATAACCAGAACAATCCAAGGTTTTTATTAGCACAGTGGCTAGATTAACGAATAACCAGACACCACCTGATTCAAATATTCCATCAAAGTTTAATAGTAATGAATTTTCTTCATTGATAAAATAGATAACATTAGAAATACAATAGCGAATGTAGATTCTACAGCGTCTAACACTTCAGTTTCATCTATCGCACCCAAAGATAAACTGCAGTGCTTTACAACTATAGGACAGGAAGAGATAAATAAACTTATCACTGCATCTAAACCAACAACATGTTTATTAGATCCCGTATCCACTAAATTACTGAAGGAGCTGTTACCTGTAGCCGAAGAACAGCTTCTCAATATTATTAACTCGTCGTTATCTTTAGGTCACGTCCCAAAACCATTTAAACTGTCTGTTATTAAGCCTCTTATTAAGAAACCAAAACTAGATCCTAGTGAACTGGAAAATTATAGTCCTATTTCAAATCTTCCATTTATGTCTAAAATTTTAGAAAAAGTTGTGTCTGCTCAATTGAGCTCCTTCCTGGAAAAAAATTATCTGTATGAAGAAGTTCAGTCAGGTTTCAGGCCCCACCATAGCACAGAAACTGCACTTGTTAAAATTACAAATGACCTGCTTCTTGCGTCAGATCAAGACTGCATTTCATTGCAAGTTTTAATTGATCTTAGGGCTGCGTTCGACACCATAGATCATGACATACTCATAGATTGATCACAAAACTATACAGGTATTCAAGAGCAGGCCTAAAGAGGGTTTAGATCCTACCATTTTGTTAATTTAAATGGGGAATCTCATTTATCACCATTAAAATATGGAGTGCCACAAGGATCCGTCCTAGGTCCTCTTCTATTTTCAATATACATGTTGCCCCTTGGTAATATTATTAGAAAATACGGGATTCGTTTCCCCTGTATCCTACTCAGGTATATATCTCAATGAGACTAAATGAAACTTCTAAATTATCTAAACTAACAGAGTATGTTAAAAATGTAAAAGATTGGATGACCAATAATTTTCTCATATTAAATTCTATAAGACAGAGATATTAATTATTGGACCAAAAAAAACAGTACACAGAATCTTGTAGATTACAATTTGCAACAAGACTGATGTACTGTTACTTCCTCTACAGTCAAAAATCTGGGTGTTATATTAGACAGCAGCTTGTCTTTTGAAAATCATATTTCCCATGTTACAAAACAAGTATTCTTCCATCTTAGAAACATTGCCAAGCTACGAAACATGTTACCTGTTTCTAATGAAGTAAAGCTAGTTCATGCATTCATGACCTCTAGACTGGACTATTGTAATGCACTGCTAGGTGGTTGTCCTGCATCTTCAATAAACAAGCGACAGGTAGTCCAAAATGCAGCAGATAGAGTGCTTACCAAGTCAAGAAAATATGATCATATTACCCCAATTTTACAGTCTCTGCACTGGCTACCTATTAAGTTCCGTATCAGTTACAAATTATCATTACTTACCTATAAGGCCCTAAATTGTTTAGCTCCTGCGTACCTAACTAGCCTTATACCACGTTACAATCCATCACGGACTCTAAGGTCACAAAATGCTGGACTTTTGGTAGTTCCTAGGATAGCAAAGTCTACTAAAAGAGGGAGAGCTTTTTCGCATTTGGCTGCCAAATTCTGAAATAGCCTTCCTGAATATGTTCAGGGTTCAGACACACTCTCTCTGTTTAAATCTAGATTAAAATCACATCTATTTCGCCAAGAATTCAAATAATGCATCTCATAATTTGTGACTGCAGTTGTATCTGATCAAATGCGCATTATTATTCTTTAGCTTGGGTTAAACTACTTAATTTTACTTTGTTGGAACAGCAGCTACGCTAATTATGTCTCTATTTGTTTCTCTGTTTTGCCACGGGATTTAGCTACATCCCATGGTCACTAGGATTTACACAAGCTCCAGTCTGGATCCAGAACACCTGAGAAGAGATGATGCCCACGCCTCAGAGGACCTCAGATGATGCTAACCCTGAAACAGAAATACAGAACTAACAAATATTACTACTTTGCAATCATAAAATAATTGCTGTTTATAGTGTTCATCAACTGGTTGATTACGTCTTGAATTATTTCTTCTGAAAATTCCTGTCATATGCACATAAACAGAAAGTCCCCACTTATAAGCTACTACTAAATATTGAAAAGTTGCGCTATACAAATGAACTTGAATTTAATTAATTGGTTATGTAGCCTAACGATTCATAGAGCGGCAGACAGGTTACTGTATCACCTCTCAGAAGGCACAAACTCTGAATGTTTTTTAGAGAAATAAAACAGGTCAATCAACAACAATTATATGCACTCGCTCAAATGCTACCAAATTACATTTTGGTAACCAAAATAGTTGCAGATTTGAGCCTTGATTCTTATTAATAATTATAAAATACTAGAAACTCTAATCAGTCAGATTAAATTACTTAAAGTGAATTTTAGACATTTTAGCGTTATTACATCTTGAAAAAAAAAATCCCATGTTGAGATTTAGTGGATTCTTTTTTTTTTTTTTTTACAGAACAATAATGAAGTTTCACAGCATGAAGGGAGATTAATAAAATCATCAGAGATTTATGGCGGAGCACGTACAGAGGACAAGGTCTGCCATGATTGATGCTTAACTTCATGTATCCCATGATTCTTTCTTTAAACACAAATATATTGTTGTTTGCATGTCTCCTGATCTCTCACAGACATTGAATATGTGGAGATATGCTCTGATGTGGATGAGAACACCTCCGCTGGCCTGAAAAGAAGGACCTATAACTATAGAGTGGTAATGGTAAAAGGAGACACTCTGCTTTGGACATGCGTGGACGTTGCAGTGCTGGACAAAAAGGTCAAAAAGCCGCTACATGCATCATGGGTTTCTCTAGAAAAAGGCATAGTATGTTTGTGCGCTCTTACCTCTCCTTTGAAACATTATTTTTTAAGGTCACTCTTAGAATAGCCCCTGAGTCCCCATTAAATGTAATGTACATAAAATAATTAATGCATATTTAATGAAAACATTATCAAAGCAGTACACACACATTATCTGTTGACAAAGCTGTCGTTAGATTTTGGAGATAAGAAGAGGATGCTGACACTTCAAACCACACCTGGCTCATGTTTTTTTTTGGTTGATAGATCAAACTGTTAGTAGATCGGAGTACCTAACTGCAAAATGAAAGTGAAGTTGTATATTTTTATTAATTCCAATAAAATGTTTATGATCTTTGGTTTACTGTTTGTTTGTCTGCAGGGTCTTGTCTCTCTCATAATATGGTTGGCTCTGGCTGAGACTTTTTGCCTGAACTGTGGCGCCTAGACAGAGAGAATATAGAGTCTTTGGCACACACTGTTGGAGTAAGTTTTTATAAAAAAAAGAAGAAGAAGAAGAAGAAGAAAATACAGCCAGCCTTTAAACAGGAAACTTTGTCTACAGTCGTGGCCAAAAGTTTTGAGAATTACATAAATATTAGTTTTCAAAATGTTTGCTGCTAAACTGCTTTTAGATCTTTGTTTCAGTTGTTCCTGTTATGTACTGAAATATAATTACAAGCACTTCATACGTTTCAAAGGCTTTTATCGACAATTACATGACATTTATGCAAAGAGTCAGTATTTGCAGTGTTGGCCCTTCTTTTTCAGGACCTCTGCAATTCGACTGGGCATGCTCTCAATCAACTTCTGGGCCAAATCCTGACTGATAGCAACCCATTCTTTCATAATCACTTCTTGGAGTTTGTCAGAATTAGTGGGTTTTTGTTTGTCCACCCGCCTCTTGAGGATTGACCACAAGTTCTCAATGGGATTAAGATCTGGGGCGTTTCCAGGCCATGGGCCCAAAATTTCTACATTCTGGTCCCCGAGCCACTTAGTTATCACTTTTTCCTTATGGCACGGTGCTCCATTGTGCTGGAAAATGCATTGTTCTTCACCAAACTGTTGTTGGATTGTTGGAAGAAGTTGCTGTTGGAGGGTGTTTTGGTACCATTCTTTATTCATGGCTGTGTTTTTGGGCAGAATTGTGAGTGAGCCCACTCCCTTGGATGAGAAGCAACCCCACACATGAATGGTGTCAGGATGCTTTACTGTTGGCATGACACAGGACTGATGGTAGCGCTCACCTTTTCTTCTCCGGACAAGTCATTTCCAGATGCCCCAATCAATCGGAAAGGGGCTTCATCCGAGAATATGACTTTGCCCCAGTCCTCAGCAGTCCATTCACTATACTTTCTGCAGAAGATCAATCTGTCCCTGATGTTTTTTTTTTTGGAGAGAAGTGGCTTCTTTGCTGCCCTTCTTGACACCAGGCCATCTTCCAAAAGTCTTGGCCTCACTGTGCGTGCAGATGCGCTCACACCTGCCTGCTGCCATTCCTGAGCAAGCTCTGCACTGGTGGCACTCCGATCCCGCAGCTGAATCCTCTTTAGGAGACAATCCTGGAGCTTGCAGGACTTTCTTGGACGCCCTGAAGCCTTCTTTACAAGAATTGAACCTCTTTCCTTGAAGTTCTTGATGATCCTATAAATTGTTGATTTAGGTGCAATCTTAGTAGCCACAATATCCTTGCCTGTGAAGCCATTTTTATGCAACGCAATGATGGCTGCACGCGTTTCTTTGCAGGTCACCATGGTTAACAATGGAAGAACAATGATTTCAAGCATCACCCTCCTTTTAACATGTCAAGTCTGCCATTCTAACCCAATCAGCCTGACATAATGATCTCCAGCCTTGTGCTCGTCAACATTCTCACCTGAGTTAACAAGACGATTACTGAAATGATCTCAGCAGGTCCTTTAATGACAGCAATGAAATGCAGTGGAAAGGTTTTTTTGGGATTAAATTAATTTTCATGGCAAAGAAGGACTATGCAATTCATCTGATCACTCTTCATAACATTCTGGAGTATATGCAAATTGCTATTATAAAAACTTAAGCAGCAACTTTTCCAATTTCCAATATTTATGTAATTCTCAAAACTTTTGGCCACGATTGTATATACAGCTGGATAGCTGCTGCTATTCTCTTGATTTTGTACCTCTTCGGTTACTGCTGGAGGTTTTAAGGATGGTTGAACCTTTCATTGTAATTTTTTTTTTGCTTTTTTTTTTTTTCAGCGGAGTATGGTGTAATATATTCACCATACTAAACAATAATGACGTAACAAGATGGGCGGAGCCAGAAAAAAGACAGGAGTGAGAACAAATGGCACAAAACAAACACAACACTCACAGAAGACAGTGACAGAAATTAAAACAATGGGTAACAAATTTCCATTTGTTCTCTTTCTAACGCAATGTTCAGGTTTGACTGTATTATAAAGTAAAACTGCCACTTCCAATTACCATTTAAACCAAACAAACAAACAAAAAACTTATATATATTAAAATCAACAACCTACAAAATGGAGAAAATATGTGCAAAAACAACTAGGGAATTCACAAGCCTTTCTAAAGAGAGCTGTACATCAATCTAGTGGTTATAACTATGGTATTGCATGAAATTATTGGTCACTACTCCCACCAGGTGGCACCAATCTGATTTAAAAAAATATTAATTATATATATATATATATATATAATGTAATATATTTTTATTCAATGTAATATATTTTTATTCAATAATATTGTTTCTTTTGAATTTTATGGTAATAATATTTATGCAATAATTATGATCTATTTTTCCCCATAAAATAATAATTATATATATATATATATATATATATATATATATATATATATATATATATAATATTTTTTTTTAAATCAGATTGGTGCCACCTGGTGGGAGTAGTGACCAATAATTTCATGCAATACCATAGTTATAACCACTAGATTGATGTACAGCTCTCTTTAGAAAGGCTTGTGAATATTTACTGATATTTGGTTTCAGGGGTCTGGTCACTTTTGACCGCGAAGGTCTTGAGTGTGACTACTAAATGAAGAACCCCAGAGGGTTAAATAATGCTTTAAATACTTAGTTACAATCACTGTACGTAGTTTGTACAACGTGGGAATGGGCGCACATAATTTAGGCGCAACAACCAAATATTTTAATATTTTCATTTGGATGAACGTTTGTATTAATTTCAAAACATTATAACTACCTAAATAAAAATAGAATCTTGCCTTTCACAATGCCTGAAATGCCCTTAGTTTCTTGTTAGAAGTAAGAATAAAAACAAGTGTGTTTTTTGATTGGCTAATTCTTTACCCCTCTCAGTAGTCCATTTTATACTTAAAAATTAAAAAGTAGGCACATCTGCTTTTATTAAATTGGTATTCAATCAAGTGTCTAATACATATTTTCTAATCAAGTAGAAAAGTGTGCTTTCATCCACTGATCATGATCATTAATAGAAAACTGCAGTAAGACTATATTATTTAATTAGACGGCAATTTGGAGCTAAAAAGCTAAATGTCTGCCCTACCTCTTCACTGTTCCCACATCTGAGACCTCAAATACATAAAGTATTACCTTATTAGACAGTTTTTGAAGTAAAGAATAAAGAAAATACTATGCACAATTTATTGAAACAACCAGTTCTTTATTTACCCTCGTAAGATCCACTCTCATTGGATCCATGCAAATCTCATAGGTGACCCATTTCAACCTCAGAAAAGTGAGTTATCACTGAAAGGTGAGGAGTTTGCATCTATGGCACTACATGTACACAACACTCAAAGAAGGTCAGCACAGATTTGGCAGAACTCGCTGCAGAAGCCTGGGTTGGTGTTGAGTTCCCCTCTCCTTCCTCAACCTACATTTCCTACAGGTTAGCAAAAAAAGAAAAAAATTATTATTCCAATGTTCATTATTCTTGTAATGTTTTAATTCATCATTAAAAGCAAAACACCCCATGGCAACAACTAACACTACATACCTGGAATACAATTTTTTAATATGTCTCCACACTGCATAAAGGTTTCCAGTCTATACATTTCGTAAAACTCTGCCTTGTAGTATGAGGAGAAAGCACTCCAATTTGTGACACCTGTAGACATGTAAAAGTACACACATTCAAAAACCCACAAGGGCAGGCACGTGCACACATAGACATGAAAGGGGGCTTGAGCACCTGCCCTTTTTATTCCTGGAGAGAAAGTGCCCTTTTTTCTGGGATGCTTTTTTTTTTTTTTTGAAAAATAATATACATTTCTGTTTGCACACAGCTTCCCTCTCAAACAAATATATTTATTGAAATATAGTATCTAAATATCAGGTCAGGAGTTCTGAAGCGCTCCCTCTCCCCCGATTGTTAAACCCGATTGTATTGCTTCCGCTAAAGAAAATAGTCCTCTCCGTCTCTACGGTTAGAATCCTGTGAGTCCATAGCAACGCTCTGTTTTTCATGGCAACGGTTTGTTATACTCTGCACAGCGTTCTACATTGGAATTCAACCAAGCCACGTAATAAAATAAGTTAATAAAATAAGCATACATCACCACCAGGTGATATGCTTTAGTTATTTTGTTTATCCTATTTACCTGCATTTCCCTGTCAATTAGATGCAAATGTGCGCATTTTAACCAATTGACGCCTAATTTGCATACAGAACGTCCCCAGTTATTGACTTACATCAAGAGTCTTCCCCCCTGAAATTTAGAAATCTAAATTGGTGAATTTAGAAGAAATCTACAGATGCAAACAGATGGATACACTCTAAAAAATGTAGTAAATCTGAGTAACTGCATCTGGTACATTAATAAATAAAACTGAGTAGAAATAAGTTAACATTAAACTTTAAAAATAACAATATTTATAAATTAACTATTTAAGTAATTTAACTTTTTATTTCCTCGAAACCATTATAAAATAGTATTCCATACCACCACAAATACATACATGACATTAGCTTTTATTGAATTTTTACTCAATTATTTTGGGAAGTTTAATTTTAAAGTCTTATGTATTCTGATAACACCAAAATAATTAAAACGATGTAGTGCCTCGTGCAAAAATAAACAAATTATTAGTAAAACATGCCCCTCTGTTTGATGCAGTTATTTAGGTTATTCTAAATATGAAGAGTTCAGATGGAAAATCCTGAGTTGCCATCTGAAGTGCCACCTGAAATTTCCTTCAATAATGATCATTTTTATCAAGCTTGTATGTTTGTGTTCACTTATTTCACATTACTGGCAATGAGAATTACATATTAATTGTCATTTAAGTTAAATTACTGAACTTAAATACGAGCTTGAAAAAAAAAAGCTCATAAGAAAATTTCAGATGGCACTTAGAGGCTTTTGCATCTGAACGCTTCATATATACTTGAAACTAGTAGCATAGAAAATGTTTTCAAAACATGCACATTGTGGAATGGTTTCCTTTGCTGCTCTATAAACCTAGTGAATACTAAGGAGACCATGGTTTCTGTGAACTGATTATTTTGTAGACATCTTTTGAAAATGAAACAATTGCGTGAGTTTGAGGAAGATAAAATTAATTAACTTTTTAATTTTTTTTTTTAAAAGGAAGTAAGAGTTGCGTTAATATATATATATATATATATATATATATATATATATATATATATATATATACACACACTTTTTTGTAAAAAAAAAAAAAACCTAATTATGAGAAGTGCCCTTTATTTCACTTGAGCCCCTGCCCCTCAAAATGTCTGTGCACGTCCCTGGTTCGTTCACCTGAGAAGCTCACTCGCTCTCGTCAGCCCCAAAGACTACGCCCCCCTGCAACCAGCATGCCGCACTACAGAGATCGCCTCGGAAAATCGCGTCCGCTTCAGCGACCCAGACTGGCTCAAACAGCAGCGATGCATTCAGTCTCACCAACTAGGCGGTTGTCTCAGGTAATCTGTTCTCTCTCTCTCTCTCTCTCTCCCTTGTGTGCACTCGCTTCAGAGACCTTGTGACAAGAGAAGCCTTCAGAAGAAGAGCCCATTTTCTTTGGCATGACAGTAAGTGTTCCCCAGTAGTTTTTTGTATAACTGTTTACGTATTTTTAAAAAATCTTAAGAGATTCTTGTTATTTGCTTGAACAGTCAGTTAATGAATTCCACCCTTGTGCAGGGCCGTGCAGAGACCTTTGGAGGGGCAGGTGCTCAAAGTATAAAAGGGGCACATGGAACAAGGCTTTAAATGGCGCTGTTCAAAATATCAATACAGCAATATATTGTGATGCATTCCTTGCTGATTCGCGTATCGATATGGATGGTTATGTATTGATACAGCAGCAAATGCGTTGATGCAGTTTTGAAAAAGAAACAATACAGAAGACAATTCTAAGTTTAAAATAATAATAGCTCTAGGGTTAGAAACTGAAATGTCTTAAATTATCCCAACCTGATGGCTTTTTCTTCTCTGTTCTACAGAATAATTAAGAACAGCGGTTATAGTAAAAACTATAGAAAACACTTGTGCCTCTACATTTTCCTCTTTCTCACCAGCCTCTGTCTCCTGGCTTGCTGTTCCCTGCTCTCTTTCTGTTACTTGTGCCTCTACATTTCCCTCTTTTACTTTCTCTATCTCCATCTCCTTATTTGATCTATTACTTTCCACTCTCTGTCCATCTAGGAACAAGGCTCAATTTACTATTTCAGCATTAATCTATTATTTTAACCATCACTACTATTCTTGCACCTAATCAAATCAAATATTGATACAAAACATTAAGAAACTGATACACTGGAATATAGTTATTAATATTATTATTACTGTTGTAGTTGTTTTGTCTCAAATTGAACACCTTTGCAATGTAAACAAATGACTACATTTGTTATTCATATCCTTCACACTGCACTTTGATGTCAGGTATATTATGCATTTTTTATTGACTTTGATATTTTTACATTTATTTTCAGAGAGATATTATTGAGTTTACAGGCTAAAGTGGTCTTGCTGTTGTAAACACTGTTGCTATTGTAGGAAAAAAATATTTGCGTCACATTTAAAATATAATTATATAATTAATTTCTGAATTGTTTTTATTTTTATAATGATAATTCAGAGAATGAGAAAATCTGAATAAGCCTTAGGGGGAGACCAGGGACAGTTGTAACACTTTTTGCAATTTTTAGCAATACATCAAAAACCATTTTTACTGGAATAACCAATTTGTTATATTATAAACTTCAATCTGTCAGCTGCTGAAACAATGTATTTAAGTGGGTTTATGAAATATGTACAGGTTGCAAAATTGATTTTAATACAGTCTCTCCACTGTTACAACCGTCCCAGTGTACAGTCAGGGACAGTTGTAACATGTCTAAAATCTGCATAATGAATCAATCATATACTGAAAAAAGAAAATATTATTTATCAGTCATGATATTGTGACTATTAATTTCATGTTTTTAAGTAATGATTACCTTTATTCACACAAATGACACACAAAAAGAGGATGAAACTGTCAAATTATAATGCAAGAAAATTATTTATTAAAATTATTTACACCTCAAAAAAGGTTAAACATGAACTCAAACATTCTCAAAAACAGAGAAGGGGGTGGGGGGCTTGGTAGGCCTAGTCTGAGTCACAGTTGTGGCAAGTGTAAAAATCCCTTCCATCTGTGCAGTCCTTGTGTGCCCAGGCTTTGCAGGACCAGCACTGGAGCCAGACCTCCCTTGACCTGGAGAAGCTTTCCAAGCACACAATGCAGAATTCATTTTCATCATCAGATGAGTCCTGAGTTTTCTGCTTCTTTGGTTTGGATTTTTTGTTGTTGCTGAAATTCATTTTTCTTTTAGCTGCAGACCTGCTTTTCTCGGCCTCAAGTTGTTTTTTCACGGGAGTATCTGTAAGGACCGCGGTTTCCCTTCTTTTCCTGCCCTTTGTCGTCTGCTTTCTTGGGCCAGCTTTTGGGTGTGGACGGATGGACAGAGGTGAAAAAATTGTGTCCATAGCAGAGGATGATGGCTCAGGCTCAGGCTTGGACACCACACATGGTGTGACAGGGGATGATGCTCTAAGTGGCATGGAGGATGCCACCGTTGCCACATTGGGTAATGGATTTGTAGAGGAAGATGGAACCTCTGGTGTCACTGCTGGCACTGGGCAGTCTGTGACTAGGGTTGGTGCAAAGTCACTTTCAGTGAAAATATTCCTAATAAAAGGCCAAATTCCAGTGCATGCAAATCCTGCCTGAATATTTGCCAGTGATGCAGCACGGGGAAGGGCACTCTTCACAATGCCTGACAGATCATAAATGGTCATTGTGGCTCCTGGATGAGCTTTCATCCAGCTGTCACAGCAGTTGTATACCAGCCTCTTCAGTGGCCCATATACACTGCGATCTAAGGGCTGCAGCTTATGGGAACAGTGTGGGGGGAATGAGAGGAGGACGATGCCATGGCCCTTGCAAAAATCAATACCCTCCACAGAAAGGTGGGAGGTATGGTTGTCCAGAATTAGCAGCACTTTTGACTCCAGTGAGGACTTGGTGTAAGTCTGGAAGTGCTTGAGGAAGACCAAAAAGTCCTCCCCTTGCATCCACCCAGACCCATTTGCTGTGCTGATACAGCCAGGAGGGCCATTGCTGGTAAAGGAAGGGTGGATTTTTTTCCGGGGGAAGATGAACATTGGTGGGATGGAATTCCCCAAGGCGTTCACTGCACAGGCAAGTGTAATTAGTGTCCCCCGCTCTGCAGAGGTGACTGCACCTACTTGCTTGACTCCCTTTCTAGCCACAATGTTTTCAGGATTTTGCACTGTGGTGATTCCTGTATAGAAAAATATTATGTCATTTAGTGTTTTTATTCTGTAATGCTTTTATTTTGTAAAGCTGTGAGCCTCTGGAAGGTGTTTCTGAGGGAGATATAGATAATTTCCACCACACCTGTTTCATCCATGTTCCAGATATCCTGTGCAGCAAATCTGTGTTTGTCCAGGACAGAATACAAGTTGTCAAAAAACTTATTGACGTTTGTCTCATTGAAACTTGTAGCCCGTGAGAGGCTTGTAGCCTGCGGGCTTCTTATGGAGAGAGTGTGGTGCCTCTTCAAAAATGTTGTGAACCAGTCGGCTCCAGCCATTCCGTTCTCTGCCCAGGTTTCAGGGTACCTGCAACTGTAGGTCTTTGCCAAATCATAGGCAAACTTCCGGACCTAAATTATATAAATTGTTAATTAGTTTACAGTTTTTCTGAATTGCTAAAACACTAAATCCCATTGTAAAAACTAAACTGGCAACTGCCAAAACTCTTTTATCAAATCAATCACACTGTTGTCAAAATCTTAAACACTATTCATCTGTTTAGGACACAATTTTGCGAATCTGAATCACCCATTTACCAAAACTCTAAACACATTCTCAAACACAGAACACAACTTTGCAGTGTAATACACTTGTACCCAGAATTGTGCACATAGGCTACAGAAGTTAAACACAACTAACACACTGTTCTCATCCTTTACACACTACCACTCAAAATTGAAAACACATGTGTCCAATCAGTGCACACAATTAGAAAACAGTATTTAAGCCTAGTCAAATGCAAATGGCATGAGTTGATCCAACAATGGAGCAGTATGAAGAGGTGGAGGAAGAGGAAGAGGAAGAGGAGTCTGTGTCAGAGGTGGTGGGCGAGGACAAAGACCAAGCAGATCAATAATTTCAAATGACATTCGAGCAACTGTCATAGATCATGTTCTGGTGCATGGCATGACTATGAGGGAGGCAGGGCAACGTGTGCAACCAAACCTAAGCAGAAGGAATGCTGTAAACATGTCTTATTTTTTTTTTCTTTACATAACTTTTGTTTCTCTTTTTTTGCTGCAGTTTTTTTAAAAGCTTTATTTTATTTCTTTGTTTACAGTTTTTCCCAATTGCTAAAACACTAAACCCTATTGTCTGAACCAAATGCTCAGTTGCCTGAACCCACTGATTGAATCAATCACTCTTTTGGCAAAACCATAAGCACTTTTCACCTGTTTAGACACAACTTACCAACACATTTTCATTGTGATGCACCCGTGCTGTATAATGGTGAGCACAGGTGACAAAAGTCAAACACAAATAAAGCACAGATGTCACCATTTGAACACAACAACTCAAAATTGATCACACTTGTGGCTAATGATGTGAGGGAACATATACAGTGAACCAGTTCAGAGAGCACTGGTTTGTGAGGCCCTACAATGGATAGAAATCTGAGAGGAAGAGTTCGTGTGAGAGGAGGTCGAGGTGGTCGAGGTAGTCAGCGAAGACAAAGAACAGTAATATCTGATGAATTCAGAGCTACTGTGATTGACCATGTTCTTGTCCATGGTATGAGCATATGGGAGGCTGGACAAAGGGCACAACCAAACATCAGTAGATTCACGGTGTTCACCATAATCCGAAGATTTAGAGAACAGGTAATTACCTTTTTTTGACATTATAGAACAGTATGTAAATGTTGACAGCAATTACTGTATGACATACTATATATTGTACCACAGTATACTGTAAGTAAATATGTTTCAGTACATCACTGTACCAATATACTGTAATATTGTAATGGAGGGTTGGTCTAACTGTTTGTATGCCTAGTATTCCATGTACATTTTTTGTAACTCCATGTTCTCTTTTTGTAGAATTGAAAGACTGTCACATGGGGGTGGGAGGACAGGTGTGTTCTCCCCACACCAAGAGACCCTAATTGTTGATATGGTCCGTGAGAACAATGCCATTAAACTGAGTGAAATTCAGCAGAAGATCATTGAGCACCATGTAAATTTTGAGGGTATCAACAGTGTCAGCCTCTCTGATGTTGATCGTGTCCTCAATCGCAGCAGACTGTGCATGAAACAGCTATACAGAGTACCCTTTGCCAGGGGTTTTTTCCCCCGTTGCCTGGCCAGACAAAATGTGGCCTGTGATGTGGATGAAGTGCTGTGGCCTGACCCAGTAAGGAGACATGATGCTGTGGCTGAGTAATGCACTTGTTTGTATATTTTTGTACTTTATTTTTACATGGGGTTACTGTACACAAGTGGCAAACGCATAAGATTTCTGTTTTGTCTTTTTGTACAAGTGCTAAATGCACAGGTTTTTTTTGTTTTGCAACATGCGTTTAGCCTACAGTGAACAATAAACATTCATTTCTCCAGCTTCATGTCCTGAGCATTGTGTTTTCTATTTTTCTACGTAGTGTTTAGTGACTGTTCAGTAGTGTCTTTCATTTTGATTGACTCGGGGCACGATTTGACAACATAGTTCAGTTTTGAGCACAGATTGAACTGTTTTGAGGTGAAAGTTTGGGTTTACAAGAAGAGTCTGAGGTTTTGTGAATGTAGCTTGAAAATTGGGTTTTGTGTTCACAGTTTAGAGAAAAGAAGAGCAGCTTTCAAGAAATGTGTCTTAACAATTGAGAAAAATTGTAAATCTGAGTACAAGAATAAAATTATTCCCGCTATCCCACAGTGTTTTGCATTTATTTATGTAGTGTGTAATGGTAGCTAAGTTGTGTTTGCACATTAGCTGGTTTTGTGTGGTTTTTGACGGTAGAGAGTGATTTTGATTAAAGTTAAAATGGTTTTGGGTCAAATGTTTGGTTTTGCAAGAGGAGTCAGAGGTTTTGTGAATGTTGCTTGAAAATTGGGTTTTGTGTTCACAGTTTAGAGAAAAGGAGAGCAGGTTTCAAGAAATGTGTCTTAGCAATTCAGAAAAACTGTAATCCGGACCTTTAGAGAAGAAAACAGGTAAAGTATACTTGTCTCAGAAAGGGGACAATGACACATAACTTTTCCATGGTACTGTGTTTTGAAAACATTTACTGAATAAAATGTGTGTGTATGTGTATACTTCTAACTAAATGGGGTTCTTTTTACAGAATTGAAAGACGGCCTCATGAGGGTGGAAGGACACGCATGTTCTCACAACACCAGGAGACACTTATTGTGGATATGGTCCGTTAGAACAATGCAATTCGACTGCATCAAATACAGCAGCGGATTGTAGAAGACAACGTACATTTCGAGGGAATAAATAGTGTGAGTCTGTCAACAATTGATCGTGTCCTGCAACGCAACAAGATAAGGATGAAACAAGTTTATCGGGTACCATTTGAGCGAAACAGTGAGAGAGTGAAAGAGCTACGATGTCAATATGTGCAAGTAAGTAAACTCAGTACTAGAAAGTACTGTGTAGTTTGGGAAGCAGCACATGTATACATCTTACTGTGTCATTTATGGAACTAAATGTAGTTTTCACTGTGTACAGAGAATCTTTGAGCTTGACTCAATGGCTATGCCTCATGAATACATTTTCATGGATGAAGCTGGATTCAATCTAGCCAAAAGGAGAAGTAGAGGTCGCAACGTGATAGGTCAACGTGCGATTATTGAACTGCCTGGCCAGCGTGGTGGAAATGTAACCATCTGTGCTGCCATCAGCAGCTATGGGGTTCTCAACAGTCATGTTACTGTTGGGTCATACAACACCGAACTGCTGCTAACATTCCTGGATGGTCTACGGGGTGCTCTGTTCGAGCAGAGGGAGCGCGAGCAGGCGGAGCGTCCCATGTATGCTGTCATTTGGGACAATGTGAGCTTTCACCGTGGTCCGAGAATACGCGACTGGTTTCAAAATGAGCAGCATTTTATTACTGTAATGTCTTTCTTCCACCATATTCTCCCTTCTTAAACCCTATCGAGGAGTTTTTCTCAGCATGGAGATGGAAAGTGTATGACCATAACCCTTACACACAGGAGAACCTAATTCAAGCAATGACTGGAGCATGTGGCGACATCAGCGTGGAATCTTGCCAGGGCTGGATTCGGCATGCTAAAGCATTCTTTCCCCGTTGCCTTGCAAGGGAGAACATAGCATGTGACGTGGATGAAGTCCTGTGGCCTCACCCAGCAGAGAGGCGTGATCCTGAGGCAGAATGAATGCTGTAAACATTACTGTCTTGAATGCTGTCTTATTTTTTTTTCTTTACATAACTTTTGTTTCTCTTTTTTGCTGCAGTTTTTTTAAAAGCTTTATTTTATTTCTTTGTTTAAATTGGAGTACAAGAATAAAATTATTCCCGCTATCCCACAGTGTTTTGCATTTATTTATGTAGTGTGTAATGGTAGCTAAGTTGTGTTTGCACATTAGCCGGTTTTGTGTTGTTTTTGATGGTAGTGAGTGATTTTGATTAAAGTTAAAATGGTTTTGGGTCAAATGTTTGGTTTTGCAAGAGGAGTCAGAGGTTTTGTGAATGTAACTTGAAAATTGGGTTTTGTGTTCACAGTTTAGAGAAAAGGAGAGCAGGTTTCAAGAAATGTTTCTTAGCAATTCAGAAAAACTGTAATACATAACAATGTATGTAGGCCTACATACCATAGCCTACTCTAGCTTAATACATATCTAGCCTACCTCCTTTGGGCTCAATCCATAATACAAATCAGCTGCCTGCATTAGGTAGTCTCTTAAGAGGAGCTCCTGCTCTAATGTGAAAACCCTTTTTGGAGTCCAGTATCCAACTCTGGAAAGTGTCTTCCTGGCTCCTCTTCTTGTGGAATCGGTGCAGGGTCACATGGCAAATGCCATATGATTTGGGCACTCCCCTTACTGACTTTCCCTGTCTGATTTCATCGGAAGCCCTTTCCAGCACACGAAATGGGACTCCCCTGTCTGTCTTCCTCTTTCTGATATTTGGCATGCTGTCTATCACACTATCTTTATAAAAAAAAAGATAATTACCTTAAAACGTGATTTGATGACATTTTACATTTAATTTGCAATGCACATTGTACATTTTACTTTTAATTTACACATTGAAGGGAAACTATGCAGTTTTTTTTTTTAGCTTGATTAGTTTTTAAAATATAAATGAAACTTGGTTGGTGATACTGGGACAGTTGTAACGGGGCGTTACAACTGTCCCAGTACCACCAACCATGTTTTCATCTCATGTGAGCTAGCTTGACTGCTAGTTTGACACTTGTTAGCCATTTCTATTTTTAGCTTACAAAACATTGATTCTAATAATACTTGTTTGAATTCATAGACATTTGATCCTATAACAGCATCCAAAAAAGTACATTAGAAAGAAAAGTAATTTTTTTACCTCAGAAACAATCTTTTGTAGATAACTTCGTCAGGAAGATTCAAATGTGGCTCCCTTTATGGCAAAAATGGAGGGAAACTAACTGAGCATGTGCACAGTGAGTGTCATCACTCTAGGTTGTTTCTGATTGGAGGAATTCAAGGTGTTACAACCGTCCCCTGTTCCAACTGTCCCTGGTCTCCCTACCAGTGTTGTGATAAATATTTTTAAGGAACTCAACGTGTTAAAAATAAATAAGTACTGTAATATAATATAAGTTTAGTCAAATAACATAAAAAAGACCAGACCCCTCAAAGCCTGTGAAACTTTTCTCCCTCAAACAGAAGTGTTACTTCTACAGTACAGGCTACACACAACAATATAAACAACATATCTGCATGTTCTCACATCACATCGTTCTTGTAAAATAATAATAAGTAAATAAACATCAAAATCACTTCGCTGAGAGTGAAACACCACTTTTGCTTTGACAAAAGGGCACTTAAGGGGCAAAGGAGCAGGTGCTCAGGTGAACCGGTTCTGTCAGACAATTCGATCAAATAAACCAGTTGAAAAAAAAACGGTTCACCGGTTCTTTTACGCTCAATGTAATGTCTTAGCGATGACTGCCCTTCATTCAAGTCTTCAGTTTACCCGTGCTTATAACATTAGCACAGAATCAGTTCAGAATCAATCACCAAAAGAATCAGTTCGGTTCAGACAAGCTGTGTGTCAGTCTGCTTCACGCTGAATCACACATGCACAGTATCATCAGCTCCTCGGTTCTCGAATCAGACGCATCTGACAGAAACGGTTCTCGGTTCAGTGTACGAATAAATGTCGAAATAATAATTATTTATTATTGTTCTGCGTAGTTTGAAGGGAATCATTTTTTAATCTTTATCCCGGATATATATATATATATATATATATATATATATATATATATATATATATATATATATATTAATCAGGAAGAGGATCGGGGGGTTAAAAGATTAGTTCACCTCCAAATGAAAATTTCCTGATAATTTACTCACCCCAGTGCCATCATAGATGTTCATGTCTTTCTTTCTTCAAGCATCCATCCATCCATCCACCCATCTTCTTCCGCTTATCCGGGGCCGGGTCGGGCAGCAGTCTAAGCAGAGAACCCCAGACTTCCCTCTCCCTAGACACTTCCTCCAGCTCTTCTGGGGGGACACCGAGGCGTTCCCAGGCCAGCCGGGAGACATAGTCTCTCCAGCGTGTCCTAGGTCTTCCCCGGGGTCTCCTCCCAGTGGGACGCGCCTGGAACACCTTCCCGGGAAGGCGTCCAGGAGGCATCCGGAACAGGTGCCCGAGCCACCTCAGCTGACCCCTCTCGATGTGGAGGAGCAGCGGCTCTACTCTGAGCTCCTCCCGGGTGACTGAGCTTCTCACCCTATCTCTAAGGGATCGCCCAGCCACCCTGCGGAGAAAGCTCATTTCGGCCGCCTGTATCCGGGATCTTGTCCTTTCGGTCATGACCCAAAGCTCATGACCATAGGTGAGAGTAGGAACGTAGATTGACCGGTAAATCGAGAGCTTCGCCTTGCGGCTCAGCTCTTTCTTCACCACAACAGACCGGTACATCGACCGCATTACTGCAGAAGCTGCACCGATCCGTCTGTCAATCTCCCGTTCCATCCTTCCCTCACTCGTGAACAAGACCCCAAGATATTTAAACTCCTCCACTTGAGGCAGGAACTCTCCACCAACCTGAAGTGGGCAAGCCACCCTTTTCTTCAAGCATATCAGTCGAATATCAGCAAGATTAGAAAATTCCGATTCAACTATGAAAATCCTTAGTCGGGGACACCCCTTCTTCTTTCAGACGAATACAATCAGAGGTTATATTAACAAATTTCCTGGCTCTTCTCAACTTTATGCCAGTGAATGGGTGATTCTGTTTTGAAGTCCATAAAAGTGCATCTATCCATGAAAAAAGTGCATCTATCATCATAAAAGTGCCCCACAGGGCACCAGGGGCTAGTCCTCATGAAATCAAAAAGAACCCCATTTACTTTGTTAGCACACATTACTTGTCTTGTGGTGAACAATCAATCTGTGCAAGCTAATACGCAGAAAAATAGTTTGTCATGTTATCTTAAAAAAAATCTGAAAATGTGCTTCCACCCTAGAATGGCATCCCTTCTCTGATGACGTCTGTTTGACAACTTGGGTTTGAATATCCTTAACCACTACCATTTAACTGCCTAATGTAGGCCAACCTAAAACTATAACCCCCTGGTTTACGGTGATGTTCAAATAACACTTTAATATAAAGCTACACTAAAATGCTGCTGTTCACTTTCAGAACTGTAGGGATGCTTTCACAAAAATAATGTGTAACATGTTGGTTATATCATTTTCAGTTTTTAAATATAATTATACTTTTAAAGCATTATCATATCACATATCAAATATTGCATTATTAAATGTGTTATCGCATTTTTCCTCAATCTCGTGCAGCCCTAAATTTAATTATATTCTGTTTAAATTAACTAAATTACTTGTTCATTTTGATGAATGAGATTCAAAGATCCATGGATAGATGCACTTTTATGATGGATAGATGCACTTTTATGATGGATAGATGCACTTTTATGATAGACAGATGCACCTTTTTTGATGGATACATACACTTTTATGATGGATAGATGCACTTTTTGATGCACTTTTATGATGGATAGATACACTTTTTGATGCACTTTATGATGGATAGATGCACTTTTTGATGCTATTTTATGATGGATAGATGCACTTTTTGATGCACTTTATGATGGACAGATGCACTTTTTGATGCACTTTTATGATGGATAGATGCACTTTTGTGATGGATACATACACTTTTATTATGGATATATACACTTTTTGATGCTATTTTATGATGGATAGATGCACTTTTATGATGATAGATGCACTTTTGTGATGGATACATACACTTTTATGATGGATATATACACTTTTTGATGCTATTTTATGATGGATAGATGCACTTTTTGATGCACTTTTTGATGGATAGATGCACTTTTGTGATGGATACATACACTTTTATGATGGATAGGTCGACTTTTATGATGGATACATATGGAATTACATTTGTTTCAATAATAATGAAGAAACTTTTTAAAACTGAACGTAACTTTTTCAGAAACTATCAAAAATATGCCTATATATAAGAATACTATAAGAAAAACACTATGAAAATGAAAAAAAAATGAACTCAGTCGCACAAATTTAACAGGCTCTTCAAATATGCTTCATTCTTTGTTAATGTTTTTCAAAGATTTGTTTTCGCTAATTGGGGATTCTGAATTCATTGCCACAGATCTCGCTTACGTTTCGCAGTTTTTCGTTTGGTGTTTTGACACAAACCTCTCGTGGGGGCGGGGTTAACAGTGATCTACTCTGATTGGATAGTGAGCTTTTGATGGACAGGTGCTCTCTGACCGGGAAGTACAGACACCACCCAGTGGCGTGCATATTGGAAAGCTCTCGCGGTGATTAAATCTGGTTTCTACCGCAAAAAAAATCTTTTTCACAGACAAAGTGAAAGACATTTATTTTAAGCTCATACACAGGTTCTACCCTGTAAAGAAGTTTATACAAAGATTTAAATCTGACATAGATGCACTTTTATGATGGACAGATGTACTTTTTGATGCACTTTTATGATGGATAGATGCACTTTTATGATGCACTTTTATGATGGATAGATGCACTTTAATGATGGATACATACACTTTTATGATGGATAGATGGACTTTTATGATGGATACATACACTTTTATGATGGGTAGATGCACTTTTATGATGGATACATGCAGTTTTATCATGGAAAGACGCAGTTTTATAATGGATATATGCACTTTTATGATGGACAAATGCACTTTTTGATGCACTTTGATGGATAGATGCACTTTTTGATGCACTTTAATGATGGATAGATGCACTTTTTGATGCACTTTAATGATGGATAGACGCACTTTTGTGATGCACTTTATGATGGATAAATGCACTTTTTGATGCACTTTATGATGGATAGATGCACTTTTTGATTAACTTTATGATGGATAGATGCACTTTTTGATGCACTTTAATGATGGATAAATGTACTTTTATGATGGATAAATGCACTTTTTGATGCACTTTATGATGGATAAATGCACTTTTTGATGCACTTTATGATGGATAGATGCACTTTTTGATTAACTTTATGATGGACAGATGCACTTTTTGATGCACTTTAATGATGGACAGATGCACTTTTTGATGTTATTTTATGATGGACAGATGCACTTTTTGATGCACTTTGATGGATAGATGCACTTTTTGATGCACTTTAATGATGGATAGATGCACTTTTTGATGCACTTTATGATGGATAGATGCACTTTTTTGATTAACTTTATGATGGATAGATGCACTTTTTGATGCACTTTAATGATGGATAGATGCACTTTTTGATGCACTTTATGATGGATAGATGCACTTTTTGATGCTATTTTATGATGGATAGATGCACTTTTTGATGCACTTTTATGATGGATATGTACACTTTTATGATGGATACATACACGTTTATGATGGATAGATGCACTTTTATGATGGATACATACTTTTATGATGGATAGATGGACTTTTTGATGCACTTTTATGATGGATACATACACTTTTATGATGGATAGATGGACTTTTTGATGCACTTTTATGATGGATACATACACTTTTATAATGGATACATACACTTATGATGGAAAGATGAACTTTTATGATGATAGATGCACTTTTATGATGGATAGATGGACTTTTATGATGGATAGATGCACTTTTTGATGCTCTTTTATGATGGATAGATACACTTATAATTAATACATACAATTTTTTGATGGATAGATGGACTTTTATGATTGATAGTTGCACTTTTATGATGGATATATGGACTTTTATGATGGACAGATGCACTTTTTGATGCACTTTTATGATGGATAGATACACTTTTATGATGGGTAGATGCACTTTTATTTTGGATTCATACACTTTTATGATGGATAGTTGCACTTTTATGATGGATAGATGGACTTTTATGATGGATAGATGGACTTTTATGATTGATAGTTGCACTTTTATGATGGATATATGGACTTTTATGATGGACAGATGCACTTTTTGATGCACTTTTATGATGGATACATACACTTTTATGATGGATAGATGCACTTTTATTTTGGATTCATACACTTTTATGATGGATAGTTGCACTTTTATGATGGATAGATTGACTTTTATGATGGATAGATGCACTTTTATGATGGACAGATGCACTTTTTGATGCACTTTTATGATGGATACATACACTTTTATGATGGATATATGTACTTTTATGATGGACAGATGCACTTTTTGATGCACTTTTATGATGGATACATACACTTTTATGATGGATATATGTACTTTTATGATGGACAGATGCACTTTTTGATGCACTTTTATGATGGATACATACACTTTTATGATGGATAGATGGACTTTTATGATGGATACATACACTTTTATGATGGATAGATGTACTTTTTATGATGGATAGATGTACTTTTATGATGGATAGATGCACTTTTATGATAGACATATGTACTTTTATGATGGATAGATGCACTTGTATGATGGATAGATGCACTTTTATGATAGACATATGTACTTTTATGATGGATAGAAGGACTTTTATGATGGATAGATGCACTTTTGATGCACTTTTATGATGGATAGATGGACTTTTATGATGGATAGATGCGCTTTTATGATGGACAGATGCACTTTTTGATGCACTTTTATGATGGATATATGTACTTTTATGATGGACAGATGCACTTTTTGATGCACTTTTATGATGGATACATACACTTTTATGATGGATAGATGTACTTTTTATGATGGATAGATGTACTTTTATGATGGATAGATGCACTTTTATGATAGACATATGTACTTTTATGATGGATAGATGCACTTGTATGATGGATAGATGCACTTTTATGATAGACATATGTACTTTTATGATGGATAGATGGACTTTTATGATGGATAGATGCACTTTTGATGCACTTTTATGATGGATAGATGGACTTTTATGATGGACAGATGCACTTTTTGATGCACTTTTATGATGGATACATACACTTTTATGATGTATACATACACTTTTATGATGGATAGATGGACTTTATGATGGATACATACTTTTATGATGGATAGATGGACTTTTATGATGGATACATACACTTTTATGATGGATAAATGTACTTTTTATGATGGATATATGTACTTTTATGATGGACAGATGCACTTTTTGATGCACTTTTATGATGGATACATACACTTTTATGATGGATAGATGCACTTTTATGATGGATAGATGGACTTTTTGATGCACTTTTATGATGGATATATGTACTTTTATGATGGACAGATGCACTTTTTGATGCACTTTTATGATGGATACATACTTTTATGATGGATAGATGGACTTTTATGATGGATACATACACTTTTATGATGGATAGATGTACTTTTTATGATGGATAGATGTACTTTTATGATGGATAGATGCACTTTTATGATAGACATATGTACTTTTATGATGGATAGATGCACTTGTATGATGGATAGATGGACTTTTATGATGGATAGATGGACTTTTATGATGGATAGATGGACTTTTATGATGGACAGATGCACTTTTATGATGGATAGATGCACTTTTATGATGGACAGATGCACTTTTATGATGGATAGATGCACTTTTATGATGGATAGATGGACTTTTATGATGGATAGATGGACTTTTATGATGGACAGATGCACTTTTATGATGGATAGATGCACTTTTTGATGCACTTTTATGATGGATACATACTTTTATGATGGATAGATGGACTTTTTGATGCACTTTTATGATGTATACATACACTTTTATAATTGATACATACAATTTTTTGATGGATAGATGGACTTTTATGATGGATAGATGCACTTTTATGATAGACATATGTACTTTTATGATGGATAGATGGACTTTTATGATGGATACATACACTTTTATGATGGATAAATGTACTTTTTATGATGGATATATGTACTTTTATGATGGACAGATGCACTTTTTGATGCACTTTTATGATGGATAGATGGACTTTTATGATGGATAGATGCACTTTTGTGATGGATACATACACTTTTATGATGGATAGGTCGACTTTTATGATGGATACATATGGAATTACATTTGTTTCAATAATAATGAAGAAACTTTTTAAAACTGAACGTAACTTTTTCAGAAACTATCAAAAATATGCCTATATATAAGAATACTATAAGAAAAACACTATGAAAATGAAAAAAAAATGAACTCAGTCGCACAAATTTAACAGGCTCTTCAAATATGCTTCATTCTTTGTTAATGTTTTTCAAAGATTTGTTTTCGCTAATTGGGGATTCTGAATTCATTGCCACAGATCTCGCTTACGTTTCGCAGTTTTTCGTTTGGTGTTTTGACACAAACCTCTCGTGGGGGCGGGGTTAACAGTGATCTACTCTGATTGGATAGTGAGCTTTTGATGGACAGGTGCTCTCTGACCGGGAAGTACAGACGCCACCCAGTGGCGTGCATATTGGAAAGCTCTCGCGGTGATTAAATCTGGTTTCTACCGCAAAAAAAATCTTTTTCACAGACAAAGTGAAAGACATTTATTTTAAGCTCATACACAGGTTCTACCCTGTAAAGAAGTTTATACAAAGATTTAAATCTGACATAGATGCACTTTTATGATGGACAGATGTACTTTTTGATGCACTTTTATGATGGATAGATGCACTTTTATGATGCACTTTTATGATGGATAGATGCACTTTAATGATGGATACATACACTTTTATGATGGATAGATGGACTTTTATGATGGATACATACACTTTTATGATGGGTAGATGCACTTTTATGATGGATACATGCAGTTTTATCATGGAAAGACGCAGTTTTATAATGGATATATGCACTTTTATGATGGACAAATGCACTTTTTGATGCACTTTGATGGATAGATGCACTTTTTGATGCACTTTAATGATGGATAGATGCACTTTTTGATTAACTTTATGATGGATAGATGCACTTTTTGATGCACTTTAATGATGGATAGACGCACTTTTGTGATGCACTTTATGATGGATAAATGCACTTTTTGATGCACTTTATGATGGATAGATGCACTTTTTGATTAACTTTATGATGGATAGATGCACTTTTTGATGCACTTTAATGATGGATAAATGTACTTTTATGATGGATAAATGCACTTTTTGATGCACTTTATGATGGATAAATGCACTTTTTGATGCACTTTATGATGGATAGATGCACTTTTTGATTAACTTTATGATGGACAGATGCACTTTTTGATGCACTTTAATGATGGACAGATGCACTTTTTGATGTTATTTTATGATGGACAGATGCACTTTTTGATGCACTTTGATGGATAGATGCACTTTTTGATGCACTTTAATGATGGATAGATGCACTTTTTGATGCACTTTATGATGGATAGATGCACTTTTTTGATTAACTTTATGATGGATAGATGCACTTTTTGATGCACTTTAATGATGGATAGATGCACTTTTTGATGCACTTTATGATGGATAGATGCACTTTTTGATGCTATTTTATGATGGATAGATGCACTTTTTGATGCACTTTTATGATGGATATGTACACTTTTATGATGGATACATACACGTTTATGATGGATAGATGCACTTTTATGATGGATAGATGCACTTTTATGATGGATACATACTTTTATGATGGATAGATGGACTTTTTGATGCACTTTTATGATGGATACATACACTTTTATGATGGATAGATGGACTTTTTGATGCACTTTTATGATGGATACATACACTTTTATAATGGATACATACACTTATGATGGAAAGATGAACTTTTATGATGGATAGATGCACTTTTATGATGGATAGATGGACTTTTATGATGGATAGTTGCACTTTTTGATGCTCTTTTATGATGGATAGATACACTTATAATTAATACATACAATTTTTTGATGGATAGATGGACTTTTATGATTGATAGTTGCACTTTTATAATGGATATATGGACTTTTATGATGGACAGATGCACTTTTTGATGCACTTTTATGATGGATAGATACACTTTTATGATGGGTAGATGCACTTTTATTTTGGATTCATACACTTTTATGATGGATAGTTGCACTTTTATGATGGATAGATGGACTTTTATGATGGATAGATGGACTTTTATGATGGACAGATGCACTTTTTGATGCACTTTTATGATGGATACATACACTTTTATGATGGATAGATGCACTTTTATTTTGGATTCATACACTTTTATGATGGATAGTTGCACTTTTATGATGGATAGATTGACTTTTATGATGGATAGATGCACTTTTATGATGGACAGATGCACTTTTTGATGCACTTTTATGATGGATACATACACTTTTATGATGGATATATGTACTTTTATGATGGACAGATGCACTTTTTGATGCACTTTTATGATGGATACATACACTTTTATGATGGATAGATGGACTTTTATGATGGATACATACACTTTTATGATGGATAGATGTACCTTTTATGATGGATAGATGTACTTTTATGATGGATAGATGCACTTTTATGATAGACATATGTACTTTTATGATGGATAGATGCACTTGTATGATGGATAGATGCACTTTTATGATAGACATATGTACTTTTATGATGGATAGAAGGACTTTTATGATGGATAGATGCACTTTTGATGCACTTTTATGATGGATAGATGGACTTTTATGATGGATAGATGCGCTTTTATGATGGACAGATGCACTTTTTGATGCACTTTTATGATGGATATATGTACTTTTATGATGGACAGATGCACTTTTTGATGCACTTTTATGATGGATACATACACTTTTATGATGGATAGATGGACTTTTATGATGGATACATACACTTTTATGATGGATAGATGTACTTTTTATGATGGATAGATGTACTTTTATGATGGATAGATGCACTTTTATGATAGACATATGTACTTTTATGATGGATAGATGCACTTGTATGATGGATAGATGCACTTTTATGATAGACATATGTACTTTTATGATGGATAGATGGACTTTTATGATGGATAGATGCACTTTTGATGCACTTTTATGATGGATAGATGGACTTTTATGATGGACAGATGCACTTTTTGATGCACTTTTATGATGGATACATACACTTTTATGATGTATACATACACTTTTATGATGGATAGATGGACTTTATGATGGATACATACTTTTATGATGGATAGATGGACTTTTATGATGGATACATACACTTTTATGATGGATAAATGTACTTTTTATGATGGATATATGTACTTTTATGATGGACAGATGCACTTTTTGATGCACTTTTATGATGGATACATACACTTTTATGATGGATAGATGCACTTTTATGATGATAGATGGACTTTTTGATGCACTTTTATGATGGATATATGTACTTTTATGATGGACAGATGCACTTTTTGATGCACTTTTATGATGGATACATACTTTTATGATGGATAGATGGACTTTATGATGCACTTTTATGATGTATACATACACTTTTATGATGGATAGATGGACTTTATGATGGATACATACTTTTATGATGGATAGATGGACTTTTTGATGCACTTTTATGATGTATACATACACTTTTATAATTGATACATACAATTTTTTGATGGATAGATGGACTTTTATGATGGATAGATGGACTTTTATGATGGATACATACACTTTTATGATGGATAAATGTACTTTTTATGATGGATATATGTACTTTTATGATGGACAGATGCACTTTTTGATGCACTTTTATGATGGATACATACACTTTTATGATGGATAGATGCACTTTTATGATGGATAGATGGACTTTTTGATGCACTTTTATGATGGATATATGTACTTTTATGATGGACAGATGCACTTTTTGATGCACTTTTATGATGGATACATACTTTTATGATGGATAGATGGACTTTTATGATGGATACATACACTTTTATGATGGATAGATGTACTTTTTATGATGGATAGATGTACTTTTATGATGGATAGATGCACTTTTATGATAGACATATGTACTTTTATGATGGATAGATGCACTTGTATGATGGATAGATGGACTTTTATGATGGATAGATGGACTTTTATGATGGATAGATGGACTTTTATGATGGACAGATGCACTTTTATGATGGATAGATGCACTTTTATGATGGACAGATGCACTTTTATGATGGATAGATGCACTTTTATGATGGATAGATGGACTTTTATGATGGATAGATGGACTTTTATGATGGACAGATGCACTTTTATGATGGATAGATGCACTTTTTGATGCACTTTTATGATGGATACATACTTTTATGATGGATAGATGGACTTTTTGATGCACTTTTATGATGTATACATACACTTTTATAATTGATACATACAATTTTTTGATGGATAGATGGACTTTTATGATGGATAGATGCACTTTTATGATAGACATATGTACTTTTATGATGGATAGATGGACTTTTATGATGGATACATACACTTTTATGATGGATATATGTACTTTTATGATGGATAGATGCACTTTTTGATGCACTTTTATGATGGATAGATGGACTTTTATGATGGATAGATGCACTTTTATGATGGATAGATGGACTTTTATGATGGATAGATGGACTTTTATGATGGATAGATGCACTTTTATGATGGATAGATGCACTTTTATGATGGACAGATGCACTTTTATGATGGATAGATGCACTTTTATGATGATAGATGGACTTTTATGATGGATATATGTACTTTTATGATGGATAGATGCACTTTTATGATGATAGATGGACTTTTATGATGGATATATGCACTTTTATGATGGATAGATGCACTTTTATGATGATAGATGGACTTTTATGATGGATATATGTACTTTTATGATGGATAGATGCACTTTTTGATGCACTTTTATGATGGATAGATGGACTTTTATGATGGATAGATGCACTTTTATGATGGATAGATGCACTTTTATGATGGACAGATGCACTTTTATGATGGATAGATGCACTTTTATGATGGATAGATGGACTTTTATGATGGATAGATGGACTTTTATGATGGATAGATGCACTTTTATGATGGATAGATGCACTTTTATGATGGATAGATGCACTTTTATGATGGATAGATGGACTTTTATGATGGACAGATGCACTTTTATGATGGATAGATGCACTTTTATGATGGATAGATGGACTTTTATGATGGATAGATGGACTTTTATGATGGATAGATGCACTTTTATGATGGATAGATGCACTTTTATGATGGACAGATGCACTTTTATGATGGATTGATGCACTTTTTGATGCACTTTTATGATGGATACATACTTTTATGATGGATAGATGGACTTTTTGATGCACTTTTATGATGTATACATACACTTTTATAATTGATACATACAATTTTTTGATGGATAGATGGACTTTTATGATGGATAAATGTACTTTTTATGATGGATATATGTACTTTTATGATGGACAGATGCACTTTTTGATGCACTTTTATGATGGATACATACACTTTTATGATGATAGATGCACTTTTATGATGGATAGATGGACTTTTTGATGCACTTTTATGATGGATATATGTACTTTTATGATGGATAGATGCACTTTTATGATGGATACATACTTTTATGATGGATAGATGGACTTTATGATGCACTTTTATGATGTATACATACACTTTTATGATGGATAGATGGACTTTTATGATGGATACATACACTTTTATGATGGATAGATGTACTTTTTATGATGGATAGATGTACTTTTATGATGGATAGATGCACTTTTATGATAGACATATGTACTTTTATGATGGATAGATGCACTTGTATGATGGATAGATGGACTTTTTGATGCACTTTTATGATGGATACATACTTTTATGATGGATAGATGGACTTTATGATGCACTTTTATGATGTATACATACACTTTTATGATGGATAGATGTACTTTTTATGATGGATAGATGCACTTGTATGATGGATAGATGCACTTTTATGATAGACATATGTACTTTTATGATGGATAGATGCACTTGTATGATGGATAGATGCACTTTTATGATAGACATATGTACTTTTATGATGGATAGATGGACTTTTATGATGGATAGATGCACTTTTATGATAGACATATGTACTTTTATGATGGATAGATGCACTTGTATGATGGATAGATGCACTTTTATGATAGACATATGTACTTTTATGATGGATAGATGGACTTTTATGATGGATAGATGCAGTTTTATGATGGATAGATGGACTTTTATGATGGACAGATGGACTTTTATGATGGATAGATGCACTTTTATGATGGATAGATGCACTTTTATGATGGACAGATGCACTTTTATGATGGATAGATGCACTTTTTGATGCACTTTTATGATGGATACATACTTTTATGATGGATAGATGGACTTTTTGATGCACTTTTATGATGGATACATACACTTTTATGATGGATAGATGGACTTTTATGATGGATACATTCTTTTATGATGGATAGATGGACTTTTTGATGCACTTTTATGATGGATACATAGTTTTATGATGTATACATACACTTTTATGATGGATAGATGGACTTTTATGATGGATACATACTTTTATGATGGATAGATGGACTTTTTGATGCACTTTTATGATGTATACATACACTTTTATAATTGATACATACAATTTTTTGATGGATAGATGGACTTTTGTGATGGATAGATGGACTTTTATGATGGATACATACACTTTTATAATGGATACATACACTTTTATGATGGATAAATGTACTTTTTATGATGGATAGATGCACTTTTTGATGAACTTTTATGATGTATACATACACTTTTATGATGGATAGGTGGACTTTTATGATGGATACACTTTTATGATGGATAGATGGACTTTTATGATGGATACATACACTTTTATAATTGATACATACAATTTTTTGATGGATAGGTGGACTTTTATGATGGATACATACACTTTTATGATGGATAAATGTACTTTTTATGATGGATAGATGCACTTTTTGATGCACTTTTATGATGTATACATACACTTTTATGATGGATAGGTGGACTTTTATGATGGATACACTTTTATGATGGATAGATGGACTTTTATGATGGATACATACACTTTTATAATTGATACATACAATTTTTTGATGGATAGGTGGACTTTTATGATGGATACATACACTTTTATGATGGATACATACACTTTTATGATGGATACATGTACTTTTTATGATGGATAGATGTACTTTTATGATGGATAGATGCACTTTTATGATAGACAGATGTACTTTTATGATGGATAGATGCACTTTTATGATGGATAGATGGGCTTTTATGATGGATAGATGCACTTTTATGATGGATAGATGCACTTTTATGATGGACAGATGCACTTTTATGATGGATAGATGCACTTTTTGATGCACTTTTATGATGGATACATACTTTTATGATGGATAGATGGACTTTTTGATGCACTTTTATGATGGATACATACACTTTTATGATGGATAGATGGACTTTTATGATGGATACATTCTTTTATGATGGATAGATGGACTTTTTGATGCACTTTTATGATGGATACATAGTTTTATGATGTATACATACACTTTTATGATGGATAGATGGACTTTTATGATGGATACATACTTTTATGATGGATAGATGGACTTTTTGATGCACTTTTATGATGTATACATACACTTTTATAATTGATACATACAATTTTTTGATGGATAGATGGACTTTTGTGATGGATAGATGGACTTTTATGATGGATACATACACTTTTATAATGGATACATACACTTTTATGATGGATAAATGTACTTTTTATGATGGATAGATGCACTTTTTGATGCACTTTTATGATGTATACATACACTTTTATGATGGATAGGTGGACTTTTATGATGGATACACTTTTATGATGATAGATGGACTTTTATGATGGATACATACACTTTTATAATTGATACATACAATTTTTTGATGGATAGGTGGACTTTTATGATGGATACATACACTTTTATGATGGATAAATGTACTTTTTATGATGGATAGATGCACTTTTTGATGCACTTTTATGATGTATACATACACTTTTATGATGGATAGGTGGACTTTTATGATGGATACACTTTTATGATGGATAGATGGACTTTTATGATGGATACATACACTTTTATAATTGATACATACAATTTTTTGATGGATAGGTGGACTTTTATGATGGATACATACACTTTTATGATGGATACATACACTTTTATGATGGATACATGTACTTTTTATGATGGATAGATGTACTTTTATGATGGATAGATGCACTTTTATGATAGACAGATGTACTTTTATGATGGATAGATGCACTTGTATGATGGATAGATGGACTTTTATGATGGATACATACACTTTTATGATGCACTTTTATGATGGATAGATGGACTTTTATGATGGATACATACACTTTTATGATGGATAGATGCACTTTTATGATGGATAGATGCACTTTTATGATGGATAGATGTACTTTTATGATGGATAGATGGACTTTTATGATGGATACATACACTTTTATGATGGATAGATGCACTTTTATGATGGATAGATGTACTTTTATGATGGATAGATGGACTTTTATGATGGATACATACACTTTTATGATGGATAGATGCACTTTTATGATGGATAGATGGACTTTTATGATGGATAGATGGACTTTTATGATGGATACATACACTTTTATGATGGATAGATGGACTTTTATGATGGATACATACACTTTTATGATGGATAGATGTACTTTTATGATGGATAGATGTACTTTTTGATGCACTTTAATGATGGACAGATGCACTTTTTGATCCACTTTTATGATGGATAGATGCACTTTTATGATGGATACATACACTTTTATGATGGATAGATGGACTTTTATGATGGATACATACACTTTTATGATGGATAGATGCACTTTTATGATGGATAGATGCATTTTTTGATGCACTTTTATGATGGATAGATGCACTTTTATGATGGATAGATGCACTTTTTAATGCACTTTTATGATGGATAGATACACTTTTATTATGGATACATGCACTTTTATGATGATAGATGCACTTTTATGATGGATACATACACTTATGATGATAGATGCACTTTTATGATGAATACATACACTTTTTGATGCACTTTTATGATGGATATATACACTTTTATTATGGATAAATGCACTTTTATGATGATAGATGCACTTTTATGATGGATACATACACTTTTATGATGGATACATACACTTTTATGATGGATAGATACACTTTTTAATGCACTTTTATGATGGATAGATACACTTTTATTATGGATACATGCACTTTTATGATGATAGATACACTTTTATTATGGATACATGCACTTTTATGATGATAGATGCACTTTTATGATGGATACATACACTTATGATGATAGATGCACTTTTATGATGAATACATACACTTTTTGATGCACTTTTATGATGGATATATACACTTTTATTATGGATACATGCACTTTTATGATGGATAGATGCACTTTTATGATGGATACATACACTTATGATGATAGATGCACTTTTATGATGAATACATACACTTTTTGATGCACTTTTATGATGGATAGATGCACTTTTATGATGATACATGCACTTTTATGATGGATAGATACACTTTTATTATGGATACATGCACTTTTATGATGGATAAATGCACTTTTATGATGGATACATACACTTTTATGATGGATAGATACACTTTTATTATGGATACATGCACTTTTATGATGATAGATGCACTTTTATGATGGATACATACACTTTTTGATGCACTTTTATGATGGATAGATACACTTTTATTATGGATACATGCACTTTTATGATGGATACATACACTTTTATGATGGATAGTTGCACTTTTATGACGGATACATGCAGTTTTATCATGGACAGATGCACTTTTATAATGGATATATGTACTTTTATGATGGACAGATGCACTTTTTGATGCACTTTTATGATGGATACATACACTTTTATTATGGATACATACACTTTTATGATGGATAGATGCACTTTTATTATGGATACATACACTTTTATGATGGATAGATGCACTTTTATTATTTGTTATTTATTGCCATGAAGTTTCGTGCAGAATAACAAACAGCAACAGGAGTGCAACATTCTCGAAAAAATATATATGCAGAGGGGACTGATGCCATAACAAAAGAAAAACATCACTGCAGGCTTCAACCTGGCTGCATTTATGATTTAGGCAATTCAAAAATCAAAAAAAAAATTTATTCACTATATGTCCAGCTGTTGAGAAGACGCGCTCCGACCGCACAGATGTCCCAGGGACACTCAGGTACAGCTGCGCAAGGTGGGGGTATTACTGCCAATTTTCCACCACAAAAGCCGGTCGCTGTCAGCTTGCAATGGTCCTTTTCATAACTCAGAATCTCCTGTAACTAGATGCGCATCTTTACATTGACTTAACATTGAAATCATTCGCATCAGACGCTCTATACGCTTTTGGTGTGAACGCAGCAGAAGAGGTCACTTTCGACGTCACTGGATCTTATAGGCTTTTATTATGGATACATGGTCTTTTATGATGGATAGATGCACTTTTATGATGGATACATACACTTTTATGATGGATAGATGCACATTTATGATGGATGCATGCACTTTTATCATGGAAAGATGCACTTTTATTATGGATACATGCATTTTTATGGACGTCAAAACAGAAGCACCTATTCACTTCCATTAAAAAGCTGGGAAGAGCCAGGACATTTGTTAATATAACTCTGATTGTATTCATCTGAAAGAAGAAGGTCATATACACTTAAGATGACTTCAGAGAGAGTAAATAATGGGCTAATTTTCATTTCAGGGTGAACTATCCCTTTAAGGCTTGAACATACAATACAGGATTTGTGATCTTATTTTCAAATGAGCAATGGCTCAGTGGTTCATGTAGGTTGTCTACAAACCAGAAGGTTGGTGGTTCAATTCCCAGCTCCACCTGACCAAGTGTCGAGGTGTCCTTGAGCAAGACACCTAACCCCAGCTGCTCCCGACGAGCTGGATGACGCCTTGAATGGCTGACACCGCAGTCGGTGTGTGAATGGGTGAATGTGAGGCAACTTGTAAAGCGCTTTGGATGGCCATGTGGTCTGTTGAAAGCGCTATAAAAATGCAGTCCATTTACCAAATAAAACATTGGTGATGTCACGATTATTAGATGGAGTGCCCATGAACTTCATTAGAGGGCACTCCACTCAGGACCATTCCACCCATCAACCACCAGATGTCACTTGGACACTAGCACCTCTCATACTGTTGCACCACACCCGAACTACATTACCCATGAGTCACTGCATCACAATCACCCTGCCACAGGGTGACTCATTCATCAGCCAATTTCCTTGCCACACCTGCACCTCATTTACACACACACATAAAAGCAGCACACTCACTCTCACTCAATGCGAAGTCTTGTCTAGCCTGTCTAACATTTCTGAGCGTTTCTCCCTGTGTTTTGTCATTCCCGTGTTTGATCTTCGGACTGATTACTCCGACTCTGATTCTCTGCTGCCTGCCCCGATCTCTGCTTGTTTCTGGTTTCGACTCTGGTTATCCCTGACACACCTGACGCCATTCCTGATTTCTGCCTGTTTGACCATTCTTTAATAAAGCGCTGCATTTGGATCCGAACGTCTCTGGCTCATCATTACAGAAGACTTCGCCACTCAGTATCCAGCAGCTTTTTGTGTGGACACTGGTCAGGTATGGAGATGGCAAGCCTATTAGCCCTCAAGCAGGGCACTGGATCACTCGAGGACTATGTACAAGAGTACTTAGGCCTCACCTTTTTCTCTGATCTGCCGGATTTTGTGCTGATTGACTTTTTTTGTGATGGGCTAAATGAACCACTAAGGTCACGAGTAATCAGTGAGGGTCCCCGCTCATCTCTTAGTCAGTTTATGGACCATGCACTGCTGATTGTTGGCTCAACATTCACTGTGGGTGTCGCAGAGGCACACGACCCTGGACTCACTCACGTCATGGCCGCCAGCCCAGCGCCACTGCACAAGATGGCCACCAGCCTAGCGACACTGCACAAGATGGCCGCCAGCCCCGTCGACTTTCCAGAGTCAGGTCAAGTCACTACTAACACCCAAAAGTCAAGTAAAACAACAGTGAAATTTCATGAGCCGAGTCAGGTTCCAGTGAACTGTCCAGAGCCGAGTCAGGTTCCAGTGAACTCTCCAGAGCCGAGTCAGGTTCCAGTGAACTCTCCAGAGTCGAGTCAGGTTCCAGTGAACTCTCCAGAGTCGAGTCAGGTTCCAGTGAACTCTCCAGAGTCGAGTCAGGTTCCAGTGAACTCTCCAGAGTCGAGTCAGGTTCCAGTGAACTCTCCAGAGTCGAGTCAGGTTCCAGTGAACTCTCCAGAGTCGAGTCAGGTTCCAGTGGACTCTCCAGAGTCGAGTCAGGTTCCAGTGGACTCTCCAGAGTCGAGTCAGGTTCCAGTGGACTCTCCAGAGTCGAGTCAGGTTCCAGTGGACTCTCCAGAGTCGAGTCAGGTTCCAGTGGACTCTCCAGAGTCGAGTCAGGTTCCAGTGGACTCTCCAGAGTCGAGTCAGGTTCCAGTGGACTCTCCAGAGTCAGGGCTAGTCACCATGGACTCTCCAGAGTCAGGGCTAGTCACCATGGACTCTCCAGAGTCAGGGCTAGTCACCATGGACTCTCCAGAGTCAGGGCTAGTCACCATGGACTCTCCAGAGTCAGGGCTAGTCACCATGGACTCTCCAGAGTCAGGGCTAGTCACCATGGACTCTCCAGAGTCAGGGCTAGTCACCATGGACTCTCCAGAGTCAGGGCTAGTCACCATGGACTCTCCAGAGTCAGGGCTAGTCACCATGGACTCTCCAGAGTCAGGGCTAGTCACCATGGACTCTCCAGAGTCAGGGCTAGTCACCATGGACTCTCCAGAGTCAGGGCTAGTCACCATGGACTCTCCAGAGTCAGGGCTAGTCACCATGGACTCTCCAGAGTCAGGGCTAGTCACCATGGACTCTCCAGAGTCAGGGCTAGTCACCATGGACTTTCCAGAGTCAGGGCTAGTCACCATGAACTTTCCAGAGTCAGGGCTAGTCACTGGTGTTCTTCATAGACAGAGTCAAGTCACTGGTGATCTTCAAGGACCGATTAAAGTCATCAATGATCTTCATGAGCAAAGTCAAGTCATCAATGATCTTCATGAGCAAAGTCAAGTCATCAATGATCTTCATGAGCAAAGTCAAGTCATCAATGATCTTCATGAGCAAAGTCAAGTCACCAATGATCTTCATGAACTAAGTCAAGTCACAGTTGATCCTCAGGAACCAAGTCAAGTCACCATTAACCTCCATGAACTAAGTCAAGTCACCATTAACCTTCATGAGCAAAGTCAAGTCAACATTAACGTTCATGAGCAAAGTCAAGTCACCATTAACCTCCGTGAACTAAGTCAAGTCACCAACGATCTTCATGAGCAAAGTCAAGTCACCAACGATCTTCATGAGCAAAGTCAAGTCACCAACGATCTTCATGAGCAAAGTCAAGTCACCAACGATCTTCATGAGCAAAGTCAAGTCACCAACGATCTTCATGAGCAAAGTCAAGTCATCAACGATCTTCATGAGCAAAGTCAAGTCATCAACGATCTTCATGAGCAAAGTCAAGTCATCAACGATCTTCATGAGCAAAGTCAAGTCATCAATGATCTTCATGAGCAAAGTCAAGTCACCATTAACCTTCATGAGCAAAGTCAAGTCACCATTAACCTTCATGAGCAAAGTCAAGTCACCAACGATCTTCATGAGCAAAATCAAGTCATCAACGATCTTCATGAGCAAAGTCAAGTCACCATTAACCTCCGTGAGCTAAGTCAAGTCATCAATGATCTTCATGAGCAAAGTCAAGTCATCAATGATCTTCATGAGCAAAGTCAAGTCATCAATGATCTTCATGAGCAAAGTCAAGTCACCATTAACCTCCATGAACTAAGTCAAGTCACAGTTGATCCTCAGGAACCAAGTCAAGTCACCAACGATCTTCATGAGCAAAGTCAAGTCACCAACGATCTTCATGAGCAAAGTCAAGTCACCAACGATCTTCATGAGCAAAGTCAAGTCACCAACGATCTTCATGAGCAAAGTCAAGTCATCAATGATCTTCATGAACCCAATCAAATCACCAAAGATCTACCAGAGCCTCGTCACATCTCAGCCGAACTCCCAGAGCCTCGTCACATCTCAGAGCTCTCGTCCTATCCTGTCACGGCCAGGGAGGCCGTCAATGAGCTCTCATTCATTCCGGTCTGGGCTACGGAGACCATCCACCAACTCTCTGTCTGTCCTGTCATGGCCACGGAGGTCCTCCATGAACTAACCGCCTGCCCTGTAATGGCCAAGGAGGCCAGCTACCATCTCATCACGGCCACGGAGGCCGCTATTAACCTGTCAATGTTCTCTGTTTCAGTCCCACCTGAGCAGACTTGCGGTCCGGTGCCATCGACTCCACTGTGGTGGTCCTCTGCTTCGCCCTGGTGGGCTTCTGTCCCATCTGCTCGGCTGTGGTGGTCCTCTGCTCCGCCCTGGTGGGCTTCTGTCCCGTCTGCTCGGCTGTGGTGGTCCTCTGCTCCGCCCTGGTGGGCTTCTGTCCTGTCTGCTCGGCTGTGGTGATCCTCTGCTCCGCCCTGGTGGGCTTCTGTCCCGTCTGCTCGGCTGTGGTGGTCCTCTGCACCGCCCTGGTTGGCTTCTGTCCCGTCTTCTCAGCTGTGGTGGTCCTCTGCTCCGCCCTGGTGGGCTTGTGTCCCATCTTCTCAGCTGTGGTGGTCCTCTACTCCTCCCTGGTGGGCTCCAGCTCCACCTGCTCCACTCTGGTGGGCTGCCACGCCACCTGTTCTGCCTTGGTGGACCCTTGTTCCAGAGTTAGGCCCATGGCGGGCTCCCGTTCCCGAGTTAAGCCCATGGCGGGCCCCTTTTTCCTATGCCAGGCCCAGGAGGGGCTCCTGTTTTCCTGAGTTAGGCCCAGGAAGGGCTCCAGTTCCACCTGCTCTGCCCCAGTCCACTGCACTTCCTCATGGACCTGGCCCTCCATCCCTCCCCCTGTTCCGCCTCCGCTCCACCGCCCTCCTAGATTGTTTTGAGCGTCTGGAAGCTGCTCCTTTGGGGGTGGGCTATGTCACGATTATTAGATGGAGTGCCCATGAACTTCATTAGAGGGCACTCCACTCAGGACCATTCCACCCATCAACCACCAGATGTCACTTGGACACTAGCACCTCTCATACTGTTGCACCACACCCGAACTACATTACCCATGAGTCACTGCATCACAATCACCCTGCCACACCTGCACCTCATTCATCAGCCAATTTCCTTGCCACACCTGCACCTCATTTACACACACACATAAAAGCAGCACACTCACTCTCACTCAATGCGAAGTCTTGTCTAGCCTGTCTAACATTTCTGAGCGTTTCTCCCTGTGTTTTGTCATTCCCGTGTTTGATCTTCGGAGTGATTACTCCGACTCTGATTCTCTGCTGCCTGCCCCGATCTCTGCTTGTTTCTGGTTTCGACTCTGGTTATCCCTGACACACCTGACGCCATTCCTGATTTCTGCCTGTTTGACCATTCTTTAATAAAGCGCTGCATTTGGATCCCAACGTCTCTGGCTCATCATTACAGGTGAATTGATTGGATTAATTTTTTTCTAAAATATTTTTTTCCTGTAATCTCATGATAGGAAATAATGTAATAATATGTTCTGGATTAATTCAGTTTGCCCAGTAGAGAATTACTAAAACAGTCTCTTCTTGGAAACTGGGAAGCTGTGGTCATTGCCTGTAGATCACCATGCACAGGCTTTTCCACATAACCTGAAATCAAAATTAAATAAATATTCTAAAATAATCGTTACATTTAGGGTTAGTGAATTGTATAAGTTTAAGCATTCTTTAAAATTTCCGAACTCATTATGGAGGACACACTAAACCTGTTATTATGACTGATTTTAAGGTTTGAAGATGCAATACAGACACTGTGATCTGATTTTTGAATAGAATGTCCAAAGTGACATTTTGGTGAATATATATATATATATATATTTTTTTTTTTTCAAAAAAGAAATGAAAAAAATGTTTACTGTACTCTTATGATAGGAAATAATATAATTATTTGACTACACGATCACTCAACAGTGAGATCCAGTTTTTTTTTTTTATCTGTAAACAGACAAACATCAGTGGATCAATGGGGCAATTACTTCTCTCTCACTCTCGTGTAGACACTGAGAAAACTCCACGAGAGAAGCAACGTGCATGCACTCATCAGCTTTGTGCAGGTAAACTGATATCATTAACTTCCACAATAAAAAATAAATAAATAATTAAATGCTTCTAGCCTCTTCTTAACTTAACAGCCTCGAAATGTCATTACAAGTGCACAGCAATGGGAAGTGATTTATTCTGATTGAACATAGTGAACCAGACTGCAGTAGATGTGAAAGATATAAAAATCACAAATCATTCTCTGAATAGGCAACAAAAGTTACACTTACACAGATTTATATATATGCAAATACATACGTGGTAGCAATATGTTATAGGTCATATATATAATGGTTATATAGTTAAATCATTCTTATAAAAGTAATTCCTGGGAGGGAACATTCTGAATGCATTTACATTTAAAACACTTATTTCGTAATTTTACATTCATTTCTGTCATGAACAGGAAAATAATCAATAAAAAATTTACAGTCATTTTATGTAAAAATACATTTTTTAATCTGTAAAAATAGCATAAATTGCCTTTAAAAACATAATTTTGATGTAATTGATAATTACAATGAAAAACTGTAATTTTAATGGTAAAACTTTAAATTACAGCAAATAACTGTTTAATGGGAAATTTTTTTAAAAAAATTCAGAATATTACCTGTAAAATGTGTTTACAGTGAAGATGACGGCAGCAGATGTCTGATGATAAATAAAATTTGAAATCAAATTTTAAGATCTTAGTTGGCAACTCGAATGTAAAAAACTATTTAAAACCATACATATGACAAGTAACCCCTTTAATGACACATTGGTGAGTCTCATACAGTGGCTTGAAAAAATTGGACAGTCAAGTCACATTTAAAATCCATGTATTATTGAAATTCATTTTATAAATATGGTCAAACCAAATTACATCTCTTCTCAAAACTAATTTCTGAGAAATGTTTATATTACTAATGTTTAAAATTAACTAAAATAAACATAACTAGGTTTGATCTTTTGATAGATTATCTAAAGCCATCATATAAGCCATCATTTTAATATTCAAATTAAGCTGGAAAAATTGTGTTAATATCTGTGATTAACATTTGCAGATTGATGCATTAAAATAAATAACAAAATTAACCCAACATCTGAATTTCACTTCCTGAGGTTAGACAACTATAAAGTGATAATGGTTAAAGGAGACGTGTGTATTAAACACTCCTGAACCAGCTAATCAAGCTCTTGAGAATTACTAGAAACTTCCAGACAGGTGTTTTGGAGTTAAACTCTGCAGGACAGAGGTTTGACATACGCTACATGCATCATGGGGTTCTCGCTAAAAATGCATAGTGTATTTGTGCACACTCACCGCTTCACTGAAAAGTTCTTTTCGGTCACTTCACAGAAATACTGCACAAAATGTCATAATGTCAAACATCATACCATATTTAAGATAGAAACGTATTTTTATGCAAATGTATTTCAGGTACAAAATTACATACTGCTACAGTCAATGTAAAAAAATATAATAATTTTGATCCTTCATAAATTAATTTGACTTTTAGCCATAGACACACAGAGCACATGTCAAGAGATTTTTCAAGAAATCAAGCAGAGTCATTTCTTGGTCTTTATGAGCAGGTTTGCAGGTTTTCTGAAATAAAGTAAATGTTATGGTTATTCTACTCAAATAAGACAGTGGTATCATATAGAGAAAACATCAAGTTCCAGAGTTCAACTTACCACATGGTGCTGGTTATACATGTGTAAATTCCTCATTAGTTTCTTGTCAGTACGGAAATGGTCAAATTTGGCACCAGACCGTCCAGAAACCTCCTTTATCAGTTCTTGCTCAGCCTGGCAGAAAAACTCACTCTGCAAAGATATTGAAATCACACGTAAGAGCAGGGCTTGAATCCTCTGATTTTTTTTTTATTCTGATTGTTAGCATAAAAATAATAATAAAAAAGAGCTGACAGAAATTTTAAATTCACAGCAGGAAAAATATTTTGTTCTTCAGCATCAAATGTTACCACATGAGCAACAAAAGTGAACAAACCCAATAAAGCACTTAAAAGACAACGAGACAATACAAATCTGTGTATCATCTCACCATACAGCTATTCATTTGCAGTTCTGTCACGTAGGTTTCATTTGTCTAGAAAAAACAGGTAAATTAAATATTGCAATCACATTCTACTTTGTATATTAAAGTATAGAGTGTTTTGGGTTTGTTTAACTTTACTTCATTATCATTTGAAAATCTTTTCACTTCTCTTTCCAGCTCCTCAACAAGCTCTCCCAATAATTTCTTATCGCTGATTTCCATAGAAACGCTGGAGACCAAGACAGTGAAAGCGAGCAGTAGTATAGTCTTCATTTTGTCCGTCTGCTTGGGTTTCTCAAGGCTTTGGTTGTCTGAATCCAGAGGGACCTGATTCCTCCACTGCAGAAAGCTGTGTATATATACTCTCAGAAAGACAAGACTTGGCAACCAAGCTTCCTTTTTGCAAGGTAAGCTAAGCTTCGTTCATTGGCTGGTAACGGTGCACTCACTAAATATCTTGATTGAAGATGAGGTTGATGATTTGTCATATTGTCCTGATTTCATGGAACTGACACTGACAACGGCCAAGAAAGATCATAATGATTTTGGGTATCAGACCTCCAGATGGCGTGCTGAAGGCTAAATCTTCACTATGGTTGCTTGCTTTTGCAAATAAGTTTCAATACTGCAAAATCAAATGATCAATACTGATAGCTTTTGTAGCAAATCTGCATGTGTTTGTACTTGCAGTAGCATCGATTCACTGGAGATGCATTAGTCATACAGATGACGGCAGCAAATGTCCATTGATTAACAATGTTTAAGGATGTTGGTTGATTGAACTTAAATGTTAAAGCTAATTTTAGAAGCATATGTGTGGCAAGCAATCCCCCTAATGACACAGTGGTGAGTTTCATAAATTCACACTTAATGTATGTGTGGATTTCATTTCATAATGATCAAACTAAATAACATATTTTCAGTCATTTTTATTACCTAAACTATTTTTTTCCCCCTCATGTCCTGTTGTCATGTCATGTTACATGAACATCTGACACTAAACATTAATTTAAAAAGACAATATTTAACTCACATTATATGTATAATTTTATCATTCAAAACCTACTGCAAAACACTAGATTATTTCCTTAAAATAAATGTAATTTGGTTTGATCTTTTGATATATTATGTAAAGATAATATTTTTAAAATATCCAATTTAGGGTTGGGAAATTAATATTTGCTGTTTAAATAGATGCATTACATAATAATAATAATTCAATTAACAAAGCATCTGTTTTTACACATCCTAAAGTAACGTGTGTGTAAAGTAAAGTGTGTTTCCCCCAAATTATATCATTTTTATATAATGTGTTTGGTACCAGGGCTGAGCAGATTTAAATATGGTTTGGATTTTTGTGAATATCGATTTACATTAATTAAAAATGGAATGTGATTAATTTGTTTAATTATGATTAATTATTATTTTAAATCGATCAGCAGCACTAGTCCTAATACTTTTTGATGACAACATAACAGATCATGAAATAAAATAAATTAGAATCAGATTTTTTTTATGTATATATATTTCTGAAAGAAGTCAACTAAGTTATCAAGAAGGCCAACATACACGTTTAGTAGGCAGATGCAGGGAGGCTGATAAGCCTTCACTGTAAAAAAAATTTGCTGTAAAATAACAGTAAACAGCTGGCAGCATAGACGCCAGCAGTATACCATTATTTTTACGGTATTCATACGTAAAATGACTTTACGGTAGTAGTCTATTAACCAGAAATACAGTATATTTCTGTAGTCACACTGTTAAATGATTTCACAGTCTAATACAGTAAAAAAAAATGCAGCATATCTCTGTGATTTATTTGGAAACTAAAATAATATTTTTTAGGTTGTTACTTTAACTTTTAACATCTACTGTGCCTGTCTACAGTAAACTGTGAGAAGTTAAAGTAACAACCTAAACAATATTATTGAAATTTCCAAATAAATCACAGAGATATGCTGCATTTTTTTTACTGTATTAAAAATAACATAAATTTAGCAGTTTCCTAAAATATCAGTCTTCATTGATATTTAAAATATCAGTCTCCCAATGAACTCCATTATTCCCAGGGCTAAAGACAAATGCTTAAGATATGAATTATTGTGAATATTATGCAAAATGAGCAATGAAAACTTAAAAATCAAATACCTTTATTTCAAAGATGTCAATGTCAACATGAATACAAAAAAAAAAAAAAAAAAAAAAAAAAATGGAAAGAAATAGAAAATCAAACCTGTTGGACGATACTGAGAAGAGCTTTCTAGTAGCAAACAGAAACAGTAGTGTCTGCTTTAGACTATGGCAATAAACTTACATTCTTAAATTGCTTGTCAGAGACTGCCCCTGATCCTTACCAAATGTGAAGGGCATAACCTATAGTTGACTTTTTTTTTATTATTATTTAAGAGAAGTTTGAACACTTACCAAATTCGTGTCATAAGTGATTTATCTTACCTAGTAATTTAAGCTTTACCTTGAATAACACAATAGGTCTAAGACAAGGACCAAGGCAACAAATACAAATCATTAGCAATATTTGGAAAACTACACTATTAAGACTATTTAAGGAACATTAAGACCTATTTGTTACATGAGTAAGAACATTCAGCATGCAAGAATCTTTGGAACATTTTGGGGAAAAAAAGCCCACAGGCTCTTGTTTTTCCTCCCAACTTAGATTAAAATTTCCTCACAAGTCAACTTAAAATATTTATATATGTACACATATACATATCTGCAATATATTCTCTGCTGTCTGTAAAAATATACTTTCATAATAACATTTGAACATATGCAGAATTGGCAACATTTTGAGAAACATACTTAAGAACATTTTGAAAATGGCCATTTTGAAACTAGAACATTTTAGCAGGATGAATCAAAAATATGCATCAATAAAAACATTTAGAAATGAAACTGTAAGGTAGGCAACTGTGCCACTGCAAGCTAGACTTGCAGGTTACCTCTGTAAATTGTCCTGTGAGGTAAGCTTGTGTTTTTACATCCTAGGAGAGATGACCATCACTTTGGTAGTTGCTGTTCCTCTCTGCAGCATTATTCCAGTGCTGCCACTGTCAAACAACAACAAATAATCATAATAATAAATAAACTATAAAATCAGGAATGTACAGCATACACTCCAAGCTAATGCTTATAAATTGAATAATACCATTTCTCTTGTGGCTTAATGTGTGTGTGTATGTGTGTGTGTTTGTGTAGATGTGTGTTTGTGTGTGTGTAGGTGTGTCTGCGTGTGTGTGTGTGTGTGTGTGTGTGTGTGTGTATTGAGGCTTGAAATGTATCGTACTAATACCATTTTATGCAAAAAAATACAAATGCATTAATTTAATTGTATATATCCATATAATGATGACAGGGAATGAAGGGGGTTTACCTCTGAATTAATTCCAGAGTGCAGGCTGCCTCATCTTGATACTGAATGTTGAATATGTAGTAGATTGCAAACATAGCAACAAGTCCCATTGCAAATGTTGGTGTGATGCCCTCAGAGATTACACGGCCCTCAAAGGTGATCATCCAACCCTTTATTGTGACTTGCCCTGTTGCACCTGAAACTTCAAGTCATAGGACCATGGGAATAATTGTTACCTTGTGTAAACATTTGTAAACTCAAGATGATTGGCCGATATAATATACAATGTGTCTATCAATGAATATAAATTAAATCTATATTACCAGGCAGTATCAGGTGAGGACTTGCAGGAAGACTGAGAGTTGTCTCAACGTCAGCTGCAGTGGCAGACACCTGAAGGGAACAAATACATTAGCCTTACCATAATAAGATTTTTAAGAAGAATATTTATATAAAGAACAATAATTAGTAAACACTAGAGGAGAGTACCCTAGAGGCGAATGAGGTAGGCTTCTGAAGTACCTACAATCAAACTGCTAAACAGATTTGGCATTCAAAATTTAAAGGGTAACAATTGTATTTTTTACAGGTCTTGGGGAGTTCGACTGCAGATGTCTAAAATGTAGTATGAACCCTTTTGTGGCTCTAGAGGAAAATGCACATAATATGATAAATTGCCTTCAGTGATGTCACTCAGTGGCCAAGTTGCATTGTGGATAATGTAGGCACCAGGTTTTGAAAAGGAAGAAGAATATGTGAAATAAAAAAGTTAATACTTGTGTTTCTGCTGTATTGATTTGATAATTTACTTTTAAAACATTCAACAGTGTCATAGTAGGGCAAAGAAGACAAGTGAAATACTTTTTAAAACCTTGCACATACAACAAATCTTGTTATTGGCCAATGGTAAATTCCTCGAAGATTGAAAATCTACAAAAATGTATTAATCTTGATTACGGCTGCTGGCTGATTTTTAGATACACCGTATCAGTCTTCATGCTGAAATGTTTAACCTTAACCGAGTTGCAATGTTAAGATTGTGAAGGAAAAGCTAACTTTACCAAAATTAAATAAAATACCACCCAAAAGTAATATGGTTTTGGCTATTCAAACCTAAGCCCCACTGTTAAATGACATGTTCAAATCCCTAGCAAGACAAGCTCCTATCAGTTTGATATCAATTCTTGGCAATATGAATAATATTTGAATTACGGTTTAATTTGTAGATGCAAGACCAGATGGATGTTGATGAAGAACACTCAACGATGTGCAGCACGTCATCTGTGTCCTCTTCTGGACAATCTCCTATCAAAATGATGGTTACCGAAGTCCCTCCAGGAATTAATGGCAAATTATTCCTGTATTTTTAAAGCTGACCAAAAGCAGTAGCCTCAATTTAAAAAGATTAATGTTGTATCAAGCTTCTGATCGTGCTACAAATTCCCCAGTGAACATGCAGTTTCCAAAAAATACTGTATTGTCCTGTAATTTAAAACATCAGCATACTGTTTAGGGCCTCTGTCTTGTTGCTCAAATTTAAGCATCCCACAATGCATTGCGAACTACAGTACTAAACTGTTTAACATGAAAACAGTATTTTAGTGTTGAAAATCGGCTGTAAATTTACAGCAATTGCTTACAGTGTTGTTTAAATCAGGCTTAACAACCGTCCAAGAACTGAACTGATTCCGTCACCTCTGTAGACTAACAGTCTTTCTTCCCTTATCTGATTTGATGCATTAGTGCGGGTAGGAGTTAAGAGTGTTAATGTTACACTTTGTGATCTCTGAGCACTGGTCCTGGTTCTTTCTGATCCTGTAGAAATGCTCCACATAGTTGGATCGTCCCTGGAGCTCCACAAAATCCTCGTCGTGGGTGATGACAAGGAGCTGGAAGTTGCGTTTGCGAGAACGACTCTCAATTATCCTACAAATAAACCAAAAGTAATAATTGTTTTGTCATGTTCCTCCAGGCAAGGCAAGGCACATTTATTTCTAAAGCACATTTAAAACAGCAAGTGCTGACCAAAGTGCTGTACAGTTAAAGCATAACTTCACAAAACAGATACAGACAGCATAAGATTTTCAAAGAATTAAAGTAAAAAATTAGATAAAACCGTCCACAATAATCCAATAAGATAAAACATAAACTAGCTGCAAATTAAAAAGCTAAAGAAAAAAGTTAAGTCTTAAAAATGAGATTTAAAACTTCCAATATCAGGAGTCAGCCTAAGGTAGGTAAAAGGAGATCTGTAAGATATTCAGGAGCTTGACCATGTAATCCTTTATAAACAAACAGTAACACCTTAAATTTGATGCAAAATTCTACTTGCAGCCAGTGTAATGAAGCAAGAATCAGTGAAATATGGTCACTCTTTCTCGTTCCAGTAAGAAACCTGGAAGTGGCATTGTGAACCAGTTGCAGACAAGATAAAGAAGATTTAGACACACCAAGGTACAACGAGTTACAGTTATCAGTCCTAGCAGTGACAAAAGCATAAATCACAGTCTCTTTCTCAAGTCCTTTGCCATTAAAAAGGTTTTCAAATTCACAATGGATCTAAGATGATAAGATGTTTTTTTCCCAACTGCGCTGATTTGTTTATCAAACTTTAGTTCGTCATCAGCAATCACTCCTACGTTTTCAACATGTCCATTAAAATTAGCAGATAGCAAGCCTAATTGATTGTTGATCAGATTAATAGAGGACAGTGGGTCAAAAACTACTATCTCAGATTTGGATTCATTCAGTGTTAAAATTACCAGCCAGCCAGGATCTAACCTCAGACAGACAGTTAAGCAGAGAGAGTATGTTATAGTTATCCTTGTAGTTTAATGGAAAGTAAACCTGGGTATTGTCAGCGAAAAAATTATATGGCATATTTTACTTTAGAAAAATATGACCCAAATGAAGCAGGTGTAATGAGATCAACAACGGGCCTAATATAGAACCTTGTGTCACACCACAGTTTAACGGAAAAAGATCTGTCAAAGTGGTAAGATTTAAACCACTCTAGTGCAGGTCCTTGAATACCTACACAATTATTTTATCTTTCAAGTAGGATTGCATGTTCAATAGTGTCAAACGCCGCACTTTGGTCTAAAAGGACTAGAGTGGAAAAGGTCATTTAAGAAGGTTTTTAAGTCAGTTTTAACAAGGCTGACTCCATACTATGATGTCTCCTAAGACCCAACTGATACTTGTCTAACAAATTATTAGTATTGAGATGAGCAGTCAGTTGAGGAAAGACCACATTCTACAAGACTTTAGATAAAAAAGAAAGTTTTCGAAATGGGCGGTAGCTATCAAGGCTGTAAGGATCAAGGCTGGCTTTTTTCCTAAGAGGATTTACAACTGCATGCTTTAAAATTGAGGGAACAGTGCCTACTATTTAATATGATTAAAATAAACAACATCAAGAGAACAGGAAGAGCTATCCAGCTGTAAATAGACTAAGTTTCTTGTTTAAAGGCTGGCTGTATTTTCTTCTTCTTCTTCTTCTTTTTTTTTAAATAAAAACTTACTCCACCAGTGCGTGTGCAAAAGACTCTATATTCTCTCTGTCTAGGCGCCACAGTTCAGGCAAAAGGTCTCAGCCAGAGCCAACCGTATTATGAGAGAGGCAAACACACAGATCATAAACCAAAGATTATAAACATTTTCTTGGAATTAATAAAAATTAACAACTTTGCTTTCATTTTGCAGTTACACACTCTGATATCTGATCTAACAGTTTGATCTATCAACCAAAAAAACCACAAGCCAGGTGTGAAGTGTCAGCATCCTCTTCTCATCTCCAAAATCTAACGACAGCTTTGTGAACAGATAATGTGTGTGTACTGCATTGATAATGTTTTCATTAAATATGCATTAATTATTTTATGTACTGTACATTACATTCAATGGGGACCCATGGGCGATTCTTAGAGTGACCTCAAAAAAGAATGTTTCAATGTAGAGGTAAGAGTGCACAAACATACTATGCATTTTTCTAGAGAAACCCATGATGCATGTATCATCTTTTTGACCTTTTGTCCAGCACTGCAACGTCCACGCATGTCCAAAGCAGTGTCTCCTTTACCATTACAACTCTATAGTTATAGGTCCTACTTTTCCGGCCAGCGGAGGTGTTCTCATCCACATCAGAGCGTATCTCCACATACTCAATGTCTGTGAGAGATCAGGAGACATGCAAATCAGCAAATCTCAACATTTCTTCAAGCTGTAATAATGCTAAAATGTCTAAATTCTCTTAAAATAATGGTAACATTTTATTTTACGGTGTCCATAATACAGAGTAATTACCTCATTAAGTACTTAGTAGTAGATGGTGTAATAACATGCAACAAAATGTACTTAATATGTAACTAAGTTATGGAACAGCATGTACTTACAGATTGTAATTATGCACATGTAATAGGCAGCAACTGTTACACTTATGTAATAGGGCGAGTCCATTACACAGCTACCTACTGATGTAACAAAAGATCTTGTTACAGATGTGTTACATATGTAATTATATAAAAAAGCACTTAGTACTACACAATGTAACAACAAGTACCTACATATGTTACTAAGGTGTGGAAAAGCCTCTGGTTACATAGGGTATTTTTGTATGTTCTGTAGGCTGCTACACGTATGAAAGGGCAAAGTTGATTACACAGCTGTTGGTGTAACAGGGTGATCCAGATCTTTTAAAATATTTATTCTCACAAAACACTGCTACATCAGAAGAGCAGAATTCTTGCCACAAATCATTGCTGCTAACATAGGATCTGCATGAGCACAGACCATCCCAACAGAAGGTAAAATGGTAAAACAATAGCTTCTCTTCCTCTTCATTCCATATCAATTGATATGAGCTGCATAGATGGGTGTAAGTCAGATGTGAATGAATCAATGGCTTACAACCCATCAAGTTCTGTAGTAGGCCTATGTGTTGTACTTTAGTTTGTACCTTGCCATCTTAGTTTGAATAAACTTGTCACATCTTAACTACATGTGCTAGCTTCCTAATAAGATTTAAATTACAGAATATTACATGGGACAAGCATAAAATAAAGTGTATCAAGAGTGTACTTAAGTGTACTTCATAATTTATCTACATACCTTATCCATCTGTAATGTAGTTTGAATCGACTACTACTTCACAGTTTTAATACATGCACTAGCTTTCTAATTACATTTAAATTACAGAATATTACACTGGGATAAGCTACGTAAAATAAAGTGTATCAAGAGTGTACTTAAGTGTACTTCATAATGTATCTACATACCTTATCCATCTGTAACGTAGTTTGAATCGACTCACTAGTTCACAGTTTTAATACATGCACTAGCTTTCTATTTACATTTAAATTACAGAATATTACACTGGGATAAGCTACTTAAAATAAAGTGTATCAAGAGTGTACTTAAGTGTACTTCATGTGTATCTATACCTTATCCATCTGTAACGTAGTTTAAATCGACTCACTTGTTCACAGTTTAAATACATGCACTAGCTTCCTAATAACATTTAAATTACAGAATATTACATGGGACAAGCATAAAATAAAGTGTATCAAGAGTGTACTTAAGTGTACTTCATAATGTATCTACATACCTTATCCATCTGTAACGTAGTTTGAATCGACTCACTAGTTCACAGTTTAAATACATGCACTAGCTTCCTAATAACATTTAAATTACAGAATATTACATGGGACAAGCATAAAATAAAGTGTATCAAGAGTGTACTTAAGTGTATTTCATAATGTATCTACATACCTTATCCATCCGTAACGTAGTTTGAATCGACTCACTAGTTCACAGTTTAAATACATGCACTAGCTTTCTAATTACATTGAAATTACCGAATATTACACTGGGATAAGCTACGTAAAATAAAGTGTATCAAGAGTGTACTTAAGTGTACTTCATGTGTATCTATACCTTATCCATCTGTAACGTAGTTTGAATCGACTCACTTGTTCACAGTTTAAATACATGCACTAGCTTTTTTTGCCATGCATTCAAATAAAACAACAACAAAACATTTTAGATATTATTGTTTATGCGTTCTGCAGTGTCATCAAATTTAAAAAGAACTTCTAACCGAAGAACAAAACCCAAACAAGGAAATAAATTGTGTATCTCAGATTCTTTTACTTTAACAGGTTGGGGGATGCATTCAACTGCAAAACTGGCTCATTTATGGTTCATTATATATTTACATATACATTAAACTTGGTTTATATACTAATATACCAATACATACTAATTAAAGGTTGATCATATTGTATTTTCCTAGTATACAATTGAGTTTAAAGAAACACAATAAAAGGATTATTGTGTTGACACTGTATAGTTAATCTGTATATTGAATGTGTTAAATAATATTATGTGTCTTTACTACTAAGTATGCATTTTTACAACATTTATAAGGCACATATAAAACAGTATAATAATGCATTAAAGGTTCATTATAATAAGCAAGAACTTACTAAATGTTCTGAAACCGCGAGCCAGTGGAATATGCAAGATCGCCGCATTTTGACTTTGAAATCACATTACGCCGTATCGAGATTCCCCCCCTCTGTTTTTTCGTCCGCATAAAAAAAGAATAACACTCGAAATTATAATTAAGATAATTATAATCAGATAATACTGAAGCCTTTTTATGGCCTAAATCTTATCAAACAACCACGGAAACCCTGTAACATGTCTGATGGGTAACTTACTTTTACTTTACTTCCCAGAAACCATGTTTTGTGTTTAATGACCTTTTTTGTTTTACTTATAAATTACGTTACCTGTAAATAAACATTAACCATTCATGGAGTCCTTTATGGGATCCTGAAAAAATCGATCCGGTTCTGATCGATTTTTTCTTCTTTTGGACGTGGCTCTGTTTGCTATTGCACACCCTTAATAAAATAAAGAAAGAAAGAAAAAAAAGAAAAAGAAAGAATAAGATTGACTGCTATTGATTGAAGTAATCCGTAAATAAATAACGTACATTAAAACAAATAACTTTTTTCTCCAACCCACTTACCAGACATATCCATCTATTCTGTTGTCTTTGACAAACTTCATTTTTCTTCTGCATTATCCACATCGCATTATTTTGGCTAATATTTTTTTTCGCTGCATCCATTTGATAAGCTTTATCTTGTCATTTTTTTCGTGCAGTCGTGATACTGTATGTAAAGACACCATATGTAAAATTTCGCGCCTAGCTGCCTACCTGAGCAAGACACTTAACCCCCTAGTTGCTCCAGAGGTGTGCGACCTCTAACATATATAGCAATTGTAAGTCGCTTTGGATAAAAGCGTCAGATAAATGTAAAAAAATAAAGTGTTTTGCACATGAATATTTAAAGTAGCTTATGCCAGTGTAATATTTTGTCATTTAAATGTAATTAGGAAGCTAGTGCATGTATTTAAACTGTGAACTAGTGAGTCAATTCAAACTACATTACAGATGGATAAGGTATAGATACACATGAAGTACACTTAAGTACAATTTTGATACACTTTATTTTAAGTAGCTTATCCCAGTGTAATATTCTGTAATTTAAATGTAATCAGAAAGCTAGTGCATGTATTTAAACTGAACTACTGAGTCAATTCAAACTACTACGTTACAGATGGATAAGGTATAGATACACATGAAGTACACTTAAGTACACTCTTGATACACTTTATTTTACGTAGCTTATCCCAGTGTAATATTCGGTAATTTAAATGTAATTAGACAGCTAGTGAATGTATTTAAACTGTGAACTAGTGAGTCGATTCAAACTACGTTACAGATGGATAAGGTATGTAGATACATTATGAAGTACACTTAAGTACCCTCTTGATACACTTTATTTTACGTAGCTTATCCCAGTGTAATATTCGGTAATTTAAATGTAATTAGGAAGCTAGTGCATGTATTTAAACTGAACTACTGAGTTAATTCAAACTACTACGTTACAGATGGATAAGGTATAGATACACATGAAGTACACTTAAGTACACTCTTGATACACTTTATTTTACGTAGCTTATCCCAGTGTAATATTCGGTAATTTAAATGTAATTAGAAAGCTAGTGCATGTATTTAAACTGTGAACTAGTGAGTCGATTCAAACTACGTTACAGATGGATAAGGTATGTAGATAAATTATGAAGTACACTTAAGTACACTCTTGATACACTTTATTTTATGCTTGTCCCATGTAATATTCTGTAATTTAAATCTTATTAGGAAGCTAGCACATGTAGTTAAGATGTGACAAGTTTATTCAAACTAAGATGGCAAGGTACAAACTAAAGTACAACACATAGGCCTACTACAGAACTTGATGGGTTGTAAGCCATTGATTCATTCACATCTGACTTACACCCATCTATGCAGCTCATATCAATTGATATGGAATGAAGAGGAAGAGAAGCTATTGTTTTACCATTTTACCTTCTGTTGGGATGGTCTGTGCTCATGCAGATCCTATGTTAGCAGCAATGATTTGTGGCAAGAATTCTGCTCTTCTGATGTAGCAGTGTTTTGTGAGAATAAATATTTTAAAAGATCTGGATCACCCTGTTACACCAACAGCTGTGTAATCAACTTTGCCCTTTCATACGTGTAGCAGCCTACAGAACATACAAAATTACCCTATGTAACCAGAGGCTTTTCCACACCTTAGTAACATATGTAGGTACTTGTTGTTACATTGTGTAGTACTAAGTGCTTTTTTATATAATTACATATGTAACACATCTGTAACAAGATCTTTTGCATTGCATTTGCGTTACATTGCATTGACCTAATAAACTCTTTTGGAGTCAAGCAAAATGTCACCAGCCCACTCATCGTTTTTAATCATACTTTAGATTTAATTATATTGCATGGAATCGATTTTACTGATATAGATATCGTACCTCAAAGTGATGATGTTACAGACCATTTCCTTGCATTGTGCATGCTGCTTATCATTGATATTAACTATATGGCTCAGCGTTACCGTCTGGGCAGAACTGTTGTTCCAGCCACCAAAGACAGATTCACAAATAACCTGCCTGATTTTTCTCAACTGCTATGTGTCTAATACATTTGAAGCTGTTGCCCCCATCAAATAAATAAAATAAAAACGTACTGTGCCATGGTATAAAAGAAACTCGTAGTCTTGAACGCAAATGGAGAAAAACTAACTTGGATATTTTTAGAATTGCGTGGAAAAACAGTATGTCCAGCTATAGACAGGCTCTAAAAACTGCAGAGCCGAGCATATCCACAAACTCATTGAAAATAACCAGAACAATCAAAGGTTTTTATTTAGCACAGTGGCTAAATTAACAAATAACCAGACTCCATCTGATTCAAATATTCCATCAACGTTTAATAGTAATGACTTTTCTTCTTATGTGCCCTCCAGAAGTTTGCGCTCTGCAAGTGATCGACGCCTTGTGGTACCATCCCAAAGAAGTTCAAAATCACTCTCAAGGACCTTTTCCTGGACTGTCCCCAGCTGGTGGAATGACCTCCCAATCTCAATTCGTACAGCTGAGTCTTTACTCATTTTCAAGAAACAGCTAAAGACTCATCTTTTTCGCCTGCACTTAACCAACTAACACTAGCACTTTTCCTTTTCTTGTCTTTTAATTAAAAAAAAACAAACAAAAAAAAAACCTATGCGTTCTATACTAGACTAACTGAGACTTGTCATGGCACTTGTATACTGTTGTTGTTCTCTTGTTGACCTGACTGCTTCTATTGTTCTCATTTGTAAGTCGCTTTGGATAAAAGCGTCTGCTAAATGATTAAATGTAAATGTAAATGTAAATGATAGAATAGATAACATTAGAAATACAATAGCAAATGTAGATTCTACAGCGTCTAACATTTCAGTTTCATCTATCGCACCCAAAAAAAACTGCAAAAGATAAACTGCAGTGCTTTACAACTATAGGACAGGAAGAGCTAAATAAACTTATCAATGCATCTAAACCAACAACATGTTTATGAGATCCTGTACCCACTAAATTACTGAAAGTGCTGTTAGCTGTAGCCGGAGAACAGCTTCTCAATATTATTAACTCGTCGTTATCTTTAGGTCACATCCCAAAACCATTCAAGCTGGCGGTTATTAAGCCTCTTATTAAGAAACCAAAACTAGATCCTAGTGAACTGGCAAATTATAGGCCTATTTCAAATCTTACATTTATGTCTAAAATTTTAGAAAAAGTTGTCAGCTCAATTGAGCTCCTTCCTGGAAAAAAGAAGATCTGTATGAAGAATTTCAGTCAGGTTTCAGTCCCCACCATAGCACAGAAACTGCACTTGTTAAAATTACAAATGACCTGCTTCTTGCGTCAGATCAAGGCTACATTTCATTGCTAGTTTTACTTGATCTTAGTGCTGCATTCGACACCATAGATCATGACATACGCATTGATTGATTACAAAACTATACAGGTATTCAAGGGCAGGCCTTAAGATGGTTTAGATCCTACCTGTCTGATCGCAACCATTTTGTTAATTTAAATTAGATTAGATTAGATTAGATTCAACTTTATTGTCATTATGCAGAGTACAAGTACAGAGCTAATGAAATACAGTTAGCATCTAACCAGAAGTGCAAGAATATAGTGTTTTATATACATAAAAGTGCAGAGTAAGTGAAGCTATGATATACAGAATGTACAGTGGAGTTGCTATATACAGTATTGAGCAGAGTATGTACAGAATATAAATAGGAATGCAAATGTAGGGATTGTATGTACATTATGAACAGAGCAATGAAGGATTATATATACATTATGAACAGTAGCAATGTGAGAACAGTGATAATAAATACAGTTGGATGAGCAGTGTTGGGGAGTAACTAGTTACATGTAACGGCGTTACGTAATTTAATTACAAAATTAATGTAACTGTAATTAGTTACAGTTACTAAGAAAAAATGAGTAATTAAATTGCAGTTACTTATGAAATTTTTTACGATTACAAAGGGGATTACATTTGAATATTTACACACATCCACATACAGATTTAACTGATTTCTTTCCCAAATTGCACCGACTATTCTGAGACATACCGTCCTAATAATTTCCGGGATGCGGAAACACAGTCTGGTTCGTAGAATCCAGTCATAAAAACGAAATGCCTAACGCGGACGGAATATGCCACATTTTGGATGACTAAATCAAAAGTAGGTCAGTACACTTGAATCAAAACATGACATGGACTAGTGTCTGTGAATATTAAGCTCCAAAAATGCAATATATGACTCCTGCACGTTCTGCGTGTCTGTGGAAATCAGGCGCGGACTGGACACCGGGAGAACCGGGATAATTCCCGGTGGCCTGGCAACCGATTTTGCCCCACTATGTAATATCATTATTGTATAATTGCCTGCCGAATGTACTAAAGCGATCATTTGCGAATCCGCCGTTTGATAATGAAATCTCTAATAAATCATGAAGTGTTAGTCATGACTCGAGCACTCTCCGCGCCTCCGCCAAACGGTTTGGATCAGACTCAGAGTAATCAATGCGAGAGAGAGAGAGAGAGAGAGAGAGAGAGAGAGAGAGAGAGAGAGAGAGAGAGAGAGAGAGAGAGAGAATAGAGTGGACTGCTGGAGCAGAGAAGCAGAACTACTGTTCAGGGTTTCACGTCAGTTTCATCTGTAAAGATGCTTTTTTGTCTTTGTTTTTTTATTTAATTAATCAAGCAGCAGCACGTTGCTCATCAGTCATCACTCAAAATACTATATAAAGGACATCATTATTATCTGTTGTAATGTTACAGTAGTAATTTAGCTGAAAAACAATCAGATTTATTTTTATAGGTTTAGGGGGAGCTACGGACAGACAACAACTCAACCCTTACGAAAATTAACGTTTTAATATATTTCTATAAATCCAGAGAAAATAGTTACTATTGTTTAACTGTGGTAACCAAAAATTTAAAATGATTTTGCAAATTGAGTTATTTAAAAATAAATACAAATCCATTTGCAAAAAACAAAACAAAACAAGGTTATTGTATATAGGCTAAAAAAAGCAAGTCAATTTTTGTAAGGAAAACATGACTCGTGTACAGTATTAGGATTTTTCTATAAAGATATTGTAGTATTGTAGAGTATTGTATTGTATAGTTTTGTTCAATCTTGAGTATTAAAGTCATGAGAGAGATGGATAACAGGGCAAAATAAAGAGACTGAAGAGAAAAATAGAAGTGAAGGTGCAGTTCAGGAGAGAACTTTTAATTATTTAGCATGTCCCCAAATTAAAATTTTTTTTTTTATGTCAGGTCCATACCAAAAATAGTTTTGTCCGTGAATTTGTTTGTATGAGTTTGAATTTTCCAGTCTTAATTTTTTTTCCAGTCCGCCCCTCCTGTAAATTAATGGCAAAGACATGGTTTCATTTACTACACATGCCTACTGAAGCTCGCAGTGTTTTCAACCTCTGCTGCCTCAGTATAGGAGTACACGAGCACATAAACATAATTTCTAGAACTGTTCTGTGTCACTTCATGTGCATTTTACTTATTTTGAGAGAACTCATCATATCATATACAAAGAGACAGCAGTTTAAAAAAACATCAATGTTTCAGGAGTTTAGTACACAGAATACGACACATGCTTATTAGATAACTGTATTTAAGTTGATGTATATGCTTTTATTTATTATTCTTTAATTTTTACAAATTTAGAAAAGTAATCAAAAAGTACTCAAAAGTAATTAGTTACATTACTTTAATAAAGTAATTGAAAAAGTTACACTACTATTACATTTTAAACAGGGTAACTTGTAATCTGTAACCTATTACATTTCCAAAGTAACCTTCCCAACACTGTGGATGAGTGTGTAAAAGTATTGTTAAACAATGTATTACAGTATATACAGAATAACAGTAGTGCAATGATGTTTTTATAGAAATAGTTTACTGTGCTTTGTACAGTAACAGCTTTAGACAGTTTACAGTAATAGCTAGAACAGTGTGCAGTCTGTGCAAAATATGATTAGTGCAAATGCATGTGTTTAAAGTACTGTGACCAGTGCAGTAAAAGAGCAGGTGCAGGTTACATTGGTGGTGTGGCGTTCAGAAGTGTCACAGCCTCGGGGAAGAAGCTCTTCCTGAGCCTACTAGTGCGAGAGCGTAGACTCCTGTAACGCCTGCCGGATGGAAGGAGGGTGAAAAGTCCATGGTTAGGGTGAGAGGCATCCTTAATGATGTTCCTTGCCCTGCCCAGACAGCGCTTCTGATAAATGTTCTCGATGGAAGTTAACTGGGTGCCGGTGATCCGTTGAGCAGTTTTCACCACCCGCTGGAGTGCTTTGCGGTCAGATGCGGAGCAATTGCTGTACCATACTGAGATGTAGTTTGTGAGTATGCTCTCAATGGTACAGCGGTAGAATTCAGCAAGGATCCTGGAACTCAGGTGAACTTTCTTAAGGCTCCGTAAGAAGTAAAGGCGCTGCTGTGCCTTTTTGACCAGTGTGGAGGTGTTATGGGACCAGGTGAGGTCATCAGAGATGTGGATGCCAAGGAACTTAAAACTCGACACACGCTCCACTACAGCTCCGTTGATGTAGATGGGTGTGTGTGCATGACTCCTAGTCCGCCTGAAGTCCACAATCATCTCCTTAGTCTTCTGGGTGTTTAGTTCCAGGTTGTTGGTGGCACACCACACAGCCAGGTGCTGGACCTCATGGGGAGTCATCTCATTTATCACCAGTAAAATATGGCGTGCCACAAGGATCCGTCCTAGGTCCTCTTCTATTTTCAATATACATGTTGCCCCTTGGTAATATTATTAGAAAATACGAGATTCCCCTCTATCCTACTCAGCTATATATCTCAATGAGACTAACTGAAACATCTAAATTATCTAAACTAACAGAGTGTGTTAAAAATTTAAAAGATTGGTTTACCAATAATTTTCTCATATTAAATTCGGATAAGACAGAGATATTAATTATTGGACCAAAAAAAACAGTACACAAAATCTTGTAGATAACAGTTTGCAACTAGTCGGATGTATCGTTACTTCCTCTACAGTCAAAAATCTGGGTGTTATATTAGACAGCAACTTAAAACCATATTTCCCATGTTACAAAAACAGCATTCTTCCATCTTAGAAACATTGCCAAGCAACAAAACATGTTACCTGTTTCTGATGCAGAAAAGCTAGTTCATGCATTTATGACCTCTAGACTGGACTATTGTAATGCACTTCTAGGTGGTTGTCCTGCTTCTTCAATAAACAAGCGACAGGTAGTCCAAAATGCAGCAGCTAGAGTGCATACCAGGTCAAGAAAATATGATCATATTACCCTAATTTTACAGTCTCTGCACTGGGTACCTATTAAATTCCATATCAGTTACAAATTATCATTACTTACCTATAAGGCCCTAAATGGTTTAGCTGCTGCGTACCTAACTAGCCTTATACCACGTTACAATCCATCACGCTCTCTAAGGTCACAAAATGCTGGACTTTTGGTAGTTCCTAGGATAGCAAAGTCCACTAAAGGAGGTAGAGCTTTTTCGCATTTGGCTCCCAAATTCTGAAATAGCCTTCTTGATGATGTTCGGGGTTCAGACACACTCTCTCTGTTTAAATCTAGATTAAAATCACATCTATTTTGCACATTATTAGTCTTTAGCTTGGGTTAAACTAATTAATTTTACTTTGTTGGAACAGCAGCTACGCTAATTATGTCTCTATTTGTTTCTCTGTTTTGCCACGGGATTTAGCTACATCCCATGGTCACTAGGATTTACACAAGTTCCAGTCTGGATCCATAACACCTGAGAAGAGATGATGCCCACACCTCAGAGGACCTCAGATACAGAACTAACAAATGTTGCTACTGACTATGCAATCATATAATAATTGCTGTTTATAGTGTTCATCAACTGGTTGATTACGTCTTGTATTATTTTTTCTGAAAATTCCTGTCATATCCAAATAAACTGAAAGTCACCACTTATAAGCTACTACTAAATATTGAAAAGTTGCTTTGTAATGATTTGTATCGTAAATAGTGCTATACAAATTAACTTGAATTGAATAAATTGGTTATGTAGTCTAATGATTCCTAGAACGGCAGACAGGTTACTGTATCACCTCTCAGATGGCACAAACTCTGAATGTTTATGGAGAAATTAAAACAAGTCACTCAACAACAATTATATGCGCTCGCACAAATGCTACCAAATTACATTTTGGTAACCAAAATAGTTGCAAATTCGAGCCTATTCTTATTAATAATTATATAATACTAGAAACTCTAATCAGTCAGATTAAATTACTGAATTATTTTAAGTGAATTTAGACATTTTAGCGTTATTAGAGCTTGAAAAAAAAAAAATTGAGATTCAGTGGATTTTTTTTTTTTTTTTACAGAACAATAATGAAGTTTCCCAGCACGAAGATGGAGGAGATTAATAAAATCATCAGATATTTATGGCGGAGCACGTACAGAGGACAAGGTCTGCCATGATTTTTTCTTTAAACACAAATATATTGTTGTTTGCATGTCTCCTGATCTCTCACAGCGATATCATTGACTTGATTGCAAATAAATGCACAGACACTATATAAACTGAAAAGAGATGACATCACTGAATTCAATGATGAACTGCCTTTAACTGTCATTTTGCATTATTGACACACTGTTTTCCTAATGAATGTTGTTCAGTTGCTTTGACACAATGTATTTTGTTTAAAGAGCTATATAAATAAAGGTGACTTGACTTGACTTGACTCACAGAAGACAGTGACAGAAAGACAGAAGACTGTGACAGAACCCCTCCCTTAAAGGTCCCGTTCTTCATGATCCCATGTTTTAAACTTAAGTTAGTGTGTAATGTTGTTGTTAGAGTATAAATAATATCTGTAAAATTCTAAAGCTCAAAGTTCAATGCCAAGCGAGATATTTTATTTAACAGAATTCGCCTACAATGAACGACCAGTTTGGACTACATCCCTCTACTTCCTGCAGTAATGACGTCACTAAAACAGTTGTGCTCCGACGGAAAAGGAGGAAGAGTTGCATTTGTGTTTGTCGCCATGTCATCGGAACGCTGTTATTTTCATCTCGGTGTAGCCGCACTGGGTTGTATATTATAATTATCTCAAATGATATATAGGGAATTTTAATAATTAATCAGGAATATGATTAATATATATATATATATATGTATATATATATATATATATATATATATATATATATATATCATATGAAAGTTACATAAAAATTATTGAAGATGAAAAATAGGTCAATTGTATATATCAATAACTCATTAAAAGGCACTGTAATTTACTCATTAATATGTCAATATTCCATTCTTCATATCAATTATAGTGATTTCTCTTACTGTAAATTACCGCAAATCAAACAATGGTTTGTCCAGCAAACGGCCGTAAGATTAACTTATCAACTTTCAATAAAGTTATCACTTCTTATAATTCAAGGAAAAATATTCTCTGGCCATGAAAACATTATCCTATCATTATGAAATTTCGGTTATTAAAAAGTAAAGAGCTTGTAGCTAAAGATCAGACATTTCATTGACTCGTGATGTGAGCGTTTTAGACAGAGGCAATCATGAATATATATTGGTTTTTAATAATTGAACTAATAATACATCAAACTACAAATCACACAGAGTAAATACGCGTACGACAATACAGACAGTAAGCTTTGTACAAGACATAACGGAATCCAAATGAGGGAGAGAGAGAGAGAGAGAATGAGTGAGAAAGGATGTGAGAGAGAGATGAGAGAATAGGCGCGATCACAGAATAAGCTCAGTTATGCAAACTCACAGACAGCAACCCTTGAAAGACAACAACGAATCAAATCACCTTGAAAAGGTAATAGACAAACTTTAAGCAGCATTTAAATCTCCATAGAGAATGATACTTGCATGTGGTCTTTTTGTGACTCGCCAGACCAGCGTGCGTGTGTGCATGGTCCTTTGTAGCTAGGCCTGTTCTTTCGGGTCTTCCGGGGCTGCCGCGGAATCACGTGATATTTGAAAGGTCCAACGAACGTAATGATTCAGAATTCGTCTTCCTCGTGTAGACAGGTGAATAGGAGAATAAACTTAGTAAGTAAAAGAAACAAAAACAACGGAGATGAAAGCTCCCGAGGGAGCCATGAGAACAGGCTGTTCTCTCAGCTGCCGTGCTGAGATCAACGGCGATAGAAGAGCAGACCAAGAGCACGAAGAAGAGCAAGAGAGGGAGGAACTTCCCGGTTTTAGTTCTTATGGCTTGACTGGTTCACGCCTCTGTTTGCGTGAACAACCAATGAACGTCCGCGATCTGAAGCGGGAAAACGTTCCTTTGTCTCTGGGGAAACACCCACTTCTAATAAGTTATGGCTTATCGGATTTCAGCAGTGATATTCTAGCAAATTCGTAGTTCCAGATTAATACATTTTTAATTAATTTCCTTTATATAAGTGAGTCCGTCAAAGCATGACGATTAAACAGATATACCAAAAATAACATATATAACTGATAGAAACACAACGTTACATTCATATGCAAAATTACACACATTTAAAGTTTGATTAACACACGATAAAATTGTAGATACTCCAATTTTTGATTATGGAAAACATCTAATGCACCAAAAAAAACAATACTCAGTACATCTTAGTAATACAATGACGAAGGTAAAGAACGTTAAGAAAAGTTTGTGTGTGTGTGTGCTTATGTGTGTGTGTGTGTGTGTTGTGGAATGTGTTTTGTCTTTCCTTTGAGGCTTGGCGCGTATCTCTTGACAGTCTCAATAGGTGTAATAAAACTGTCACCCACGCCAGGTTGTTGCCGACATCGCGGCGCCCCAAATGGTGAATTATGTTGGAAGATGTTGTAAAACGAAGGTCCTTGTTTACTCACGTTCTGGACTTTGAGTGTAGAATGTGTTAGAGTCAGGATTCATTAATATGGAACAGATGGCTGAAATACCATCCGCTCATTAGTGCTACATCGGAGTCCAATCATCTTTGTTTGGCCTTCCCAGGGACACTGTACTTAGCGATCAATGGTTACAATTTATGTTTAACTCTGTTCCCAAAAATTATAATCCACATGCAAAACTATGTGGAGCACATTTTGCTGAGGACAATTTCCTCAATCTCAATCAGTTTAATGGCGGATTCGCACAAAGATTATTCTTGAAAGATGGAGCAGTTCCCTCTTTGTCTAGAGAAGGCGTTGTTTATGGACCACAACCGGTAAGTGTATTCTTTTAAGTTGGTGTGTTTAACAGTTTGTGTAAATTATTACACAAAGGGCAACGCTGTTTAGCTTTGTTAACTAGATGGTAGGGCTGTGCAAAAAATCGAACACTATTTTCATGCGCATCTCGTCAGTAAAGGCGTTCTGTGATTAGAAGTACATCTCCAGCACGTGCGTTCAGATCAGGATTGCCAGGTTTTCAAAAGAAATCCTGCCCACTTGCTTCTCAAAACTATTACAAAACTAGCCCAATCGCGTTTTCTCGGAGGGCAGCATGCGCTGAGCTGCTGTCGAATCACAACACAGGAACCGCTGGCACAATCAGAACTCATCACGTATTTCTGATGGAGGGGCTTTATAGAACAAGGAAGTGGCCACTGTATAAACTCTGGCCACCCCTAGGATGATTTACAGTGGTACTAATAATTTAAATGCAGAATGTAAATTCAAAATAGTTTAAGGTTGGCTCCACCAGAGTAGCCCTTCACCCTCGCCCTCCCCCGTCCAAGCAAAACAGAGTATGCGCATACATCACGTGATGGTCTAAACTAGATTGCATACGCATTTATAGTGCATTCTTTCACTGGAAATTTAATTATCAAATTTTTTTAAAGATATGGAGCAGAACATTTATATAATTTATATATTATTTCATATAGTTACTATTACACGGAGTGATGTTTTTCTCCAAAAGTCAGCATAATTACAAATGTGACAACAGTTCAATAAACAAGAAGTTAATATCAAGAGACTTACTTTTAGACAACATATTCCCTCTTTTTGCTCTATTTCTAAAAACAAAAATCATTCCAAACACAGCCACTGTTTTCTGTCTCTGAGCAACATGATAGTGTTTCTTCCTGAATGAATCAACCTTTTAGATGATTTGTTCAATCGCAATGACTCACTTATTAACAGTGACTCGCTGCCACTTACTGGTGGTTTTAATATCACATTGAAGGTACCCTTTCATTTTTAAAATAATTTCAAACATCAGTTTTCAATGTTTTATGTTTAAAATATCAAAACATTATTTATTCATTTGTAACTTCAGGTTAAAGTACTCCATATTAAACAGTGTGTCAAAACATCTAAATGCATTTCGGATGCAGCTTCTGTTTTCTCTGCATTGCAAAGATCAATTTTGTTGATACTGATTGCATTTGCTTGGTACCAGCCCAACAGAGAAGGGGTGAATATCTAAAACATCAAAAGTGCAAAACAGACAAACACACACACACACACACACAAACACACACTTATACACACATAAACATACACACACACAAATGAACGCGTGTCACTGTAAAAGCTAGTTTTGGAAAATGTGTGAAATAAAATAAATTATTTAACCACAAAGTAAGAAAAAAGCACACAGCAATGAAAGCATGTAAGCAAACACAAACACACAGAGAGAAATATGAGACTGTAACAGGGACAATTGAGAATATGTGGAATAAAATCGATGATTCAAAAGAATGGGCAGACATTGGATCCAAAATGCAAAAGTCTTACACTGTGTTTCTCTCTTGAACACACAGGCATGTGTCTGCACACACACACATAGAGTAATGTGACACTGTAACAGAGAAAATTGAGAATATGTGAAATGTAATCAATGGATCAAATAAAGGGAAGACACTGGGTCCAAAATGCAAACGCCACACACCGTCTCTCTCTTGAACACATGTTAACACACACACACACACACACACACACACACACACACACACACACACACACACACACACACACACACACACAAAACAAGCATAATTTACACAAAGTGCAATCATCCAATTTGCAAGAGACACTCAGTTGTGATCGTGATGTTCAAGAAACACTAAATACAGTTAGTATTTATCTGCATACAGTTAGTATGCAGATAATAAGTAAATATATTTAGGATTATATTTAAAACACTTATTTATTTATCTTTATTTTTCTATTTTCCATTTACCGTTTTATAATTATTATACTTTTGCTGTTATTTTAGTTTTTTTGTTCATAATTGCTGTTGCCTTTTGAAGATGAGTCACTGTTCATTGAACAGTACAAAAAAACAGATTTAATTAAAATGTTTATTATAATACAACCCGAATTCCGGAAAAGTTGGGACGTTTTTTAAATTTTAATAAAATGAAAACTAAAGGAATTTCAAATCACATGAGCCAATATTTTATTCACAATAGAACATAGATAACGTAGCAAATGTTTAAACTGAGAAATTTTACACTTTTATCCACTTAATTAGCTCATTTAAAATTTAATGCCTGCTACAGGTCTCAAAAAAGTTGGCACGGGGGCAACAAATGGCTAAAAAAGCAAGCAGTTTTGAAAAGATTCAACTGGGAGAACATCTAGTGATTAATTAAGTTAATTGATATCAGGTCTGTAACATGATTAGCTATAAAAGCTTTGTCTTAGAGAAGCAGAGTCTCTCAGAAGTAAAGATGGGCAGAGGTTCTCCAATCTGTGAAAGACTGCGTAAAAAAATTGTGGAAAACTTTAAAAACAATGTTCCTCAACGTCAAATTGCAAAGGCTTTGCAAATCTCATCATCTACAGTGCATAACATCATCAAAAGATTCAGAGAAACTGGAGAAATCGCTGTGCGTAAGGGACCAGGCCGGAGACCTTTATTGGATGCCCGTGGTCTTCGGGCTCTCAGACGACACTGCATCACTCATCGGCATGATTGTGTCAATGACATTACTAAATGGGCCCAGGAATACTTTCAGAAACCACTGTCGGTAAACACAATCCGCCGTGCCATCAGCAGATGCCAACTAAAGCTCTATCATGCAAAAAGGAAGCCATATGTGAACATGGTCCAGAAGCGCCGTCGTGTCCTGTGGGCCAAGGCTCATTTAAAATGGACTATTTCAAAGTGGAATAGTGTTTTATGGTCAGACGAGTCCAAATTTGACATTCTTGTTGGAAATCACGGATGGCGTGTCCTCCGGGCTAAAGAGGAGGGAGACCTTCCAGCATGTTATCAGCGTTCAGTTCAAAAGCCAGCATCTCTGATGGTATGGGGGTGCATAAGTGCATACGGTATGGGCAGCTTGCATGTTTTGGAAGGCTCTGTGAATGCTGAAAGGTATATAAAGGTTTTAGAGCAACATATGCTTCCCTCCAAACAACGTCTATTTCAGGGAAGGCCTTGTTTATTTCAGCAGGACAATGCAAAACCACATACTGCAGCTATAACAACAGCATGGCTTCGTCGTAGAAGAGTCCGGGTGCTAACCTGGCCTGCCTGCAGTCCAGATCTTTCACCTATAGAGAACATTTGGCGCATCATTAAACGAAAAATACGTCAAAGACGACCACAAACTCTTCAGCAGCTGGAAATGGCAAGAATGGGACCAAATTCCAACAGCAAAACTCCACCAACTTATAGCCTCAATGCCCAGACGTCTTCAAAATGTTTTGAAAAGAAAAGGAGATGCTGCACCATGGTAAAGATGCCCCGTCCCAACTATTTTGAGACCTGTAGCAGAAATCAAAATTGAAATGAGCTCATTTTGTGCATAAAATTGTAAACTTTCTCAGTTTAAACATTTGCTATGTTATCTATGTTCTATTGTGAATAAAATATTGGCTCATGTGATTTGAAAGTCTTTTAGTTTTCATTTTATTAAAATTTAAAAAACGTCCCAACTTTTCCGGAATTCGGGTTGTAGGTTTATAATTTTTTTTATGATGAATGAATTGCATTTTTATTAAATTAGAATTAAAACAATGGGTAACAAAATGCTTTCCATTTGTTCTCTTTGTAACGCAATGCTCAGCTTTGACTGTATTATAAATTCAAACTGGCACTTCAAATTACCATTTAAACCAAACAAACAAACAAAAAAACTTATATATATTCAAATCAACAACCTAAAAAAATGGAGAAAATATGTGAAAAACAACTAGGGAATTCCCAAGCCTTGCTATAGAGAGCTGTACATCAAACTAGTGGTTATAACTATGGTATTGCATGAAATTATTGGTCACTACTCCCACCCAACCCATTCTCACTCCAAAGGCGTCAAAAACCGAAGCATGGTCAAGCGCCCCTAGCGTCACTTTTCTGACGCCAAATGTGCCTCTCGGTGTCGAAATATCGACGCCCTACGACCTTCATTGCTTTCAGTGGGAAACTTTTGGCGTCAGAATTTCGACGCGAGGACATGAGATGTTTATCGCTATGAAATCACGTTCAAGAAGTCTCATTCAGCACACATCGCGATACTTGCTGTCAGTTCCACAGTTTGGGTGAGTAGTCGTAAACACGCTCTTTTAATGCCTTTTATAAAATGTATTCTGTCTTCTTTATTACTCAGATTAGCGCCATATGTTTAATCACTGTATTATATCGGTCATCCGCGGCTGTCTTTGAGTTTCGTTGCGTTTAAATAAATGAACACAGCTGCTAATTAGTGTGATTAAACTCTATCTGTCACGTGACGTGCCATAGACCTTCGATCCGTTTTATGTTAATTTCAGGTTCAATTATGTTGTATTTGTAGTAAAATCATGTTTATCACGACACTTACAAAAGTAATAAATGATATGTGAAGTTAAAACACAGTAAACGGGACATTTACCATGTTTTTACCACAGTAACTGTAGTTTTAATATGGTATATTAGTAATCAATACAACAATACAATAATCACCAAACCAGCTATGTTCTGTAATGTTAGTGTTTTTATGTGCTTTTATATGACAGATATCACAGTTATCATATGTTCTGTACCATGCTTTTAATACCTTTTAATGTAAATCAAAAAAAAAAAAAAATCAAATAAAACTAATTAAAACTAAATAATACAAAAAATGTATTTTTCCATCTTGCAGTTCATTCATATCAGTTTATATCTAAATATTTTGCTTACAGATCATTATTAACAATCTGTATATAATTCAATTTTATTTTCTCTCCCCTTTTTTATTATTTTTATTTTTAGCTGAAAAGACGTAAAGGAAGCAGTCAGTCCAGTGGTGTTTCTGGAGAGGTATTCCTTCAGAAATGGAGACGACAGAAAGCTGCGGAGGCAGACATTTGCAGCAGTAAGTCTGTGATAGTTTTACCCTTTTATCAAACATTCCTGCTGTTATCATTTGTACAGCATTTGTGTTTCTTAAACTGTTGCACTGTCTAAATACCCACACTTGCCATCTTTGCACTTGACCACTTGATTAATTATTTGACGTCTTTCCTGTATTTGGCCTAGGTTTTCATGACCTGATGACTGTAATAATAATAATTCATTACATTTATATAGCGATTTTCTAGGCACTCAAAGCGCTTTACATTGTGAGGGGGTATCTCCTCATCCACCACCAGTGTGCAGCATCCACCTGGATGATGCGACGGCAGCCATAGTGTGCCAGAACGCCCACCACACACCAGCTTACTGGTGGAGAGGAGACAGAGTGATGAAGCCAATCAGCAGATATGGGGATTGTTAGGAGGCCATGATGGTCAGAGGCCAATGGGCGAATTTAGCCAGGATGCCGAGGTCACACCTCTACTCTTTTCAAAAGACATCCTGGGATTTTTAATGACCACAGAGAGTCAGGACCTCGGTTTAACGTCTCATCCGAAGGACGGTGCTTGTTGACAGTATAGTGTCCACATCACTACACTGGGGCGCTAGGACCCACACAGACCACAGGGTGAGCACCCCCTGCTGGCCTCATAGCACCTCTTCCAGCAGCAACCTAGTTTTCTCAGGAGGTCTCCCATCCAGGTACTGACCAAGCTCAGCCCTGCTTAGCTTCAGTGGGAAACCGGTCTTGGGCTCCAGGGTGATATGGCTGCTTGGAAACTGTGTTTCCCAATCCTGGTCCTGGAGAACCCCAACACTGCACGGTTTTGGTGTCTCTCTTATCTGACAAACACACTTTTGAGGTCTTGGAGACTTCACTGATGAGCTGATGAGCTGAATCAGGTGTGTTTGATCAGGGAGACATCTCAAATGTGCAGTGTTGGGGTTCTCCAGGACCAGAATTGTGAGCCACTGCCTTATGGGACACACATATGTGTTTACAGAGATTTTTAATATCTAATTATCAATATTTCACATACTGTACATTGAACAGCTTTCCGTGACCTCTTGTGAGATCTCGGCAAAAAGTCTGACGATTTATTCCAAAACATGATGCATGATGGGATACACTAAGCGTTGTATAGTGCTCCGGAGCAGTATTGGAGAGGTTTAGTGTGTGTTAAGGATGCTGTGCTTTGGCATTATTAAGACCGGGGACAGTCTTGTGCACACACTTTCACGTACACACACTCTCAAGTGGCCAAGACTGCAAGTGTGGGTATCTGGACAGGGTCAAAGTCTTTAAAAAGAACCCTAAACACAGTTGCACATCACTTGTATGATATTGTACAAGCCCCAGGACTGTCTCATCTGACACTATCAAAATAATTCATATGACTATAGCTTGCTATTTATTACTTGATTTTAATAATGCATGCATTTAACATTTAATTATACAGCATCTTTACAGAGACTGCTTTTGTGTTCTAAAAAAAAACCCAGTGTAATGTATAAGTTGAATGTAATGTAATATTTCCTTCCTTTCTGTCTTACAGGATTGTTTGCAGATAACACTGTAGTTCTCCATCATGCACAAGGACTCACCTCGTTAACTCTTTATCCCCCACACACACAGAAATGGTCCCTGGATCAGTGATTAGACTTTGCAGTGGTTTGATTTTTGCAGAAGATGTAACTTTGTTTTAATTATAAGCTCATAATGAATACATTACAGAACCAGTGATGAAAAGAATAGTTAAAAATAGTATTTTTCGTATTGATAAAGCATTGTGTTCTCTTTTTCAAGCTTCATACAGTAAACTTTACTTGGTGTCTTCCTAATGCTTTTATCATTAAAAAAAGCATCAGTTCTCATCAGGAGTTTTAGTAAAGGAGATATTCATACACATAAATGTAACATAAATGTCTGTCACCACAACAATGCCTTTGGAAAGTGCATCAGTTACCGCAAGTGATCGACTTCCTCTAGCTCTTAAGGGGCATGATTGGTCAGAGGCTGTGGTTGATTCTGGGATTGGGGAACTGGATAGTCACAACAGCAGTGATCACCACATGGAAAACTTCGGGGAAATAAGGGAACTAGAAGGAGGCAGAGATAAAGAGAGGGGAGGAAGACGGGGAGAAAGTATGGAGAGTGGAATAGTAGGGGATGGATTCAAAGGAGATCGAAGAGTGTCTCTTGATTTGTCTCTTTCTCACCCCAATAAATTAGTTCAAAAACCACACAAACTGCACATGCATAAATCCAAACCTCCAAACCCACCACATGCAAAAACACACATTCAGAATATGTCAAAATATCATGCACACACAGAAAATGGACGAACCGGACCACTGCTACATCGGCAGGCTAGCACCGCTCCCAACATGTACAGGTCAAGGGAAGAGGAAGAGCAAGAACAGGGAAGAGGAGGTGAAGCTGCTGTTAAGACTCCAGTAATTATGGATCGTAGTCTGAACTCTCCTCTCTCCAATGTTAAGGCCAGCATCATAAATGAACTCAGCAGTAAACTACAGCAGCTTGGTGGCTGGCAGAGTCAGGAACAACCATCAATGGCATCAGTTCTCATCAGGAGAACTGTTCTCATCAGGAGTTTTAGTAAAGGAGATATTCATACACAGTCTTCCCCTAGTTCCAGTCATGAAGTGAATTCATGATGTTATTGTCAAAGGTAGCAGGTGTTTGTTTTCCTGAACACTTTCTCTGTCTTCCATGTCTTCATGGTGTTGTTTTGTGAGTTTGAAACATTTACATTGTGTTGTATAACATTTTGGTCAGCTTTTTCCAGTGTTCTCTGAAAGACATACTGTATTTCCTGTTTTGTTTTTTAATAAAAGCATTTTCATTTGCATACTGAAAATAGTTAACATTTACAACATAACTGCCTTTTTATTCTTAATTTGGGTACGTCTTTAAATGAGTTTGACATATCAATAAATAATGGAAGATCTTTACAAAATATGCATGTTCATTATGCTTTATGTATTTATTTGTTCATTCATTCATTCATTTATTCTCTCTGTTTTTATTCCTTCAAATGGTAGAGAAATGGTAAATCACAGAAACACAAATGTGAACAATTATAACTTTAAAACACAATGTAAATTTTAGAAGCACATCATTTGATTAGTAAATATATTTTTCTTTGGTCAAAAAAAAAAATTAAAATCTTAAAAATCTGTTTTATATTTAATGATAGGAATCTATCTGTTGGGTGCTAACTGCGAGTGCTGGGCATGTGCACATCAATATTGCCCCATTTTTGTCAAGCTGAACAACGGAGGAAGGTGTAGACGTTAATAAAACAGAATCTAATAAGTAGCAAATATTATCTATTGTTAACCGAATCTATCCCTTCAGCCGAAAAACAAAAGACATCCGCCATAAATGGATAAGGAAGTGTGACGCCGCTGCTCAGCTTTGATGTCATTGGCTGTGAATTTTCAGGACAGTCTGTGGTTGGACTATCTTTTAACCCATTTTAAACAGCGCATCATGTTAAAAAGTATGTTTTGCTGCTAGCATCACATTGGTAATATATTAAGTCAACAATGAAGTGTCGCTATCTTGAGAAAAATGACATCTTTAGCGAGATCCTATCCCTAACCCTGTGCATAACTTCAATAAACTACAAAAAACAGCCCCCTAGTGTTGCCTTTCCATAGATAGAACGATGGAGGGTGTGGGTAATGTAGTTTAAAACTTTTTATTAACAAAACAAAATAAATTATTTATTTTAAGGAAAACTGGATATCTAAATATGTTCATTGTGCAAACATCTATGATATATTTGAGAGGCAGGCTGAAATGTGGTATTTTACAGTGAGCAATATTTAAAATGCCTTTATGCCAGCTTTCCATTTATTTCTGAAAATTGAGTTCAACATTATTTTATCAGCATAGCATAAGTAATAATCCTGCCCATTTTCTCTTTGATATGTTTATTGGACTCTGATTTACAGCCATTTGAAATGTACAGTTTTGTGCTCTTCCAGGGGGTGGTACTGGGCCCCTGGGGGTAGAAGGGCAGTAAAACCTACGTATATGTGTTCTCCTCATCATGGAAAACAAACTGAGCTGAGTCACATTTATATCTGACAGTTTTCACAGTCCTCTGTTTTCTATTTTTACATCATGACTAGGAAAGCTTTTGACAGGACATTGTGAGGCCATCTGATGAAACATGGAAAAATTAGAAAGAAATTATTTAATAATGAAAATAATAGATTATTTATTTGATTTTTGAAGTAAATGGCAATAAATATAATGGATGAACCTGCAACAACTTGCCTTTATCTATTCCTCACTGTAAAGCATTAATCAAGGACAAATTATACTGTGATACTTCACTATTACACAAGGACAAATTCATGCAGTGCTAAGAATATATATATATATATGCTCTTGGTTTTGATGCAGTTCAAGATCCACATTGATCATTCCTGATACATTTTCAGTTATCCCTCAAGTGTTTGTAACAATAAAGCCCATGGCACCATCTTGTAATGCAAAATAATTAATCTCGTAACTCCCTTTATTTCACAAAAAAATTGCATATGTTACTAAAATATAAAAAATAACTTTCTGGTGCACTGATGTCCCAGATGTTATTAATCTGATCAAAAATGTTTATGACTGAAGTAAAAAATAATCCTAATAATTAATATGTAGTTTTTCCAAGTCTAAAATAAACACATATGAGCCTACCTAGTAAAATGATGTATTTACCAAGAATCTTCAGAACACAATATTCACCATTTTCATTTTATTGAAGCATAGACTATAAAGTTGATAAAGTAGCATCAAGACAAATAAGATTCAAGGAAAATAATTATCAACAAAAATACATTAACCTCATATATTAATCAGTTCACACAGATGAGTGATGAAATGTCCTTAAAAGTCACACAGTCCCATCCAGTCAACTGTGATACAGATCATGTGATACATATAAGACATGTGATACTGTTTCAGAAAATAATGATTCCTTATCACATCTAAACTGGTTTCATCTCCCCATCATCTTCTTCTCTCGTGTCTGGAAACAGTTTGTGGCTGATATCCAGCACTGATGTGGTGTAGCTTGTTCTCAGCCAGAGGATCTCTCAGTCCTAACATCCCAGACCTGTTCAAAGTGAAACAAACAATCCAGATGAAGTTGTTTAATGGACAGAGAGCTCAGCTTATGTTCTGCGTGATTTTAGCAGGGTGAGCAACTATGACCCTTGTAGTACTGTACACTTACCATTCTTCAAGCTGCTTTAAGACCTTTTGAGAAGCTTTTTCTTTGAAGACAATTTACCACATCCTCTTCTTTCACTCCTTTCAAGGGCATCATTTGGTCAAAACCCCTCATTTGGCTGATGAGATCATCTGTACAAATAAAAATACTGCAATAAATATTTCATTCTGCAAGAATTAAGAAAAAGTTACACAGGGCAAAGGTCTTGCTCATGAGACTCCATTAGCATGTGTAGTTCTCAGAGACTCTAGAATTTATCTAATGTTGCAGTAAATGAGTTTTCTTCCTCTAGAATCTTTCTCCAAAGTTCCTGACTTCTCTCACAAATGTGTTTTAGTCTGTGCAGTGTAAGGCCTGGCTTCAAACCAATCAACTATCAATCCACAATTTATAACATTACATTTACAAAACAATGAAATAATGTCAATTGGTGTTTATATCAACTAAACCAATTTCATGACACTTGTCTGCTTTTAAACAGGTGGTGTGTTTTTAAAAACATAAGATTAAAAATGTCCAGTCACACTTTGCTAACATGCTGTAATTGTAATAGTATAAAAAAAAAAAATTAAGGCTGACATGAACAGTCCTGTGAGAGATCATCATAAAGTGCTGTAACACATAACAGCATTGCTTCAACACACACATACCAGTGGACTTCTGTTTGTTTGAGCACAAGATGGCCGTCTTCATTCCTCATCCTGAGCAAATCATTTCCTTGGTCTTCCTTCTCCTCTGTGAAAAAAGATAATCTCTACTTACTCTGTGTGCAATTAATATTGCTCATTAAACATAATTAAGTTAATTTAAAATAAGATTCAGACCAGAGCATTTGAGGAGTAAATGCTGATTCAAAAAAACTCTAAACAAATGTACCTGGGAAGAGCTGATCATGGCAAGAATCGCTGAGACTCAGTAATAGCTCTTTTAGTTTTTAGGAAGGTTTGTGAGGGTTGGCTCACCAAAAACTTCTGAAAAAAGAGCAGCATTATCTGCAAACAATCCTGTAAGACAGAAAGGAAGTAAATATTAATTATGTGCAACTTATACATTACACTGGGTTTTGTTTAGACCATAAAAGCAGCCTCTGTAAAGATGCTGTATAATTAAATGTTAAATGCATCCATTATTAAAAGCAAGTAATTAATAGCAAGCTATAGTCATATGAATTATTTTGATAGTGTCAGATGAGACAATATCATACAAGTGTTAAACGGAATTATTAAGACTGTGATGTGCGATTGTGTTTAGGGTTCATTTTAAAGACTTTGACCCTGTCCAGATACCCACACTTGCAGTCTTGGCCACTTGAGAGTGTGTGTACGTGACAGTGTGTGCACAAGACTGTCCCCGGTCTTAATAATGCCAAAGCACAGCGTCCTTAACACACACTAAACCTCTCCAATACTGCTCCGGAGCACTATACAACGCTTAGTGTATCCCATCATGCATCATGTTTTGGAATAAATCGTCAGACTTTTTGCCGAGATCTCACAAGAGGTCACGGAAAGCTGTTCAATGTACAGTATGTGAAATATTGATAATTAGATATAAAAAATCTCTGTAAACACATATGTGTGTCCCATAAGGCAGTGGCTCACAATTCTGGTCCTGGAGAACCCCAACACTGCACATTTGAGATGTCTCCCTGATCAAACACACCTGATTCAGCTCATCAGCTCATCAGTGAAGACTCCAAGACCTCAAAAGTGTGTTTGTCAGATAAGAGAGACACCAAAACCGTGCAGTGTTGGGGTTCTCCAGGACCAGGATTGGGAAACACAGTCATGAAAACCTAGGCCAAATACAGGAAAGACGTCAAATAATTAATCAAGTGGTCAAGTGCAAAGATGGCAAGTGTGGGTATTTAGACAGTGCAACAGTTTAAGAAACAACAAATGCTGTACAAATGATAACAGCAGGAATGTTTGATAAAAGGGTAAAACTATCACAGACTTACTGCTGCAAATGTCTGCCTCCGCAGCTTTCTGTCGTCTCCATTTCTGAAGGAATACCCCTCCACAAACACCACTGGACTGACTGCTTCCTTTACGTCTTTTCAGCTAAAAATAAAAATAAAAATAATAAAAAAGGGGAGAGAAAATAAAATTGAATTACAACCCGAATTCCGGAAAAGTTGGGACGTTTTTTAAATTTTAATAAAATGAAAACTAAAGGAATTTCAAATCACATGAGCCAATATTTTATTCACAATAGAACATAGATAACGTAGCAAATGTTTAAACTGAGAAATTTTACACTTTTATCCACTTAATTAGCTCATTTAAAATTTAATGCCTGCTACAGGTCTCAAAAAAGTTGGCACGGGGGCAACAAATGGCTAAAAAAGCAAGCAGTTTTGAAAAGATTCAGCTGGGAGAACATCTAGTTAATTGATATCAGGTCTGTAACATGATTAGCTATAAAAGCTTTGTCTTAGAGAAGCAGAGTCTCTCAGAAGTAAAGATGGGCAGAGGCTCTCCAATCTGTGAAAGACTGCGTGAAAAAATTGTGGAAAACTTTAAAAACAATGTTCCTCAACGTCAAATTGCAAAGGCTTTGCAAATCTCATCATCTACAGTGCATAACATCATCAAAAGATTCAGAGAAACTGGAGAAATCTCTGTGCGTAAGGGACAAGGCCGGAGACCTTTATTGGATGCCCGTGGTCTTCGGGCTCTCAGACGACACTGCATCACTCATCGGCATGATTGTGTCAATGACATTACTAAATGGGCCCAGGAATACTTCCAGAAACCACTGTCGGTAAACACAATCCGCCGTGCCATCAGCAGATGCCAACTAAAGCTCTATCATGCAAAAAGGAAGTCATATGTGAACATGGTCCAGAAGCGCCGTCGTGTCCTGTGGGCCAAGGCTCATTTAAAATGGACTACTTTCAAAGTGGAATAGTGTTTTATGGTCAGACGAGTCCAAATTTGACATTCTTGTTGGAAATCACGGATGCCGTGTCCTCCGGGCTAAAGAGGAGGGAGACCTTCCAGCATGTTATCAGCGTTCAGTTCAAAAGCCAGCATCTCTGATGGTATGGGGGTGCATAAGTGCATACGGTATGGGCAGCTTGCATGTTTTTGAAGGCTCTGTGAATGCTGAAAGGTATATAAAGGTTTTAGAGCAACATATGCTTCCCTCCAAACAACGTCTATTTCAGGGAAGGCCTTGTTTATTTCAGCAGGACAATGCAAAACCACATACTGCAGCTATAACAACAGCATGGCTTCGTCGTAGAAGAGTCCGGGTGCTAACCTGGCCTGCCTGCAATCCAGATCTTTCACCTATAGAGAACATTTGGCGCATTATTAAATGAAAAATACGTCAAAGACGACCACGAACTCTTTAGCAGCTGGAAATCTATATAAGGCAAGAATGGGACCAAATTCCAACAGCAAAACTCCAGCAACTCATAGCCTCAATGCCCAGACGTCTTCAAACTGTTTTGAAAAGAAAAGGAGATGCTACACCATGGTAAACATGCCCCGTCCCAACTATTTTGAGACCTGTAGCAGAAATCAAAATTGAAATGAGCTCATTTTGTGCATAAAATTGTAAACTTTCTCAGTTTAAACATTTGCTATGTTATCTATGTTCTATTGTGAATAAAATATTGGCTCATGTGATTTGAAAGTCTTTTAGTTTTCATTTTATTAAAATTTAAAAAACGTCCCAACTTTTCCGGAATTCGGGTTGTATATACAGATTGTTAATAATGATCTGTGAGCAAAATATTTAGATATAAACTGATATGAATGAACTGCAAGATGGAAAAATACATTTTTTGTATTATTTAGTTTTTTTTTTTGATTTACATTAAGAGCTATTAAAAGCATGGTACAGAACATATGATAACTGTGATATCTGTCATATAAAAGCACATAAAAACACTAACATTACAGAACATAGCTGGTTTGGTGATTATTGTATTGTTCTATTGATTACTAATATACCATAGTAAAACTACAGTTACTGTGGTAAAAACATGGTAAATGTCCCGTTTACTGTGTTTTAACTTCACATTTCATTTATTACTTTTGTAAGTGTCGTGACAAACATGATTTTACTACAAATAAAACATAATTGAACCTGAAATTAACATAAAACGGATCGAAGGTCTATGGCACGTCACGTGACAGATAGAGTTTAATCACACTAATTAGCAGCTGTGTTCATTTATTTAAACGCAACGAAACTCAAAGACAGCCGCGGATGACCGATATAATACAGCGATTAAACATATGGCGCTAATCTGAGTAATAAAGAAGACAGAATACATTTTATAAAAGGCATTAAAAGAGCGTGTTTACGACTACTCACCCAAACTGTGGAACTGACAGCAAGTATCGCGATGTGTGCTGAATGAGACTTCTTGAACGTGATTTCATAGCGATAAACATCTCATGTCCTCGCGTCGAAATTCTGAGGCCAAAAGTTTCCCACTGAGAGCAATGAAGGTCGTAGGGCGTCGATATTTCGAAGCCGAGAGGCACATTTGGCGTCATAGAAGTGACGCTAGGGGCGCTTGACCATGCTTCGGTTTTTGACGCCTTTGGAGTGAGAATGGGTTGTCCAACCAGGTGGCACCAATCTGACTTAAAAAAAAAACAGGTTTTTAAAGGCCTAGTATCTACTTTAGATACTATTTTAGTATCTATCTATCTATCTGTCTATCTATCTATCTTATTTATATAGAATTTTTAAAAAAGTTAAATTTAAAATTTGCTGTGGAGAAACACACATGACTATTAACAGACAATGATAGACAAAGGGTGTCAAAAAACTCTGGCTTATTTATCTTTATGGCTAGTAACATAATCAAGTTAAATAATCAACATGGAAGTATAATCAATTACAATTTCTATTTGATTTTTGTGTTCCTTTGAATATTTTGATTTGATGCTCAAGAAAGATTTATCAAAACAGTGGCTGCTTCATATTTACATATTTTATATTTGGGGCTTAAATGTTCTAGTCACTTACATGGCATGGACCTACAGAGCTAAGAAATTGTTCTTGAAACTTTTGTAGCTGGTTTAACATGAGAAATAAAGTCATATACATCTAGGATGGCATGAGGGAATTAAATGAAGAGCCAATTTTAACTTTGAGGTCAGCTATTACTTCAATGGCAGAAGTACAGATTTACTTAATGTGCTTCTTGACTATCTACCAGGTTATGCTGGGAAGGGCAGATGAGACGAGCTGCATGGATCTATTTAGAAGCCTTCCATCCAGGATTTTGCAGTGTCTCATGCATGCAAGCCAAATATACTAATTAGTGGTTAAAGAGTAACTAAACCCTAAACCAACTTTTTTTAGTTAATGATCTATAAGAATGGGGCTTTATTAGTGCTGTTCATTGATTCGAGTAACTTTTTTGACATTTGAGTATAAAGTGTTTTAATTCTACAATATATGGTGTAAAAACGTCTGAGTGCTGCCCTCTTCAGGTTGAACGGTGGCTACTGCAGTTGATTTTTCCTATTGGATGTTGTGGTGGCAAGTGACGTAAGCGGTGACAGGTGACGTAAGCAGTTTCCAGCTCACCACGCCCCTTGGTACGAGCTACCACGCCCTTGGCAGTATAAAACCATCAAAATCACTGTAGTGAGTCAGGAGCTGGAATTGCGAGTATTGGTAACGACCAGGATAGACTAATATAGCATCTATTTAGCATAGCAATTATATAGTTATTTAGATCTTCAAGTTAGCGTAGATTTATCTGTATTTAGTACAGTGGTCAGGATGGTACGGAGGTGTGTTGCTGGTTGCGACTGCACTGCTGGACTGCATAGTTTACCAGCAGACTTTAAAATTAAGCGCCAGTGGTTGCATGCATTTGGCCTGGAAGACCGCAAGTTCCCGCCTAGAGCTCGAGTGTGCAAACTGCATTTTACACGGGATTGCTTCTCCAACGCAATGGAGGTGGAAATGGGCTTAATCTCCACACAGCTCGCGCTGAAAAGCGACGCGGTGCGGGAGTTAAGACCGCAGTTTGAGCCAGCGGCTCGAATTGATATGAACAGACACCTCGACACCCTCCACTTCAGGTGAAAGTGGGGGAGAAAAGTCCTCTACTTCAAATGATCGCTCTGTTGCAAAGCTACTTGCGTCATTACAGTCACTCTCCATTTTAGCGTCTCTGACAGCAGCTGTCAATCAACCCGTCACTGCGAGTCTCAGGATCACGCTGCTCTCGCTCAGCCCCGCCCTAGTTTCGTCCCCTCTATCTCCGCTGTGATCTGCCCACTTTTCAGCATTTTTCAAATATTGTCAGTGGGTGGAGTCAGGCTCTGAGCAGGGGTTTAGTTACACTTTAAAATATACAAAGAGAATACATTGCACCATTCATCAGTATGGACTACACAAATGCTTAATTTTTCTCTGAGTGACTTGTAAATGATTTAATTATTGCGAGACAATTATTAATTATTGTCGATAGTGGTAATGGGCCTCTTCTCCAACTACAAGGCTGCCAAACAAACTGTCTCTTTCTGAGTGTCAGCAAAACCAAGGAGCTGGTGTGGACTTCAGGAGGAGGCAGCAGCGGATCTGCACCCCACTCATCATTAAAGGGACCAAAGTGGAGAAAGTGAGCAGCTTCAAATACCTTGGTGTACACATTTCAGAGGACCTGCCCCGGACTAACCACATTCAAGCTCCAGTTAAAAAAGCCAGACAATGACTGTACCATTTGAGACTCCCCTGGAATTCTGAAAACTTTCTGTATTGGGGCTATAGAAAGCATATTAACTCAGTGCATCTCATAGTGGTATGGAAACAGCTCAGCCCTGGATCGTAAAGAGTAGTGCACTCAGCTGAGCGCATCTCCAGAACGTCTATCCCCTCTCTGCAAGACATCCACACCAGGAGATGTAAATCTAGGGCTGTAAAGATCCTCAAAGACTCCACCCACCCTGGAAACCCATTGTTTAATCTGCTACAAACAAGCAGACGCTTCCGCTGTCTGATGGCAAAAAAAAAAGAGGTTTAGAAGGAGTTTCTTCCCTCATGCTATCAGACTACTAAACAATGGACATTAAACACACTGCACTTTATACTCTGGTACTGTAGGGTTACCCAATAACTCTCTGCACACTGCACTTTTTTAACACAACCTAACTATGCAGCTCATCCTCACTGCACATTGTTTACATCTCTGCACATCATCTGTGTAGCAGTTTCTTTGTAGCATCTCTACACATTATCTATTTTATATTGTATATGTATATTTCATTATTGGTATTTAATTATCATCTTATTTTTCTTATTATTTTTCAGTATATTTCATTATTTGTAATTATCATCTTGTTTTTATTCTTATTATTTTTCAGTATATTTCATTATTTGTATTTAATTATCTTCTTATTGTTTTCTTCTTAATTTTTCAGATATTTCTTTATTTGTATTTAATTTTGTCTATTTTTTTGCACAGTCTAAAAGAAAGATTATGCTTGTTGTGTGAATGGTGTGGAGTCTTACCTTTGATTGAGTTGGAGTTAATGCTTGTATTACTATTTTTGTATATTTTTTTTTTTATTAAATGTTTATTTGTTAAATTTACTTCCATGTGTGGCCTCCCCTTTGTAATGTTGCTTCACCTAGAGCCAGGTGGTTGTAACAATCTAAACAATATAATTCACCCTCATATTTCAAACTTGCATTAAATTGTTTAACTTGTAAGGAAGAATGTTTATTCTGCCATTCACTTCCATTAAAAGACAATGCAAAGGGGGGGGAAACATACTATAGAGGTGGGTGGTGATTACATTTTATTTTTTACATAAGAGCAAGCATTTTATTGCTATAAAATTACTCATCAAATTACTAAATTGCTCATTCATTTTCTTGATAGTGATATAATTCTAAAATCAGTATCAAGAAATATACTTGACTGTTTACAGTTATTATAATTCAACCTCTTGATAATAAATCAAATTTAAACTACAATGAAAAACATTAAATCTGTTTTTCATCAGTATCGCTACTTCCTGCCATCCTCATTCGCTGCGCACCCGGAAATGATGCAATGTAAAATTTCCGCGTAAACCCAGCCCATTTGTAAAATCCAGGCCACTTGCGGCAGAAGCTCCTCCCACTTGGAGGTCTCTGGACTGCAGCAAGTAGGGGTAACTGCAGCGATACCTACTTGCTTAAATTGCCTTTGATTAATTAAGGTGGCCCAGTGGTGCACAACACAACGACATTAAAGAAGCAAACATAAGCTCACAACACAACGACATTAAGCCACAACACAAATACATTAAGCCACAACACAAAGACATTAAGCCACAACACAACGAAATTCTCACAACACAACGAAATTAAGCCACAACACAACGAAATTCTCACAACACAAATACATTAAGCCACAACACAACGGAAATGCTCCCGACCACTAGGGGGCAGTTGGTCTGCGGAAACGGGCAATAGACTACGTATTTCCTGTGAAATCTCAGTGCGAATAAAAGGTTCCTGTCTTTATTCTGCCGTAGTGTGAGTGCATTACCAGCTGCACACTTTTATCCATAAACGATGAATATTAAATCATATTTATATATTTTGCTATAATACGACAAATTAAGTATACCACAGCAATATAATTATTTAATGAAGAGTTCCATAAACATCTGTGAGGGTGGTTTACACAGCTATTGCTGTGACCCGTTTTTTGAGGCTCCTCAAAGGTTTCTCACACTTCTCCCCTGGATGTAGAAACTCGAAATAAGTGGATTCAAATTAGTAATGTAATATTTAAGGATTTCAACATCACTTCTGATACTTCAGTCTGCAGGCGCCTCTTCAAGAATGACAACAGCATGCAAATCTACACTAGGTAAGATCTAAACCTTTATTACTATATTAACGAGCACAATGTAGGCCTATTGTGAATTTTTTTAATTGTCATTATTTATTTTTTGTCGCTGTGGTTGCCTGTTTGTTTAAAAAACCTCTTCCGTGGATCAAGGCAATACGTGTTAATAGATGATTAACCCAAAAATAAAAAATAAAGCTGTCATCATATACTCAACATTATGTCGCTGTAAACCCATATGGTTTGCTTTGTTCATTGGCATACAGAAATGTTGTAAATAATGTTACCGTCAGTCAGTCAGTCAATCTAGATAGACCCACAGAATAAATTCAGAACAGTTTAGAATGACACGAGGGAGAATAAGCTAAAACCCCAGCTAAAATCTTTTTACAGACCTACCTTTTTTCCACTTGTATGTCAATACATTATACATTTTAAGTGTCCTTCAGGTTCAGTGTAGGCAAACAAACTTTTTACATTGTTAGGTGTGTATTTTCTGAAAACATGTCTCATCCAATCTAGATTTGAGAAGTATATCCATTTAATGGCCTTTTGGAGAGTTATTGAACCTGCATTCCACATGGTTCGTGTGACCATAGCAAGTACAGCTAAAGCGAGGAGAGAAGTTGGAATAACAAGCAATGCAATGGTAAATATTGATATTATATTGTTTGTGACAGAGAAAGAAAATGTTATATTTATTTTCACTTTTTGATGCACACGTTACATGATTGTATCAGAATTATTTAACATTTATTTTGACAGTGTCAGTCTCTGCAGCCCTTCGATGAGTTTCCCCTCTTCATGGTCCACCTTTCAGTCGATCTTCCACAGAGAGATCTGGCCTTACACAAGAAACTTAGGATGGATTCATTTGGTTTTATTTGTACAGACTACAATAAAAAATGTAAATTAAATATTATGTAAGTGCAAATATATGTAACTTTAATATGTTTTCTTGCTCACCAGTGTAGTGTAAACATGTAAATATCCACAATTAAATTTTTGAAACTTTGATACAGTTTTAATAGTTATGTAAAATACAAATACTAATAACTATGACAGTGTAATGGTGTGCTACTATATTTTTTATAACACTACTATATTTATAACACTTCTGCCACTTGGAGGACTGATAGGTCAGGCAGATCACTGGTGACATCACTGTAAACATTCTCCTGAGATGAAAAACAAAGGTATGGTGTAAATTGACCATTAAGAAAAATAAAAAATTTCCACCATCATTACAAGTTGCATGCATAATGAATAGAGCCATAATCATTATGATTGTATTTTTGTCTTTTTTCTGTTAGGGCTAATCAAATAGGCATGTTATACATTATGAATAAAAGCAAGATATGAAAAGATGATCAATATCAATATTAGACACTTTACTCCTACCTTAACCACTCAGCGAGTTTCCTCTCTTGAAAACAGGACCCCCATCCCACTGACAGGACCTGGCTTGACTCTCTAGGCATACCAATGGGGCATGTTAATATTATTAATCAAAGTTGATTAATTATGTCATACATTAAAGAATTTGATAATTCTCTTACTTACCATTGTTCTAGGTTTGTGCCAGCTCTGCTCCCTTCAGTGCAGCTCTGTACAGGAGGAACTGCACTGATTCTCACTTCTGAATAGTGTGCTGTCTGCTACAGTGCTGCAACAGTATGGATGGGAGTCCGTTAAAACAATCTGTGAAGATAATAACATTGGTTTACATATTTAATTGATTTCAGATACATTTTGAATTACTTTCAGTTGCATTTTAAATTATTACATTGTAAATTACTCTATATTTAAAATAAATTATGACAAATAATTAATATTTTATATAATGTTACAAACATGCCAATAGACTGTAAAGAGAACAGTAATATTTCAAAGGATGTCCCTATCTCTCAACCATTTCTGATCTTGTTTGCTTTTTACTGAATAGCTTTATCATGCTTGTGTTGGGGATCCCTGGAAAACTGCTATATAAATGTCAACAATTAATTCAAGCTTCAGTTTACAGATAATACAATTTGAAAATATAACAATAACTGTCAGACTAAAGCCCCGTTCAAACAAAGAATGATAACTATTAAGATAACGATAGAGTCCACAGCAGCGAACGATATAATCTGTTTATTCTAAGCTCGCACAAGCCCGTCCGCTGCTTTACATTCTCGAGCTTGTTATAGCAGGATTCTGATTGGCTGTCAATGTTTTTAATCGATTCTGATTAGCTGTCAATGTTTTTAATCGTTCATCAGCTGGAAAAAAAATAGTTCTTAAAGTGATTCCAATGATATTGTTTCTCTATGTCTTTATCATTATAGCTGTGGTGTGGACTCTTTCTTTTAAATAGTGAGAACGATTTTTAAAACTAAATATCTTTATCGTTTTCTTTATAGTTTGGTGTGAACGGTCCTTTAAGATGTATTACAATACATGGCAATCTAAAAATGGCAACAGTATTTAAAATACTTTATATCAAGTGAAGAAGTTCCTATCACACCAAACACCTATCAACGTGGATTACCGGGAGTCCTGCTGTTATTTCTACTATCTCTTATGAGTTATAAAAAGATGAGGTGGACGGAGTTTAAAGCTAAACTCTAACTTAGCCCTGCTATTTTTGAGCTGATCAAGTCAGTGCAGCAGCGTTATCCAGCCTAATTAGCTAGATTTGCTAGAAGATGATAGAACAATACTCACCCTAAAGTTGTTGATGTAACGTTAACTTGAAACGTTTAATGCCCTTCTCCGCGCGATGAAATTCATTTACAGTCATCAGGGGAAGTTCTTGTAAGATGAAAAATCTTCTCCTCTTGTCAATTTGAAAGCTCTACGGAAAGAGAAATGGATTCCCGCACAGCACCGGATTTAAATAAGCCCCCTGAGGAAAAACATTGTGTACAAGAGCAGAGCTAAACGGTCCAAATTAAAAATATTATCAATTTATTTTTTGCTCGATTCATGAATCGATACATTAAGATTATCAGGATATCAAAACATTGAATAAAAACATACGTTTTTCATTTAAAAATCGATTACACATATTAAGTACACATACGTCTCGATGAAATATCGGTGTTTAACTTTCAACACTGCTCCCTAGTGGTCGGGAGCACTTCCGTTGTGTTGTGGCTTAATTTCGTTGTGCTGTGAGAATTTCGTTGTGTTGTGGCTTAATTTCGTTGTGTTGTGGCTTAATGTATTTGTGTTGTGGCTTAATTTTGTTGTGTTGTGAGAATTTCGTTGTGTTGTGGCTTAATGTATTTGTGTTGTGGCTTAATGTATTTGTGTTGTGGCTTAATGTCGTTGTGTTGTGAGCTTATGTTTGCTTTTTTAATGTTGTTGAGTTGTGCATTACTGGGCCACTGTAATTAATACATGCACCAATGCAGTGTGGTTATATCACTCCACATCTTCTCATGAGCTCCCCCTATGGGGCCCTACATGTCACTGCTAAAAGCAGAAGAGAAAGCAGGTGGTATGTGTTAAACAGAAGCAGAAAGACAGCGTGCACTAGATTTTTCTTTTTTTTTTTTTTAAGAAAATGTGAGGTGCTTATCAATGTAGAGAGGTAAACTACATATAAAAAATATATATATATATAAAATACATATAAACTATAAAGTGCTAATGGTTAAAGGAGACGTGTGTGGACAAAAGGTCAAGAAGCCACTACATCAGTGGAGCCACTGTCCTGCAGAGTTCATCTCCAGTCCTAATTAAACACTCCTGAACCAGCTAATCAAGCTCTTGAGGATTACTAGAAACTTCCAGACAGGTGTTTTGGAGCTACACTCTGCAGGACAGAGGTTTGACATACGCTACATGCATCATGGGGTTCTCTCTAAAAATGCATAGTATATTTGTGCGCCCTCACCGCGTCATTGAAAAGTTCTTTTACAACCCGAATTCCGGAAAAGTTGGGACGTTTTTTAAATTTTAATAAAATGAAAACTAAAGGAATTTCAAATCACATGAGCCAATATTTTATTCACAATAGAACATAGATAACGTAGCAAATGTTTAAACTGAGAAATTTTACACTTTTATCCACTTAATTAGCTCATTTAAAATTTAATGCCTGCTACAGGTCTCAAAAAAGTTGGCACGGGGGCAACAAATGGCTAAAAAAGCAAGCAGTTTTGAAAAGATTCAGCTGGGAGAACATCTAGTGATTAATTAAGTTAATTGATATCAGGTCTGTAACATGATTAGCTATAAAAGCTTTGTCTTAGAGAAGCAGAGTCTCTCAGAAGTAAAGATGGGCAGAGGCTCTCCAATCTGTGAAAGACTGCGTAAATAAATTGTGGAAAACTTTAAAAACAATGTTCCTCAACGTCAAATTGCAAAGGCTTTGCAAATCTCATCATCTACAGTGCATAACATCATCAAAAGATTCAGAGAAACTGGAGAAATCTCTGTGCGTAAGGGACAAGGCCGGAGACCTTTATTGGATGCCCGTGGTCTTCGGGCTCTCAGACGACACTGCATCACTCATCGGCATGATTGTGTCAATGACATTACTAAATGGGCCCAGGAATACTTTCAGAAACCACTGTCGGTAAGCACAATCCGCCGTGCCATCAGCAGATGCCAACTAAAGCTCTATCATGCAAAAAGGAAGCCATATGTGAACATGGTCCAGAAGCGCCGTCGTGTCCTGTGGGCCAAGGCTCATTTAAAATGGACTATTTCAAAGTGGAATAGTGTTTTATGGTCAGACGAGTCCAAATTTGACATTCTTGTTGGAAATCACGGACGCCGTGTCCTCCGGGCTAAAGAGGAGGGAGACCTTCCAGCATGTTATCAGCGTTCATTTCAAAAGCCAGCATCTCTGATGGTATGGGGGTGCATAAGTGCATAAGGTGTGGGCAGCTTGCATGTTTTGGAAGGCTCTGTGAATGCTGAAAGGTATATAAAGGTTTTAGAGCAACATATGCTTCCCTCCAAACAACGTCAATTTCAGGGAAGGCCTTGTTTATTTCAGCAGGACAATGCAAACCCACATACTGCAGCTATAACAACAGCATGGCTTCGTCGTAGAAGAGTCCGGGTGCTAACCTGGCCTGCCTGCAGTCCAGATCTTTCACCTATAGAGAACATTTGGCGCATCATTAAACGAAAAATACGTCAAAGACGACCACGAACTCTTCAGCAGCTGGAAATCTATATAAGGCAAGAATGGGACCAAATTCCAACAGCAAAACTCCAGCAACTCATAGCCTCAATGCCCAGACGTCTTCAAACTGTTTTGAAAAGAAAAGAAGATGCTACACCATGGTAAACATGCCCCGTCCCAACTATTTTGAGACCTGTAGCAGAAATCAAAATTGAAATGAGCTCATTTTGTGCATAAAATTGTAAACTTTCTCAGTTTAAACATTTGCTATGTTATCTATGTTCTATTGTGAATAAAATATTGGCTCATGTGATTTGAAAGTCTTTTAGTTTTCATTTTATTCAAATTTAAAAAATTTCCCAACTTTTCCGGGAATTCGGGTAGTAGGTCACTTCACAGAAATACTGCACAAAATGTGAACTGTAAAACATCAGACCATATTCAAGATTGAAAAGTTATATTTATGCAAATTTATTTCAGGTATAAAATTACATACTGCTAAAGACAATGTAAAAAAAAAACTCTCAAAAAGAAAAAAATATAATAATTTTGATCCTTCATAAATTAATTTTACTTGGGTTGTCTATATGCATTCTTAACACATGTCAAGAGATCTTTCAAGAAATCATGCAGAAGCATTAGTTGGTCTTCATGAGCAGGTTTGCAGGTTTTCTGAAATAAAGTAAATGTTATGGTTATTCTACTCAAATAGGTGTCACGGTTGGTAAACCGTGATCTCTGGGTTTTTGCACTTTGTGGTGAAGACTGTGTGTTTCGCGTCTTCACTCATAAGTTTGTGGCCGTCTCCGTTAATTTTCATCAGCAGCAGCTGTCACTCATTACACACTCCCTATATATTGGCTTGTCTCACGTCTTGTGTTTGTGAGAACGTTGTTTAATGTCGCTTCCTCTGTCTGTTGGCTTCAGTATGCGTTTGGATGTCCGTGTTTTCCCTGGAACCTCATCCACTCTCTGCATTCTGTTTGTTTATTTACTTTTATTAAATTGTTAAACTCGCTATTGTTTCCAGTCCTTCATTCACCCCACCGTCACAATAGGACAGTGGTATCATATAGAGAAAACCTCAAGTTCCAGAGTTCAACTTACCTCATGGTGCTGGTTATACATGTGTAAATTCTTCATTAGTTTCTTGTCAGTACGGAAATGTTCAAATTTGGCAGCAGACTGTCCATAAACCTCCTTTAACAGTTCTTGCTCAGCCTGGCAGAAAAACACACCCTGAAAAGATAATGAAATCACATGTAAGACCAGGGCTTGAATCCTCTGAATTTGATTGTTAGTATTAAAAAACAAAAAACAAAAACGCTTTACAAAAGCTGACAGAAATGTAAAATTCACGTTGTCCCTGGATGCAATGAAGGCCTTTGATAGGATGGAGTGGTCTTTCTTGTGGTCTGTTATGGAAAATATGGGTTTTGGTAAGGGTTTTATACATATGATTAAGGTTCTTTACTCTAATCCCACAGCATTAGTACTCACAGGACAATTACTTTCCTCACCAATTACTATCACTAGGTCTTCACGACAAGGGTGCAATTTAAGTCCAGCTCTTTTTGCCCTCTCCCTTGAACCTCTTGCCCAGATGATTCGACAATCTACTGAGATAAAACCTATTTCCATTCACAATACTTTGCATCATGTAGCATTATATGCAGATGATGTTCTGGTTTTCATGGAAAATCCAGTACAGTCTATTTCTAGCCTGCTGGCTGTTTGTGAAGAGTTTGGCCATTTATCTGGTTTCAGGGTTAACTGGTCTAAATCTGCCCTCTTACCTTTAAATGAGTCTGCTAAAATATTGCAGTACCCTTCCATTATCGCTGTTGTTCAGCATTTTAAGTATCTTGGGATACAAATTTTTCCCTCTTTGAACCACATTGTGACGCACAATTTTTCAGAAGTAGGCAAGGACATCAAGAGAGATTTGGACAGATGGATCAATCTGCCCAACTCTCTGCAGGCTCGAATCTCTATTGTAAAAATGAATATTTTGCCTCGATTGAATTTTTTTAGTTCTATGATTCCCCTCTCCCCTGCTGTCAACTTCTGGAATAAAATCCATGGTAATATCTCCCAATTCATCTGGAATAGAAAGAGACCACGTTTAAAACTGACTACTTTACAAAGGAAGAGGGTAGATGGAGGTTTGGCAGTGCCTGATTGTAAGTTCTATTTTTGGTCTTTTGTACTTCGGCCTTTGCTTGTATGGTTTAACCCTTATATTCCTGTCTCTTGGCGCAAGATAGAAGAACATATTGTGCATCCATGGAATCTAGAAGACATCCTTTTTTCTAATGTATCAAATAAGCAATGTCGGCTGCGCTTTGGTCCCATAGTTTCCCATCTTATTCAAACCTGGAGGTTAGTTGAATCTAGATGCAAGGTCTCTTGCAAGTGGCATACACAATCTCCCATATTTAGTAATAAAGGATTGACAATTGGAGGCAGACCCATTCCTCCTTCACATTGGAGTAGGAGTGGTATTCGTCATTTGAAAGACATTTATAATGATTCTGGTTTGTGCTCTTTTCAAGACATTGCAAACTCATTCAATTTGCCAGCATCCTCATTTTTCTTTTATCTACAGCTTAGATCGGCCCTCAAAGCATATGGTGTTCCTTGGCAGCAACCTTTGCTTGTACACCCATTGTATAAGTTGATTATTGCTCAAGGGAATAATAGGGGCTTGGTGTCCATATTATATAACTTTATATTAGAGGCCTCTTATGCCAAATTGCCTTTAGATAGGCTGTGGAGACGTGACTGCCCAAATTTGGATCCAGAATTTAATTGGGAGGATGTTTGGGTAAATATAAAGGAGGCCTCTCGTAATCCTGACCACCAGCAGATACATTTCAACTTTGTACATAGAACGTACTTAACACCTCGTAAACTCCATTTAATGAAGAGATTAACTGATCCAACCTGTACCCAATGCGTTCTGAAGGTTCCAGGCACTTTCTTACATATGATGTGGGAGTGTCCACCTGTTGCTCAATTTTGGACTCAGGTGGCATCCAGATTATCCGATCTGGTTTCAGCAACGATACCTGTAACGGTGCCTGTCCTGTTACTGAATAACCTAACAATGTTGAACCTTAATAACCAGCATAAGCGCACTGTACTAGCTGGCCTCACAGCTGCTAAAAAAATGATTGCATTGAGATGGAAGCCTCCTCATTCACTTTCTGTTAAATGTTGGATTCTTACATTTTTAGACGTGACTCTTCTAGAATTGTCTACTGCTCGAGTTAATGGTGCGAATGAAAAGGCTCTCTGTAACTGGTATACTGTTTCTGAATCACTAAAAGCCTGGGTGAGATGATCTCTTTTCTTTATCTGATTTAATTCAAGTTGGTTTACTCTGTGTATTCATTAATTCAGGGTCCTGAAATCGAGTTATTCCCCTTGTTTTTTTTTTGTTTTTTTGTTTTTTTGGGGTTTTTTTGTTTGTTTGTTTGTTTTTTTTATGTATATTTCAATGTATGTGTATACTTTGTTTTTGTGCATGTGTGTATATATAGATATATATACATATTTTCTGTTGACTGTTGCTTATGATTTTAAAATGCTTAATATCTTGTTGTTCTTTTTCCTTCAATAAACATTTGATCACAAAAAAAGAAATGTAAAATTCACAGCAGGAAGAATATTTTGTGCTTCAGCCCTTAAATGTTACCACATATGAGAGCAACGAAAGTGAACAAACTCAATAAAGCACTTAAAAGACACTCAGATATTACTATCTAATTATTCTAACGAGTCAATAAAAATCTGTGTATCATCTCACCTTACAGTTATCAATTCTCAGTTCTGTCAGGTAGATTTCATTTGTCTAGAAATAACAGGTAAATTAAATATTGCAATCACATTCTACTTAAGGTATAGACCGTTTTTGATTACTACAGTTACTAAACTAGTTACTACACTTATAATGCTTACCTCATTACCTTTGAAAAATGTTTCACTTCTCTGTCCAGCTCCTGAATAAGCTCTCCCAATAATTTCTTATCGCTGTTTTTTAGAGGAATCTTATCGCATACCACATCCTTCAGTAAGATTTTCTTTTCCTGAAAATAACAGGTTAAATGAATATTGCAATCATATCCTGCACATTAAAGTGGATGATTTTAACTTACTATAGTACTACAGCCCACTGGTTACACACTTTAGTTAATCTTACCTCAGACTCCTTTGAGACATTTTTCCTTGCTTTTTCCAGCTCAAGCTCTCCTGGGAAACTCTTATCGCACCTTTTCTTAAGATTTTTTCCTCTGAGAAATAACAAGTAAAATAAACATTGTAATCATATTCTGCACATTAAAGTAGACAGTTTATGATTACTATAGTTACTATACTAGTTACTACACTTTAGCTAAATCTGACCTTGGGCTCCTTCGTGACATTTTTCATGGTCATTTTCAGCTTATCATCAAGCTCTGACGGTGAAGTCTTTTCGCTGATATTTTCAGGAATCCTGGGGGGCGAATACAGTGAAAGTGATCAACTTCATCTTTTTGTCTGTCTGCTTGGGTTTCTCAAGACTTTGTTTGTCTAAATCCAGAGGGACCTGATTCCACCAATGCTAAAGGCTGGTATATACTCTCAGAAAGGCAAGACTTGGCTACCAAACTTCCTTTTTACATTATTTGCAACAGTGCATCTCACTGAATATCTTAATTAAATGATTGATACATTTTGAAAACATATTGTCCTGTTTTCCTGGAAATGACACTAACAAACTGATCATAAAATAGATCATAATGATTTTAGGTAACAGGCCTCTAGATGGGGTGTTGAAGGCTTCATCTTCACTAAGTGTTTGCTTGTGAAAATAAGTATCATTATTTATAAATCAAATAATCAATACTGATAGCTTTTGCAGCAAATTTGCAGGTGTTTGTTCTAGCAGTTGCATGAATACACTGGAGATACATTAGTCAAACAGATGACAGGAGCAAATTTCTGATGATAAATAATGTTTGAAATCAAATTTTAAGATGTTTGTTAGCAAATCGAATGTAAAAACCCATTTTAAAACCATACAAATGACAAGTAACCCCTCTAACGACACATTGGTGAGTCTCATACAGTGGTTTAAAAAAACAGTCAAGTCAAATTTAAAATTTGTGTTATTAAAATTCATTGCATAAATATGATCAAACCAAATTACATCTTTTCTCGAAACTAATTTCTGAAGCAGTTTTATATTACCTGAACAAATTCTTTAAATGAACTTAAAATGAACTTAACAACTAGGTTTGATTTTTTTTTATATATTATCTAAAGCTATCATAAGTTTTAATATTCAAATTGAGCTGGAAAAATAATGTTAATATCTCTGATTGACATTTTTTAATGCCCTAAAATAGATAAATAGTTTTATAAATAAATAAAATTAACCCAACATCTGTTTTTCACTTCCTGAGGTTAAACAACTATATAGTGGTAATGGTTAAAGGAGACGTGTGTGGACACTGCAGTGCTGGACAAAAGGTCAAGAAGCCACTACATCAGTGGAGCCACTGTCCTGCAGAGTTCATCTCCAGTCCTAATTAAACACTCCTGAACCAGCTAATCAAGCTCTTGAGGATTACTAGAAACTTCCAGACAGGTGTTTTGGAGTTAAACTCTGCAGGACAGAGGTTTGACGCGCGCTACATGCATCATGGGGTTCTCTCTAAAAATGCATAGTGTATTTGTGCGCCCTCACCGCTTCATTGAAAATACTACACAAAATGAGTACTGTAAAACATCAGACCATATTTAAGATAGAAAATATATTTTTGTGCAAATTTATTTAAGGTACAAATTGATATACTGCTACAGACAATGTAAAAAGAAAAAAAAAATTAAAAGACAACAAAAATTAATTTGATCCTTCATAAATTAATTTTACTTGGGTTTTCTATATGCATTCTTAGCACATGTCAAGAGATTTTTCAAGAAATCATGCAGAAGGATTTCTTGGTCTTCATGAGCAGGTTTGCAGGTTTTCTGAAATAAAGTAAATGTTATGGTTATTCTACTCAAATAAGACAGTGGTATCATATAGAGAAAACATCAAGTTCCAGAGTTCAACTTACCACATGGTGCTGGTTATACATGTGTAAATTCCTCATTAGTTTCTTGTCAGTACGGAAATGTTCAAATTTGGCACCAGACCGTCCAGAAACCTCCTTTATCAGTTCTTGCTCAGCCTGGCAGAAAAACTCACTCTGCAAAGATATTGAAATCACATGTAAGACCAGGGGGCTTGAGTCAAAAGGTGCTTTACAAAAGCTGACAGAAATTTAAAATTCACAGCAGGAAAATATTTTGTGCTTCAGCTTTAAATGTTACCACATATGAGAGTAACGAAGTGAAGAACCCAATAAAGCACTTAAAAAACAATGAGACAATGAAAATCTGTGTGTATAATCTCACCTCACAGTTATCCATTTGCACTTCTCTCAGGTAGATTCCATTTTCCTAGAATAAAAGGTAAATTAAATATTGTAATCACATTCTACTTTGTATATTAAAGTATAGAGCGTTTTGGATTACTACAGTTACTATAGTTACTACACTTGTTTAACTTTACCTCGTCATCCTTTGAAAATCTTTTCACTTCTCTTTCCAGCTCATCAATAAGCTCTCCCAATAAGTCCTTATCGCTGTTTTCCAAAGGAACGCTGGAGACCATGACAGTGAAAGCGAGCAGTAGTATAGTCTTCATTTTATCTGTCTGCTTGGGTTTCTCAAGGCTTTGGTTGTCTGAATCCAGAGGGACCTGATTCCTCCACTGCAGAAAGCTGTGTATATATACTCTCAGAAAGACAAGACTTGGCAACCAAGCTTCCTTTTTGCAAGGTAAGCTAAGCTTCGTTCATTGGCTGGTAACGGTGCACTCACTAAATATCTTGATTGAAGATGAGGTTGATGATTTGTCATATTGTCCTGATTTCCTGGGACTGACACTGACAAACTGCCAAGAAAGATCATAATGATTTGGTATCAGACCTCCAGATGGGGTGCTAAAGGCTAAATCTTCACTATGTTTATTTGTTTTTGCAAATATGTTTAAATACTGCAAAATCAAACGATTAATACTGATAGCTTTTGCAGCAAATCTGCATGTGTTTGTACTTGCAGTAGCATCGATTCACTGGAGATGCATTAGTCATACAGATGACGGCAGCAAATGTTCATTGATTAAAAATGTTTGAGGATGTTGGTTTAAGATGTTGGTTGATTTACCTTAAATGTTAAAGCTAATTTTAGATGCATATGTGTGGCAAGCAATTCCCCTAATGACACATTGGTGAGTCATAAATTCACACTTAATGTACAGTATGTGTGGATTTCATTGCATAATGATCAAACTAAATAACATATTTAGATTACCTAAAATATATTTTTTTATTTTCCCCCCCTCATGTCCAAGCAGAATAACCACATATGTATTTAATCTCTTTAACTATGGACATGTTCCATGAATATCTGACACTAAGCATTAATTGAAAAAAGACTATATCTAAATAATTCCTTACATTATATGTATAATTTTATCATTCAAAACCTATTACAAAACAAAAAAAAATTATTTCTTTAAAATAAATGTAATTTGGGTTGATCTTTTGATATATTATGTGAAGATAATATTTGTAAAGTATCTAATTTAGGGTTGGGTTTAATTTTTATATAATGTGTTTGGTGCCAGGGCTGAGCAGATTTAAATATGGTTTGGATTTTTGTGAATATCATTTTACATTAATTAAAAATGGAATGTGATTAATATGTTTAATTATGATTAATTATTGTTTTAAATCGATCAGCAGCACTATTCCAAATACTTTTTGATGACAACATAACAGATCATGAAATAAAATAAATTAGAATCTGATCTTTTTTTATGTATTTATTTCTGAAAGAAGTCAACTAAGTGTACAAGAAGGCCAACATACACTTTTAGTAGGTAGATGCAGGGAGGCTGATAAGCCTTGTTTAAATCAAACTTAACAACCGTCCAAGAACTGAACTGATTCCGTCATCTCTGTAGACTAACAGTCTTTCTTCCCTCATCTGATCTGATGCATCAGTGCAGGTAGGAGTTCAGAGTGTTAATGTTACACTTTGTGATCTCTGAGCACTGGTCCTGGTTCTTCCTGATCCTGTAGAAATGCTCAACATAGTTGGATCATCCCAGGAGCTCAACAAAATCCTCATCCATGACCCAAAGGAAGAAGGTATAATGAGATCAACAACAGGCCTAAAATAGGACCTTGTAGCACATCACAGTTTAACGGAACAGAAAAAAATAATTTTCCCATCTCCACCGAAAATGATCTATCAAAAGGGTAAGATTTAAACCACTCTAGTGCACGGCCTTACCTAAACAATTATTTTTTCGTTCAACTAGGTTTACATGACAAGATAAAAAAGAAAGTTTTGAAATGGGGCGGTATCTATCAAGGCGATAAGGATCAAGGCTGGCTTTTTTTCGAAGAGGATTTACAACTGCATGCTTTAAAATTGATGGAACAGTGCCTTGGGATAAACTACTATTTAATATGATTACAATAAAAGGTTCAACCATCCTTAAAACCTCCAGCAGCAACTGAAGAGGTACAACATTAAGAGAACAGGCGGAGCTATCCAGCTGTAAATAGACTTAAGTTTCCTGTTTGAAGGCAGGCTGTATTTTCTTCTTCTTTTAAAAATACTTACTTTGTAAGTGCATGTGTCAAATACTCTATATTCTCTCTGTCTAGGCGCCACAGTTCAGGCAAAAGGTCTCAGCCAGAGCCAACCATATTATGAGAGAGACAAGAACCTGCAGACAACCATTCAGTAAACCAAAGATTATAAACATTTTATAGGAATTAATAAAAATAAGCAACTTTCATTTTGCAGTTACACACTCCGAATCTACTAACAGATTGATCTATCAACCAATAAAACCACAAGCAGGTGTGGTTTGACTGAAAGAAGTGTCAGCATCCTCTTCTTATCTCCAAAATCTAACGACAGCCTTGTCAACAGATAATGTGTGTGTATTGCATAGATTATGATTTTCATTAAATATGCATTCATTATTTTGTGCGCATTACATTTAATGGGAACCCAGGGGCGATTCTAAGAGTGACCTTAAAAAATAATGTTTCAATGGAGTGGTAAGAGCGCATTGCTTTGCATATGCATTGTTCTAGAGAAACCCATGATGCATGTAGTGGCTTTTTGACCTTTTGTCCAGCACTGCAACGTCCATGCATGTCCAAAGCAGTGTCTCCTTTGACCATTACAACTCTATAGTTATAGGTCTTTCTTTTCAGGCCAGCGGAGGTGTTCTCATCCACATCAGAGCGTATCTCCACATACTCAATGTCTGTGAGAGATCAGGAGACATGCAAACAATAATTTCATCATCATCATCAATCGGCTGCGAACAAGGTAGGTTGACAGTCGGTCACTAATTTTGTCCATTCTTTGCGATTACTGGCAGCTTCTCGTAGTTCGCTCACTGTTGCTGGTACGTCCTGATGAGTTCGCCAATATATTGGTGGTATAGCTTTCGCGCTCTGCCTCGACTTCTTTTGCCATGCCACTGTTGTGGCGCATACAAGACATACTTGTTGATCAAGTTGCTCTCATGTCTTCTTAGGCAGTGTCCTACAAATCTTAGCTGCCTCTGTTGTACTTGAAGAACGAGTTGGTTGCGGCCGACTATTTCATAAATCTCTTTATTGCTCTTCTTGTCCAGACGCTTTATGCCAAGCATGATTCTGTAGCAGTTGGTGGCAAAATTGTTGAGTTGGTCTCTGAGTTTGCTGCTAAGGATCCAGCTCTCGCAACCATAGAGCAGTATTGAGACACATGCAGATTCGAATATGTTGATCTTGAGTGTAATTGGAAGACTTCTTGACTGAAACATGTTCTTCATCTTCCAGAAGACCCCCGATTCTTGGCCTTTTCGTATTTTGATGTCGGATTCGCTAGAAGCGATGTGGGAACCAGGATATTTGAAGTTCTTGGTCCATTCGATGGTCTGTCCATCTAGCTCTATGTGCTGATGATTGTGTATTGCCATGTCCAGACCGGCATATTCTTGGTTACTCAGTGCTTCTGTTTTACCTATATTGACTTGAAGGCCTACTCTCCTGGCCCACTTTGCTGTTGTTCTGAGTTGTTCCTGTGCTCTGTCCAGGGTGTTTTCAAATAGGGCGATGTCATCAGCGAAATCCAGGTCAAATAGTGATACTTCTGGATTTCTGCTGGATTCTTTTAAGTGTGTTACGATTCCGCACAATAATGTGTTCTTTGCATGCTCTTTTTCGGCTCGAGTTAATACATAGTCTATGACGATTATGAATAGGAAGGGAGCTAGGGTATCGCCTTGTAGGACGCCTGTTGTAATGTCGAAGTGGTCTGATAGCTTCCCTTCAACTAGTACGTGACTCTTTGACTTGTTGTAGATTGTGCAGATCGCTCTTACTGTTTTGTCTGGGATTCCATAATGTCTTAGTATGTCGAACATGGTTGATCTCTTGATGGAATCGAATGCCTTCTTGAAATCCACAAAGGTGATATACTAATCGAGTTTCTTGTCTTGAAAGCCTTCGATTATTCTACGCAGGATGTGGACTTGTTCTGTACATCCTCTCCCTCTTCTAAAGCCAGCTTGATTGGCGCGTAGAATCTTGTCGATCGGGTCTCTTATTCGGTAAAGAAGCACCTTGTTGTATACTTTGGCGATGACCGACATCAAGCTGATCCCTCTGTAGTTGTTCATTAGGGTGAGGTCTCCTCTCTTTGGCAGTGGTACTATCAGGTTCGTGGTGAACTGTTCTGGTGCTTTTTCTTGACACTATACATCGTTGCAGATGTTGCAGAAGAGATCGGCAACATAGTCTCTTCCGTATATCAGTGCCTCTGGTGTGATTGCATAAATCGCAGCCAGGTGATTTGCCATTCTTCAGTTCTTCAATTGCGCACTTTTATCTCTATGACAGTGAATGGACTTGTGTTGATGTCAAGATCCTGGGCAGCTGGTTCGATTGGCAAATCGTCAGTGATTATGTTGTTGTTTAACAATGTTTTAAAGTATTGTTGCCACTCCTTTAGCAGTTCTTGTGATGATCTGATGTCTCTTCCGTCTGCTCTTTTCATCTTGTGTTTGTTTGTTGACTTAGCCTTACCGCTGATCTCTTTGACTATCTCCCAAGTTTTTCTTAGTTTATTTGCTTTTGCTGCTTCTTTAAGTCGCTTTAGTTTTTCCTCCAAGTAGTTGATACTGTCCTGCTCATATGAATCAAGCAGATCTTGACTGAGTTGTTTCATGTTCACACACGTTTCTCTTAGATTTATTCCGTGCTTTGAGAAGTTCGATCTTTTCGCTCGAAAGCCAGTTCTTTGGTGCTTTTTTCCTGACTAGGCCGACCATGCTCTTTGCAGCTTCTTCGATGGCTGTTACGAATCTATCATATTTTGGCTGCATATAATCATGGTCGTCTTCTCTCCTAAATGCGTTGTAATGATTTTGGATAGTGACGGTATATTGTTCTTGTAGCTCTTCGTTGTCTTTGAGCTTTCTCCAGTCGAACTTGAGGCGTTTGTTCTTGGTTTCTCTTGATGCTCTCAGGCTGATCTTGATCTCTGCGCTTACTATTCTGTGGTCTGACCCAAGACCGATTGAGTTGTACGCTCTCACGTTCTTGACCGAATTGAAACAATAATATATATTTATTTTAAAGAAACAATCATGGGATACATGAAGTCAAGCACCGATCATGGCAGACCTTGTCCTCTGTACATGCTCCGCCATAAATCTCTGATGATTTTATTAATCACCTCCATCTTCATGCTGTGAAACTTCATCATTGTTGTGTAAAAAAACAAATTTTTTTCCAATACATAAATCTTCAAAAACTGTAATCTTCAGCAAATCTCAAAATGGGATTTTTTAAAGCTATAATAACGCTAAAATGACTTAATTGACTTAAAATAATTAAGTAATTTAATCTGACTGATAAGAGTTTCTAGTTTTATAATTATTAATAAGAATCAAGGCTCGCATTTGCAAATATTTTGGTCGCAAATGCTCCCAAAATGTAATTTGGTAGCATTTGTGCACATGCATATAATTGATGTTGTGCGACCTGTTTTAATTTCTTCAAAAACATTCAGAGTATGTGCCTTCTGAGTGTTGATACAGTGACCTGTCTGCTGCTCTATGAATCGTTAGGCTACATAACCAATTAATTCAAGTTATTTGTATAGCGCTTTTTACAATACATTGCAAAGCAACTTTACAGAAAATTAAGTTTCTACAATATTTAGTAGTATCTTATAAGTGGCGACTGTCAGTTTATGTGCATATGATGCAATATATGTTAATGCATGGCTAAATAATGTTTATGCATGGTTAATGAAAAACTAAAAAATTTTAATCACTTGAATAAGGCCATAAAACACATACAGAACATTGGTTCATGGGACTTTTGAGAACTGGATCCTGTAGCCTAGAATCTAAATTATGGTCAAATCATCTTGTTTACTCACTCACAGAAAACAATATATATTGATTAACATTTTCTAAGACACGTTTTGTGTAGAAAGTTTCTATGCGAGAGGGCGTGAACTGTCATGCATTATATTGTGATTTACACCTGAGAAGACAAAGGCCCGCATAATGAGCTGCATAATGAGCCTTTCAGTCATCTGTGCCACTGAGAGGGAAGAGTTACAAGAAAGAATGTGAGGACAAAAAAAGTATATATTTTTATGTTTTTAGTTTATTTAGAATATATTTAATTATCTCACAAAATAATGTAACATTCACTTGCGATTGCAGTTAAACAGTTTATTAGGAACAATCAAAGCTGAATTTTTAGCATCATTACTTCCAGTATTGGGAAGGTTACTTTGGAAGTGTAATAGGTTACAGATTACAAGTTACCCTGTTTAAAATGTAATAGTAGTGTAACTTTTTCAATTACTTTATTAAAGTAATGTAACTAATTACTTTTGAGTACTTTTTGATTACTTTTCTAAATTTGTGAAAATGAAAGAATAATAAATAAAGGCATATACATCAACTTAAATACAGTTATCTAATAAGCATGTGACGTATTCTGTGTACTAAACTCCTGAAACATTGATGTTTTTTTTCAACTGCTGTCTCTGTATATGATGATAGTTTTCTCAAAATAAGCAAAATGCACATGAAGTGACACAGAGCAGTTCTAGAAATTATGTTTATGTGCTCGTGTACTCCTATATTGAGGCGGCTGAGGTTGAAAACACTGCGAGCTTCAGTAGGCCTATGTGTAGTAAATGAAACCATGTCTTTGCCATTAATTTACAGGAGGGGCGGACTGGCAAATTCAAACTCATACAAACAAATTCATGGACAACACTATTTTTTTGTATGGACCTGACATAAAAAAAAGGTTTAAATCTTTAATTTGGGGACATGCAAAATAATTAAAAGTTCTCTCCTGAACTGCACCTTCACTTCCAATTTTCTCTTCAGTTTCTTTATTTTGCCCTGTTATCCATCTCTCTCATGACTTTAATACTCAAGATTGAACAAAACTATACTTTACAATACAATACTCTACAATACAATATCTTTATAGAAAAATCCTAATACTGTACACGAGTCATGTTTTTCCCTTACAAAAATTAACCATGCTTTTATTAGCCTATATAAAAGTAAAATAACCTTGTTTTGTTTTTGTTTTTTTGCAAATGGATTTGTATTTAATTTAAATAAATACATTTGTAAAATAATTTTACATTTTTGGTTACCACATTTAAACAATAGTAACCATTTTCTCTGGATTCATAGTTAAATATTAAAATGTTAATTTTCGTAAGGGTTGTGTTGTTGTCTGTCGTAGCTCCCCCTAAACCAATAAAAAAAATCGGAAAGTTTTTTAAGATAAATTCCTACTGTAACATTACAACAGATAATAATGATGTCCTTTATATAGTATTTTGAGTGATGACTGATGAGCAACGTGCTGCTGCTTGATTAAAAAAATAAAAAAACAAAGACAAAAAAGCATCTTTACAGATGAAACTGACCTAAAACCCTGAACAGTAGTTCTGCTTCTCTGCTCCAGCTGTGCGCTTCCACACTCCACTCTATTCTCTCTCTCTCTCTCTCTCTCTCTCTCTCTCTCTCGCATTGATTACTCTGAGTCTGATCCAAACCGTTTGGCGGAGGCGCGGAGAGCGCGCGAGTCATGACTAACAATTCATGACTTATTAGAGATTTAATTATCAAATGGTGGATTCGCAAATGATCGCTTTAGTACATTCGGCAGGCAATTATACAATAACTTAACTTCCGGTAGACTTCCAAATAGAATTAATAACAACAGCCAAGTCCCTCTGTGGTAGATATTTTTTTGATAACAAAATATGTTTGCTGCATAAATCAGACAGACTTAATGAAAAAGCAAATTCATTCTTTGCCGGCAGGAGATGCTTTAAAGTGAGAGAAATAGAGGTTTCCCCAGTAACAGCTGTAAACAAAGCAGAGCTACGCTCACAAACGCTTCTTTATCAGGCATATAACATGCACTTCCTTCAGAAATACAGTGATATAAAAAAACCCGCGCCTCTTTTTGATATTTAAACATATAAATGTAATGAATTCTTCTTCTTATTATTATTAAATGTGCAGTACGTGCTCACGTTTATTCAACGAAGCCTTTCGGAAAATCGATCAGTTTTAAAATCGTGGCGAGCCTCCACAAATAAATAAATGTATGGGAAACACATCCCACAGCACAACCACCAGAGTCCAACTTCAGTGTACTCATCACCTTAATGTTAACTGCGTTTGTAGACCGCTAGCCAGACCGATGTACACAACACAGACCGGAAATTAACTTAGGGCCAGGTGCGTGCGCCCGATGAAACTGTCTATATTGCCTGTTTTTGCTTTATTTCACCAACAAAAACAATTCCAAACACAGTCACAGTGCTGTTTTACATCTCTGAGCAACATGAGGGCATTTGGCCCCGAAATTAATCATTTGTTAAATTATTCAGTTCAATCGCAATAACTCACTTATTAACAGTGACTTGCTGCCACCCTCTGTTGGTTTTAATTTCCATTTTAAGTATCAAATATTTCATATATCAGTGTTCAATGTTTTATGTTAACAATATTAAAATATTATTTTTGCATGCATGAGTAACTGCAGGTTAAATGCATTCATGTCCAGTGTTGGTCATCTTACTTGAAAAAAGTAATTAGTTACAGTTACAAATTACTTCTCCCAAAATGTAATTGAGTTAGTAACTCAGTTACCACATTGTAAAAGTAATTACTTACTCAGCAAAGTAACTGCGACATTATTTTTTATGCTCTATAACGCTATTACGTCCTATACAAGATGTTTATATTAACTGATTGAAGAATAAAAACACTATAAGTATTTTAGAAGATGTTGTTTTTATTTGAACTCAATAGATTGCAGCCTGCCATATGATATGCATAGAAATAAAAACATATAAAAAAAATAAATATTGAAAATAAAATTCAAGTATAAAATTAAGACAAACAAATTTAAACTTGCGTAAATGTCACAGTGTTTGGTCTGTGTTTCCCTGGGTGTCCACTAGTGGTCTCACTTCCCCATAGGCACTTCAACGCAGGCACTACATTTCCCACATAGCTTTGTCCCTTCACCACAGTTAATTGCACATCTGTTATTGCACTCAGCTGTCTCCACTTCCTTCGTTATCCTGTCTATAAATATCCGTCTTTCTCTTTCTGTTTTCATGGAGTCCTTATTTTCCATCACCTGGTTTTCTCGCGTTCCTCGTGTTTTCTAGTTTCTTGTTCTTGTTTGTTTTGTTTCTGGACTAATTTCTTGGTTATGACCTCTTGCCTGTTTGGATACTGTATTTTGGATTACCCATTAAACACACTGCTGCTGGATCTCTCGTTTCCTGTGATCAATCGTTACAGAAGGACTGCATCATGTCCAGATCCAGCGGTGTGGGACTTCATATCCGTTCCCCAGCCAGTATGGAGGAGCGGAGGGGGAGATTCCTAAAATTAACCACCCTCCGTCAAAAGGGGAATGAGGTGGGTGGTGTGGCACAAGAATTCTGGACCCTGGTGGTAGGATTGGGGTATAATGATGCGGCCTTGAAAGACTTTTTTAACGCCTGCCTAGACAACCCTGTGCCTGAGCGGGAGATGGAGGAGCTGGAGATCTTTGATTTTTGGGGGTTCATACTGTACCTGCAACATCGGTCTCAGTGGGATACCCCAGCCACACCTGTTTCTCCAGGTGGGATGGCCGACTCTAGACCGGTGTCTCCAGACAGGAGGACCGCCAGCCCAGCACCACTGCACAATATGGCCGCTAGCCCAGCACCACTGCACAATATGGCCACCAGTCCAGCGCCACAGCACAATATGGCCGCCAGTCCAACGCCACAGCACAAGGTGGTCGCCAGCCCAGCACCACTGCACAAGATGGCCGCCAGCCCAGCGCCACAGCACAAGGTGGTTGCCAGCCCAGCGGCACTGCACAAGATGGTCACCAGCCCTGAGCCATTGCACAAGATGGCAGCCGGTCCAGCGCCTTCGCGCAAGATGACAGCCACCGTTGACCCTCCAGAGTCGAGTCAGGTTCCCGGTGACCTTCCAGAGTCGAGTCAGCTTCCCGGTGACCCTCCAGAGTCGAGTCAGCTTCCCGGTGACCCTCCAGAGTCGAGTCAGATTCCCGGTGACCCTCCAGAGTGGAGTCAGGTTCCCGGTGACCCTCCAGAGTCGAGTCAGGTTCCGGTGACCCTCCAGAGTCGAGTCAGGTTCCCGGTGACCCTCCAGAGTCAGGTCAAGTCCCCGTTGACCCTCCAGAGTCAGGTCAAGTCACCATTAACACTCCAGAGCCAGGTCAAGTCACCATTAACACTCATGAGTTAAGCACTACCTCAGTTAGACCTCAGGAGTCAAGTCAAGTCACCGTTGATCTTCCTGGGCAAGGTCAAGTCCCCAGTGTTCTTCATGGGCAAGGTCAAGTCCCCAGGGTTCTTCGTGGGCAAAGTCAAGTCCCCAGTGTTCTTCATGGACAAAGGCAAGTCACCGTTGATCTTCATGGGCAAAGGCAAGTCACCAGTGTTCTTCATGAGCAAGGGCAAGTCATCGTTGATCTTCATGAGCAAAGGCAAGTCACCGTTGATCTTCATGAGCAAAGGCAAGTCACCATTGATCTTCATGAGCAAAGGCAAGTCACCATTGATCTTCATGAGCAAAGTCAAGGCACCATTGATCTTCATGAGCAAAGTCAAGTCACCAATGATCTTCATGAGCAAAGTCAAGTCACGGTTAATCTTCATGAGCAAAGTCAAGTCACCGTTGATCTTCATGAGCAGAGTCAAGTCACCGTTGATCTTCATGAGCAGAGTCAAGTCACCGTTGATCTTCCTTAATCGAGTCAAAACACCACGGATCTAGCAGTCTCTTCACCTCTCTGCTGAACTACCAGAGTCTCTCCACTTCTCTGCTGAACTACCACAGTCTCTCCACGTCTCAGCTGAACTACCAGAGTCTCTCCACGTCTCTGCTGAACTACCAGAGCCTCTCCACGTCTCTGCGGAACTACCAGAGCCTCTCCACATCTCTGCGGAAATACCAGAGCCTCTCCACGTCTCTGCGGAACTACCAGAGCCTCTCCACGTCTCTGCTGAACTACCAGAGCCTTTCCAAGTCTCTGCGGAACTACCAGAGCCTCTCCACATCTCTGCTGAACTACCAGAGCCTCTCCACGTTTCTGCGGAACTTCCAGAGCCTCTTCACATCTCAGCCAAACTCCCTGAGTGCTCGATTTATCCTGTCGTGGCCACGGAGGCCATCCAGGAACTCACCGCCTGCCCTGTCATGGCCATGGAGACCATCTACTTTCTCTTCAGGGCCACAGAGGCCACCCTTAACCTGTTCATGTTCTCTATTTCAGACTTACCTAACCAGACTTGCTCTCCTGTGCCCTCGATCCCACTGTGGTGGTCTTCGTCGCTGCCCTGGTGGGCTCCTGTCTCGACCGCACGGCTGTGGTGGTCTATTAGTGCTGTGGTGGTATATTAGGCCTAAAGTTACTGCACAATAAACAGAACTCTATCCAACTCTTATGGTATGTTCACAACCAGACGCAAATAGAGTGTCTGGCACGAGTGATTTCAATATTAAGTCAATGCAAAGACGCGAATAGACAACCTCCGAAAAACTACATTCTCGCATGAAATTAAAAACTGCATTTCATGACACGATAACAGTAATATTTAGAAAATTATCTGAATAAAAATGGTGGTTGAAAATGCTGCATGAACTCAACTGGCAGAAGCCCCCCCCATGATGCGAATTCGCGTCTGTTGTGAAGTTAATTTCACATGCGAATGAAGCGTATGAACTCAAAATGTTCAATCATCCAACTACTCGCGAATAGCGTGATTTTTTCGCATAAGTCGCGTCTGGTTTGAACACAGCATTAAATATTCAGTACAGTAACATGTTAGCATGTGTTGATGTGAGGTGGTTCATAAGATTTGAGTTGCTTGAGGCAGACGTAGATAAAGTCTTTTTACTGGGCATACCGTGCATGCAAACATTCTCGCCTTTAATTTCCGGTACTTCCAGTTCGAGAACGCCATTATCGCTGATGCTGTCTTGTGTTTAGTGGTTGTCAGAGCGAGACCGCGTGAGCAGGGCACCGCCCACCCAGCCAATCATCATCGGATTTGCAACGGTGTCAGGCAGCTGATGTGTAGCCACTAGCCAAAGCATGACACCTCGTTCTTTATTCAACCAAATTGTAGTAAAGCGACACTTTACATTCTCAGTAAAGATAACGGCGTTTCAACAGTGGGAAAAGTAATTAATTAGATTACTCCGTTACTGAATATTAAACTCTACTTAAATGCCGTTACTCCCAACACTGTTCATGTCCTACATTACACAGTGTGTAAATGCTTCTAAATGTCATTTCAGATACAGCATCCGTGTTTCCTCTGCATTTGCAAAGATAAATTTTGTTTATTGATACTTTCCTTTGCTTGATAATAGCCCAAATATCTTATTATAATTGACTGATTAAATATAAGAATTTGACTCATATGATAATGCACACTTTTAGAAAAAATGGCTTTACGTTAAAGATGACCATAAAAGGTAAAAATAATGTAAATTTCTAGTCCTCAAGATATCAGCACAGTAAAACTAAAAACTAAAATTATTGTTATCGATAAAATCCCAGAAACTATCGATATAGATTTTTAGCCAATATCACACATCCCTAGTTGCCTAAAATTTAACACCACATACACCATCCTAACCCTCGCCAAAGAAGAGCGTAACTTCAGGTTGTTTACAAAAGAAATCTGTCAGTGTTCTTTTAATTTTTTCCCTTCTTCGGCCCGTTCTTTTTCTAGCAGTAGTTAGTGGAAAGAAGTGACTGAGTGATTGACAGCTAATATTAACCAATCTGAAATCTGCATTAAATTTAAGAATGTAAGGATAAAATCTGTTAATATATGATTTGTAGTTGTGATGCTGCTAAATTTTTGCTGGTGCTTCTAACTTTTTTACGTTGGGATCATTAGTGCTACCATGTAAAAAAAAAATATTTTGATCCCTGAAAATTAATATTAATTAATACAAATTATTATTATTTAGACAAAATCGTATTTTGAAATAATTGAGATATTAGTCTAATGCATTTAGCATTATGAACTAAAAGATACATTTATAAAATTTATAAATCTTGATGTTGTGTACTTGTATAATAATATTTAATAACCGGGAAACTTGAGGCTTTCCTTCAAAGGTGAATTTTGGGTGTGTCTTAAACGGACTCCATTGTGTTATTATTTATTTGTAGAATATTTTAATGTCTTACACTGTCTTATGACAATGCGTAACTAACTATTTTACATTTTGTCGTAAGCCCTATTGGTGGCTAATTTTTCGTAGCTATGTTTTATGGTCTGCTTTTGCTACACTGTCCGTTAGACAAGCAGGTCAATAAATAAATAAATAAATACAAATAATGTATACAAACAGAATGAAAAACTAAATAAAATAAAAGAAATCTACAAAATGCTCTGAAGTACAAGAAGTGATAAAGAGAAACTCTTTTCAGTACAGTTGTAATCTTTATTGCACATGCAATCCTGAATCCCTTAAAATCATACTTTACTGGTGAGGAGTCGGGGAAACTGCATTAAAATACCCAGTGTCCAAGGACACTCATTTTTAACCAGAGAAGAGTAAGTTGAGGCTATGTGACACCAGAAAACTGTAATAGAATTGACCCTGTGGCTGATAGGCATCTGATCATTCTCACCCCTTTAAAATCGTGCAGGATTGTGGGACATATGCACACTTGGCTCTTGAATTGCCTTTGAATATTGCATGCATCAATGCAGTGTGGTTTATATCACTCTCACATCTTCTATGTATAATATAAATAATAAAATTACAACACTAAAGGAGTCAATAAAAAAATGTAGTAATATAAAATTAGTAATATAAAAGAGGAAAATATTGCCAAAAAATTGACCCTGTCCAAATACAAACACTTGCAGTCTTGGCCACTTGAGTGTGTGTGTACGTGATAGTGAGTGCACAAGACTGTCCCCGGTCTTAATAATGCAAAAAGCGCAGTGTCCTTAACACACACTAAACCTCTCCAATACCACTCCAGAGCCCTATACAATGCTCAGTGTATCCCATCATGCATCATGTTTTGGAATAAATCGTCAGACTTTTTGTCGAGATCTCACAAGAGGTCACGGAAAGCTTTCTAATGTACAGTATGTGAAATATTGATAATAATAATTTGATATTAAAAATCTCTGTAAACACTTAAGTGTGTCCCATAAGGCAGTGGCTCCCAGTCCTGGTCCTGTAGCCCCAACACTGCACATTTGAGGTGTCTCCCTATTCAAACTCATCAGCTCATCTGTGAAGACTCCAAGACCTCAAAAGTGTGTGTCCAATAAGAGAGAGACCAAACCTGTTAGTGCTGGGGGCTCTCCAGGACCAGGATTGGGAACCACAGTCATCAGGTCATGAGAAGTTCGACACACACTTGTGGTCATCATGCTCACTCGAACACTTGGCCAAAAACAGAAAATACGTCAAATAAGTAATCAAATGGTCATTTGGTCAATGGTCAAGTGCAAAGATGGCAAGTGTGGGTATTTAGACAGTGCAACAGTTTAAGAAACACAAATGCTGTACAAATGATAACAGCAGGAATGTTTGATAAAAGGGGTCAAACTATCACAGACTTACTGCTGTAAATGTCTGCCTCCGCAGCTTTCTGTCTTCTCCATTCCTGAAGGAATACCCCTCCACAAACACCACTGGGCAGACTGCTTCCTTTATGTGATTTCAGCTAAAAATAAAAATAAAAATAATAAAAAAGGGGAGAGAAAATAAAATATACAGAATGTTAATAATGATCTGTGAGCAAAATCTTTAAGATATAAACTGATATGAATGAACAGAGATGGAAAAATATTTTTGTATTAATATTTATTTATTTTTAATTTGTTTACATTTTTTGGATGTACATTAGTACATTAGGTACTAAAAGCATGGTACAGTACATATGATTACTGTGATATCTGTCATATAAAAGCACATAAAACACTTACATTACAGTGATACAGACATAGTTTGGTGATTATTGTACCATTAATATACCATAGTAAAACTACTATGTTACAGTTACAGTTACTGTGGTCAAAACATCTTAAATGTCCCGTTTACTGTGTCTTAACTTCAAATTTAATTTGTTACTATTGTAAGCATTGTGATTACCATGATTTTTCTACAAATACAACTTACATCTTTGAACCTGAAATTAATATAAAACGGATCGAAGGTATATTGCATGTCACATGACCGATAGAGTTTAATCACACTAGTTAGCAGCTGGTCAGCCTTGGATGACTGATATAATACAGCGATTAAACATACGACGCTAATCTGATTAATAAAGAAGACAGAATAGATTTTATAACAGGCGTTAAAAGAGCGTATTTACGACTACTCACCCAATCTGTGGAACTGATGGCAAGTATCGCGATGTGTGCTGAATGAGACTTCTTGAACGTGATTTCATAGCAATAAACATCTCATGCCCTCACGCCCAAATATTGATGCCAAAAGTTTCCCACTGAAAGCAATGAAGGTCATAGTGCGTCGATATTGTGACGCCAAGAGGCACATTTGGCGTCTTCATAGTGACGCTAGAGGCGCTTGACCATGCTTCAGTTTTTGACGCCTTGGGAGTGAGAATGGGTTGTTTGTTGGGTGATGTGATTTTTAGGAATGTGTTTTGTCATTTTTGGGGAAATTTTCTAAAGTAGGATTTTTTTTTATTGATTTAAGACAGTGGTGGGATTGGGGGAAAGCGGAAATTAAAGCATTATGTCAACAGTATGCTATCAATGTCTCTAGGGATATTATGCGCTCAATGAGAAAACTTGAATCCGAGATTATGGACTTGCAAAAGTTGGTTGAAGTTACTGGGAAATAAATGCTCTTTTTCTTGATGCTCTTAAATTCAAGAAGTCATTTCTTACAGACCTGGTAGGTATAAAGACACAAGGGGCTCTGGTTAGATCACATTATTAGATGCTCACACAAATGGATGCCCCATCAAATTTCTTTTTTTTTTTACCTAGAATGGAAAAATGGGTCGATCGATTCACTCTGTTCATACAGAGAATGGACAGGAAATGAAAGAGACTGCGAGTATCAGGAAAAGGTCTGTACAATTCTGTGCGGAGTAATATAGTAGTGAATATAAAGGGAATGAGGAATTATCTGCCAAGTTTTATGATTTATGGCTTGACAAAAATAAATAGTAAAACTTGAGAAGCCTCTCACAGAGCAGGAGCTTTTAAATGCTTTGAAAGATATGAAGACCAGGTATTGATGGCCTCTCCATTGAGTTTTATAAGGCTTTTTGGGGAGTGATGGGCAAAGACCTTTTGGATGTTTTAAATGAAAGTTTAGCTGTGGGTTCACTCCCTCTAAGTTGTAGAAGGGTAGTGGTCACCTTACTGCCAAAGAAAGGTGATTTGCAGGAATTTAAGAATTGGCAGCCTGTAAGTTTACTTTGTAAAGATGAAGCTTTTTTTCTAAGACCTTAGCTAAAAGATTAAAAGATGTGATGGGGCAAGTGGTTAATTCTGACCAGACCTATTGAATACCCGGAAGGTCGATTATGGATAACATTAGTCTTATCAGAGATATTTTGGACGTCTCTTGCTATCTTGATCTTGATAAAGGCTTTATTATATATATATGTGTGTGTATGTATGTATATAATAAAGCCTTTATCAAGATCAAGATAGCAAGAGACGTCCAAAATATCCCTTATTTTCAATGTTCAATGTTGACTTAAGCTATATAAATGAATATTCAGATGTTATGGTCTCCGTGGTCGCGCGTCCAAGCAGGAAAGCGGTAGAAAGTTAATCCATTCTCATTTTATTTTCCCCATGGCGATTATATGTTGGGCTGTTACACCCAACAATACAGCAATGGTTTACCATGGTTGAAATATATTTTTAATTAATCAAATTAAGACACACGGATGAGAGGGAGTACGTCTAAACACTGCGCAATAGTCCGAGTAGCAGTAAAGGAGGCCATCAACATGGCGGCCACGCAAATAATGACATCACGACGCCCAATGCCTAGAAATTACCGCGTCAAACATGACGTGCTAACATGGATGCAGCTGAAGCCGCTGGGTTTGTTTCAGGGAATTTTTTTTAATAAGCTTCCCAATGGAAACCATTTTGGAAACAGGAAACAGCCCCTGGTTTAATGCACCACCTGGCTTTAGAAACCCTAAAAGACTTACATTAAGTCATTATTTTATTTGGGTAGCACACATATTCTGAATGCCTTTGGCAGAATTAAAATGAGCCATTTTAATCTAGATTAATCTAGATTAATTCCAAGATTACAGTAAAATTAATCTAGATAAAAAAAATTAATATATGCCCACTTCTAATATATATACTATTATTGTTATTATTTTTATATATTATTTTAATTTATTTCAATTGACCAAGAAAAAGCCTTTGATCGAAAAGAGCATCAATGTCTTTGGAATACGGTTGATGCATTTGGCCTTTTTAGTGGAATGATTAAAGTATTGTGCAATGACATTGAGAGCGTACTGAAGATCAATGGTGGTTTGAGTGCCCCTTTTAAAATTGGGAGAGGTATAAGGCAGGGATGTGCTCTTTCTGGAATGTTGTATTCCTTGGCAATAGAACAAATGTTAAATAAGTTGCATTCTTGAATTCAAGGTTTTAAGTTAAGGAATCACAGTGTTAAACATCAAATATCTGCCTATGCAGTTGATGTCAAGATTTTAATCAATGGAAAAAAGATTGTTAATTTGGCATCAACTGTTGAATTTGGTGTATTTTTTGCTGCAAGAGTGAAACGGGAAAAGAGTGATGCACTGATAAAAGGTAAATGGAAGAATGGTTTACCAATTTTACCTGGTGTGTTGGAAAAAAAGGGGGGTCTTAAGTTTTGTGCATCTTGGAGATGAATCAGTGCAGCAAAAAAAATAATAAAATAAAATAAAACTGGGATGGGCTTATAGAATAAAAGGAGGGCAGACTAAATAAATGGAAATGGATTCACGCCCAGCTATCTTTTAGAGGGAAAGTACTAATACTGAACAACTTAGCCTCAAATATGTGGCAAAAGATCTCTTGTGTGGAACCTCCCGCAGGATTGTTATCACGTTTACTAACAATATTAGTGGAGAACTTCAGGGACAGGCTTCACTGGGTCCCCCAAAGTGTGTTTTTTTACCAGTGGAGGAGGAAGGACAAGGTTTGGTGTCTCTATCAAGCAGATAGGCAACATTCCGGTTACAGTTCATTCAGAAGTTTTTAACAGGCTCTGTGGATGTGATATGGAGAGAAGTTGTGAAAACATTCTTCACAGAGTGGATGGACCTTTGATACTGCTTTGTTCCTCACCGATACCAAAAAGCTACATTTAAGTGGGCTATCTTAATTCTACCATGGATTGTTTAAAGTGTGGGGATCTTTCATTATTAAAAGACCAGAAACTGCTACTTCTCTGTTCTGGTTGTCAGAGGAGCCTCTAGTTAAGGGGGCTCGTTTGTACATTAAGGATCAAGTATCAAATCTGTTTCAGAGATTGTGTGAGACTCAGACTGTAAAGCTTTGTCACATGATTACAGTGGTCGGATCTGAATTAAAGAACATTGTGGCTGTGGCTTCTTTATTGGGAGAAAAATCTATGAGACAATCCTCAACAATCATGGAGTTATGGAGAAATAAACTGACAGCAGAGGAATTGTCATTTCTTAAAAGTTTTGAGGAAGGAAATCTGCTTCCTGATATGAGAGATCCTTTTCCCGAGCACTGGATTACACCAGATTTAATGGAGATGTCTGGTATTTTGTTAAATTTGAATGGGCTCCAGGACTCATTATCAGAAGAATTAAGCAGAAAAATGATTTACAAATGTTTTTGTTAAAATATTGTAGTCCACACTGTGTTAGAAAAGTGATATGTCTAGAGAGAGATATTTGACATTGGAAATGAAGTTTTATACAAACCACCATTGATGAAAAAATCAGGCGATCTACAGTGGAGAATCCTGAAGGGGGCTGTTGCTGTTAATGCTTTTGTTTCAGTGATGAACTCTGATGTTAATGAAGGTTTTTTTTTTGTGGGTTAAGATAAATCATTTATCATTGTTTTCTCGAATGTAGTAGGCTCAAATCACTTTTTGTGTTATTAAGATTTAAATGGCAGTTGATTAACTTTATGGTTGGCCAGGCAAAAATGGCCATGTATATTTCAAGAAGAATTAGGATTAATAATATACATGGCCAAGATGGTGTACTGTTGTTTAAGGCATTTATTAGGTTTAGGATCTCTGTTGAGTTTAAATATTATAAAGAGATGTAGGATCCGGATACCTTTGTATTGCAGTGGTGTTTTAATTAGTTTTTTTTTGTTTTTTGTATGTGTTCGAGGGGGGGGGGGGGGTGTTATTGTTTAACTTTTTGTTGTGTTAATCAGCTGTGTGATAATGGTTAGATTTTTTTTGTTTGTTATTGATTTAATAAAAGTGTGGGTTAAAATCAAATCTATCTCTCTCTCATGCATTCAACATACATTCAATCTTCCCAAGTCTTATTGTCTTCTTTTGAAAGAAATGAAAATATATGAATTATGCAATCCATACAGTAGTTTTAGTCATCAATAAAAATATAAAAATGTACATATTACCAGGATCTGGAAAAAATATATAATTTAACAGGCCGAATGATGTCCGGACATTTCATTGACATGTTTTATGCAGACTTTCCATAGGCACAATTAAATTCAATTCACATTAATTGTCTGAAAACATTTTCTACATTATATTTAAAATCTTTTATATTCATATTTACATCATATTAATGATTTTTATACAGTATAATTCCCTAAGTAAACTTTGTACATTTTTTATATTTCCATAAAGATCATGTAGTATATTGATAATTTTAAAAAGCTGTATAATTATTTATTTTTTATTGTACACCTCCCATCACACAATACAATTCTTCTGCATGTGCTAACATTTTTAATAAATATTTGTTTATATGCAATCTGAAATTTCATACTAAATACATATGCATTGTCATATCAGTGTAATATCCATGCCAGTATACAAATTTGAGTTCTTATAAATCAGATAAACAAGCACGCACATAAACATTCCAGGCTAAAAGAGACGTATCCCATTTTAAAGAATATGACAACATGTTACTGAAGCAAATCATTCATTTTAAACAAGTATTCAACATTTAAGTATATTGAACTTATAAAACATATCGCAGTAACAAACATGTTACTATAGCAAAGTATATAATTTATCATACATTTTAATCATGTATTCAACACTCTGAATTATTTGAAGCTTAAACTATCAACCTGCATTGTGTAAAAGACCATTGACACCTCATGAAACATAGTGCTAAGGTCAGGATGTAACAGGGATTGAGTTTTTAATGTCGTGACAGAATTGGCATCGCTGGACATATGCGATTGCATCTGTGCCATAGTTTTTCATCTAAATCTAACTGCCATTAATACGGTGACACCCTGTCATGCCATCAGTGCCTGTTGCTCAGTTTTCACACTTGTTTCACCCCTGTGAGAAGCTCTGTGATTTTCTAATTCAGTTAAAACTATTTGCAATATCATTTGAGGTTCTCTGAAAATGTAAGCCATTTTTTAGTAAGCTCTATGTTTATTCATTAAGCTAAAATTGTAATACTTTATTTTAATTTCATTATAATGATTTGAATACAAAAATCTGTGTCTGAGAGAGAGAGAGAGAGAGAGAGAGAGAGAGAGAGAGAGAGAGAAAGTAACCATAAAACTCAGGGATCCTCTCTCAGTCTGTCTGCTCTTCTCCTCTCATTTCACTGAGGAGGAGAAACTCTCTATATATATCCATACCAACCCCTGAAAAAATTGTTTCATTAAACTCAAAGTTTCTTATTTTTATTAACTTATTTATTTTTATTTATCAAGCTAAATGTTTTTATATCTTTATTTTCAATTCAGTATACGTTATGTATTTTATTTAACCCATTTTTTTTTTATATATTTCTAAAAATCAGAAAAACAACAATTAGGAAGTGTGTGTGTGTGTGTGTGTGTGTGTGTGTGTGTGTGTGTGTGTGTGTGTGTAATTTTATGGCACTTTTTTCCTCTTTTGTATTACTCATTTATTGTCTCCTTTAGTGTTGTCATTTTATTTTAAACATCAAAAATGCATTGACAACATGGTCAATGTCCATAACATTAAACCAGTGACTGCACAGAAATACTGCTCTAGATCTTTACTTCATAAAAAACTATATTTAAGAATGAAATAAACATTTTTGTGATAAAATTTAAATAAATAAATATATTAGCAAAATTCCACCAGGTAAAAAAATTATATACTGCAACGGTCAATGTAAATTAAATACATTCAGAAATACAAAAATCAGCAATCAAAAACAATAAAAGAGCAATGTACACAAGTGCTTTAACAAGTCTCAGCTAGCTTAAACAGTACACATAGCAAGGGCTTTTAAATAATATAATAAATACAAAGAAAACCGATAGAATAGAAAAAGAACAGAGCAAGCTAGTGTTAGAGGTCTTTTTTAATTATTTATAATTGTATAATAAAGTAAAAGAAAATAGATAGAATACAAAAAGTTTAGAAAGCTAGTTATTTTATTTATTTATTTTTACTAGTACTACAGCCTACTAGTTACACACTTTCGTTAATCTTACCTCAGACTCCTTTGAGACATTTTTCATTACTTTGTTCAGCTCAAGCTCTCCTGGGAAACTCTTATCGCACCTTTTCTTAAGATTTTTTCCTCAGAGAAATAACAAGTGAAATAAACATTGTAATCATATTCTGCACATTAAAGTATGCAGTTTATGATTACTATAGTTACTATACTAGTTACTACACTTTAGTTAAATCTTACCTCTGTTTCCTTTGAGACATTTTTCATGGACATGTCAAGCTCATCAAGTTCTTTCGGTAAAGTGATATTGCATTTTACATATTCTGGTAAGATTCTTTTCTTTGGAAATATCAGGTAAAATCACGTAACAATACAATCACATCCTGCTCTGTTTATTAAAGTATAGACAGTTTTAGCTTACTAGTTTCTATACTAGTTACTACACTTTAGTTAAATCTGACCTTGGGCTCCTTCATGACATTTTTCAAGGTCATGTTCAGCTTATCATCAAGCTCTGCCCGTGAAGTCGTTTCGCTGAGTTTCGCAGGAATCCTGGGGGGCGAATACAGTGAAAGTGAGCATCGACTTCCTCTTTTTGTCTGTCTGCTTGTGTTTCCCAAGACTTTGGTTGATTGAAGGCCACCTGATTCCTCTACTGTTGAATGCTGTGTATATAAACTCTCAGAAATATATTGTTCTTCAGCCTCAAATGTTACCACATATGAGAGCAACAAAAGTGAACCAACCAAATAAAGCACTTAAAAGACATCCAAATATTAATATACTATCTTATTATTCTAATGAGTAAATAAAAATCATCTCGGCTTACAGTTAATCATTTGCAGTTCTATCAGGTAGATTCCATTTTTTTGAAAATTTAATATTGCAATCACATTCTACTTTGTATATTAAAGTATAGAGTATTTTGGATTAGTACAGTTATTACTAGTTACTACACTTTGTTTAACTTTACCTTGTAATCCTTTGAAGAACTTTTCACTTCTCTTTCCAGTTCATCAATAAGCTCTCCCAATAATTTCTTAACGCTGTGTTCTCAAGGAGAGTTTCTACAGACATGAACAAGTAAAATTTTATACTTTTTAAGACCTTTTTAATAGCACCTTATATGAAATTCAAGACCTAAACCTGTAATGGAAATACACATTATTACACACATATATGTAATATTTAATTTGTTTAACGTAAAAAGAAAACCAAATATCATCACTGTTATAAATTATATTTATGATATACATCAATTGAAGTGAACTTTTCATATCATAACACAATATTTCTTGCAAAACATCCCCACAAAAGTACAGCATCACTGTGATTTTTTGGTGGTGCAAACAATTTTTTTCTGAAGCAATATTTTCATCAGTGTTCTATCAGCTTTTACATACTTAAATCTGCATATTTGTATTGACCTTGTATTAATGTGAAATTAAAACCGCCAGTAGGTTAATAAGTGAGTCACTGCGATTGAACCAAATCAGGAAAGAAATGCTGTCTTGTTGCTCAGAGACACAAAACAGCGCTGTGCCTGTGTTTGGAATTATTTTGTTGTCAAAATAGTGCAGAAACGGGCAATATGTTGTCTAAAACTTAAGTCTCTTAATTAACTTCTAGTTTATTGACCTGTTGTAAAAAATATCTAAATCACATTTGTAATCATAGTAATTTTCGGAGAAAAAAACTGACTCTTCATGTGAAATTTATTAACTATATAAGTGCTATAGATACATACATTTCTGCCCACGTCTTGAATTTGTGATCATTCTGAATGTATTTTAATAGACTGAATCATGCAGTAAAAGAGCGTACTTTAAATGTGCATGCGCACTAGACTTCACGAAAATCATTCTCGCATTTTGATGTTTGCTGGTTATTATTTTTATTATTTTTTTGTCACTTATGTTTTAAGCAGTCTATTTGTTCAGTCTGGCTAGTAAAAAAAAAAAGACATTTTAAACTAGCTAAAAGGCTGATCAGCTGTACCTTGACCTATATTATTATTATTGAGAACATTACGAAGGTGGATAGACTTGTATTCTGTTACTGCGATTCTCTCTGATGATGCAATAACTACCGTGGTGGAAGAAAATAATCTTCGGTCTGCCCAATGATTGTAAAAGGTCATTAGGTCCATCAGACCAGGGCAGGTTCCAGGATTATTATTATTTTTTAGTGGGGGCTCAGTGAGCTCAATGAGGTTATAATACAGTACTGTGCAATAGTCTTAGGCCATTAGTATTTAAAAAATAAAACTATTTAACTCCATTAATTGTTATAATCCAGTGAGATTTCTGTTAGAACAACAGCCAGTGCTGCACACAGAGATCTGATCTCATCATCATCCAGTCTGTCTATGAGTACATGAAGAAACTTTAACAGACTCAATCCAGAAGAACTGTGAAAATGTCTCCAAGATGCTTGCTTCCTGCAAAGCTGCCAGAAAAACTACCTGCAAATGCACAAGTCAAAAGCTGATAAAAATAAAAAGAGTGCTCATACTAACTTGTTCAACCAAGTCTCTACATTTCTCACACACAACAACCTCCTTGACAGCAACCAGTCTGGCTTCAGAAGTGGACATTCAACTGAGACTGCCTTGCTCTCAGTTGTTGAAGCTCTAAGACTGGCAAGAGCAGAATCCAAATCTTCAGTACTTATCCTGCTTGATATGTCCGCTGCTTTTGACACGGTTAACCACCAGATCCTCCTATCAACCCTACTGGCAAAAGGCATCTCAGGGACCACACTTCAATGGTTTGAGTCTTACCTATCAGATAGGTCCTTTAAAGTATCTTGGAGAGGTGAGGTGTCCAAGTCACAACATCTAACTAATGGGGTGCCTCAGGGCTCAGTTCTTGGACCACTTCTCTTCTCTGTCTACATGGCATCATTAGGTTCTGTCATTCATAAACATGGCTTTTCATACCACTGCTATGCTGATGACACTCAACTCTACCTCTCATTCCATCCTGATGATACGACGGTAGCTATTCGCATCTCAGCTTGTCTAACAGACATTTCTTGCTTTCTTGCGGGGGTGGTGTTGGCGCAGTGGATAAGACACATGGCTTTGGTGTGAGAGACCCGGGTTCGAATCCACTGTGAGACACCAATGTGTCCCTGAGCAAGACACTTAACCCCTAGTTGCTCCAGAGGCGTGTGACCTCTGACATATATAGCAATTGTAAGTCGCTTTGGATAAAAGTGTCAGCTAAATGAATAAATGTAATGTAAATGTAAATGTAATGTAATAAATGGATGATGGACCATAACCTTCAACTCAACCTTGCCAAGACAGAACTGCTTGTGATTCCAGCAAACCCATCGATTTATCACAATTTCACATTCCAATTAGGCACATCAACCATAAAAAACAGCTAGAAGCCTTTGGGTCTTCCAGCCAGTTCTATCAAACCTTTACAATTAATCCAGAACGTGGCAGCAAGATTAATTTTTTATGAGCCAAAAAGAATACATGTCACACCTCTGTTTATCAATTTGCACTGGCTTCCAATAGCTGCTCGCATAAAATTCAAGGCATTGATGTTTGCCTACAAAACTACACTACCACTGGCTCTGCATCGATTTAACTAAATTTGTTACTTCAGACTTATGTGCCCTCTAGAAGCTTGCATTCTGCAAGTGAACGTTGCTTGATTGTGCCATCCCAAAGAAGCACAAAGTCACTTTTACGGACTTTTAAACTAAATGTTCCCTCCTGGTGGAATGACCTGGAATGAGTCCTTAGCTTTCTTCAAGAATCGGCTTAAAACTCATCTCTTCCATCTTTATTTGACCCTCTAACTTTAACACTCACTATTCTAATTCTATTCTTAAAAAAAAAATCTAACCTTTCTAATATTTTTGTATTCTATATTATTTTCATTTATTATGCAGTTATTATGTGTGTGTGTGTGTGTGTGTGTGTGTGTAAAAATCTCTAACACTAGCATGCTCTATTCTTTTTTTTATTCTGTCTGTTTTCTTTTTTATTTATTATATTATTTAAAAGCCCATGCTACGTGTACTGTGTTAATCTAACTGAGACTTGTTATAGCACTTATATATCTTTGTTCTTTTTGTTGTTTTTGATTGCTTCCACTGTCCTCATTTGTAAGTCGCTTTGGATAAAAGCGTCTGCTAAATGAATAAATGTAAATGTATATTTAAGTGTTGTTTTGATTTATTTAAGTAATTGATAAAATAAGAATATTTCTGGAATTATTTTTGAAAGCATCCTCACTTTCCAGCATGTTTTAAACAATAAAAAAATTATTGTATTTTAATTATTTTAAAAAAAAAACTTTTAACAGTACTGTAGCTTTGCAGGGAGGTTTCTTCAAGTATCTTGGAGACCACTGTTGCCACAGCTCCTCTGGATTTAATCCATCTCAGTTTCTTCACATTATTGGTGATGGACTGGATGAGATCAGAGATCCGATCTCTGTGTGGACCACTGGCTGCTGTCAGACTCCTTGAGCAAACAAAAATCTCATTGGATTATTACAGTTAATGGCAAAGGGAGTGTTTGGAAATGTAAACAGTTAAATGTAAAGTTTCCTACTGACACACTAGCAAAAGATTGAAATAACTGGCTTATAACCATTTTTTTTGTGTGTGAAAATACTAATATCCTAATACTTCTGCATGGTATATATATATGTACCATGAATATAAGAACCAGACAAATTAAAGAGTCGATCAAGACTGTGGTTGAAACACGAGCCGAGTTCCTCAGAAAGGCAACAGGAGGTTGTAATTCATTTCTAGTGCCACAAGTCAGAAACAAGTTAACCAACCAACCCACTCTTTCACCGAACAGCTTTCGACATTAACACCATTAGAACAATTATTGACTATTTCAATTCGGAGAAGAGATTGTCAAATTTGGTGCAAGTAATTGAGATGCAATGCTGGCCAGCAAACCCATGAAAGTAATAAACAAGATCCTTGGATTGACTTCCCCCCACCTAGCAGAACCAGACTGAAATTCCTAAGGGGGCCTTTTAACCTCTGGTCTCCAGAGAACATCCTTATGTCAAAGAATCGTACAGTCTTTTAATGAACTCAAACAGACTTATAAATGAATATCAGTCCATCGCTTCACTCCATATTCAATTATATGTAACCCACACTTTTGACTATTATGTTTATAATCACTTATTGTGTATGTATTTTAATAACTATGGGATAGCTTAAGGATTCATATTCATGCTTAGTATGTTTGTGCTTCAATCTGCTTGCTTGAAACAGTCCTGACAATCAGTTATTTGTCAAATGTATCATATTCTTGTTATAGGAATCATGTCCAAAATTATACCCTGCAAGAGCAGGAAAATTCGGATCATGTGCTTGATAAGATAACATATGATTTATGATACCCAGAGCAAAGACGATATCTGATTGGTCAAGACAACATTAGAGGTGTGGCCAACAGGCCAGTTTAAATACTCAGGACACCATAAAATTCTGCTTTTAGCTTTTAGCCATGCTTTTAGTAATCACTAGCATTCTTTGAGCGCGGTTCCAGCGTGCCTCGGCCTGCAGGCCTGCTGCTACTTAGCCACGATGAGAAGAAACACCACCTAGTCTCGTCAAACTGTACTTCTGTCCTTTTACTTTAGTTTCTTTTCTTTTCCGTTTGAGAGTTTCGTGTACTAAATTAAGTTTTGTAACGGCGTGTCTCCGAGTCTGACCTCGAGTGCCAGTTTAACTTCAACCAGCCCACACAACTCTGCATCGTCAGCCAACGCCCAACCACAGGCTTCCCAAAACGTCACTTCAGCGACTACTGAACTTCCAGCCAATCAGCGACATCGGGAAACCCCCTTTCAACACAACAAAGGGAACCCCTTTACACAGGCAATGTACCTCCAGACTGATCTATACTGGTGTATCTAATATAATTTTAACCTCAATGAGAAACTCAATGCGAGGGTTAATTACGTGATTGATGGTTGTTCATGTCTATGCAATTTCACGTACTGCTGTAAACTTGGGATTCCACATTTTCGTTCTCTTAAACTCATCCTTTCCTAACTTTCTATCTTCCTGCAACTTGTATGAATGTGTGAGTGTGTGTGCTTATGTGTTAGATTAGTTTATATGTCTTAGATTTATCTAATAAAGCCTTATTCGTATTGAAAAGAGAACTATCTTGTGTTTTGTGCTTACAAGTTAATGACTTAAACTGCCGATCTTGTTACCGTGCTAACTGTTTTCTGTTTTTACTTTTTTCACTATAGTTTTTTTTTTATGTTAAACGGCTCGTTAAGTGAATCGCAGGGCGTCTCTGTGATCAGCCGTGAAACAGTGATTCTGTTCAAATTCCCTTTCAAATCTTAAATGATTCCCTTTGAGCTAAATTGACATGTTTCCCTTACATTATTATGGTGGAGAATGCGGGCAGTTTAATCTAAATTATGAGCATAAACCAAGTTATTTAATATTTTCTTTTGTTGCAGATGAAAGCTGAGTCAAGATGTGTGTGTGTATGTGACCCGTGACAGCGCGCGCCCGCTTAAATGAATGAACGCCGAGGAGACTGCAACTCGAGTCCGTCTCTCCATTGTTAACAGCAGTAAGTGAACTTAAAAGTAAACATCTGAGATCGTACAATAAGGTAGAAATTGAGTGTGTTCCTCATTTTTGGAATGCTTTGTTTATAGCTGATTTGATTTCACTGCGTGTTCTAGTGCCTCTCAAAAGCTATACAATCTCAGTCACCATTCGCTGAACGGAGCTAAACTGAAACGTTAGTGATTCAAAAGGGATATAAATCGGTGAATAAAGAATAGTTTTGAGCGTGTTCTTCAATCTATTTATCAAAGCCTCAGTATTCATAGTTTGATTGCCAGTGCGTGTTCCACTGCCGAATCAAATTTTATATTTGACTCCCCTAAGTTAAACATTAGAGAATAATGTTTGCATGTTTGTATCCATTCACAAAGTGAATGCAATCTTTAATGATTGAACTTCGCACCAGAAACGAATGCATCAGATGCAGATATGATGAATCGAACTGAATTGTGAACTGCCTGATGTGGTATATACAGTACATACAACTTGAGGAGCTGGGAATTGATTTATGGACACAAACTTGAGGATATAATTACTGATTCCATAGCATTACATATTATATTGATTTATCTAGTATGAAAGGTTAAATTCAGGAATTCGAGGAAAACAATTTATTTAAATATAAAGACCGTGAAACTAAAATACAGCTGTGCATTTTTATTAAGGAATGTTTATGTTTTGCCTAATTGGTTTAGTATTAAGTGTCAGAGAAAACATTCTGCAACTCATAGTAAGAAATTATACATAGTCTTTATTAATTAGGCTGAGAATTATGTTATGGAAGTCAAGTGGAGTTCAGCTCACTTACTGTAACCTTGACAACTGGTGGCAATGCAAAATTGTTTGTCTGAGTTTATGTGTATGAATGTGTATATGTGGGTTATTGTATATAGGTGGGTTAATTTAGTTGTTTTTTGTAAGTTGTTTTGCTCCAATATAGAATCTAATAGTATGTAGCCAAAGAAATATGATCTCTAACATGTTACATAAACTACCAAAGAAAGGTCTTAAACTTGCCCATATTAATATATGCAGTCTTAGAAATAAAGTGAGTGATTTAACAGAAATATTACAAACAAATAATGTGCATGTATTGGCAGTATCTGAAACTCATGTAGACTCTACATTCGATGATGCAACTTTAATGAATCGATGGATATAGCATTTTTAGGAATGATAGGAATACATATGGAGGAGGAGTTGCTATCTATATTCAACATCATATACCTGTCCAAATGATGCCAGATTTAATGTATTCTGGTATTGAAATCATTTGGTTAAAAGTTAGTCTGAAACATTAAGCCATTACTCATAGAATGTTGTTATAGACCTCCTAATGCTAATAGTGAATATTTAGACAAAATATGTGATATGTTAGATCATGCTAATAGTATGAATCTGGAAACTTACTTAATGGGTGACTTCAACATAGATTGGAATTCTTCTGACTGTCCTAAGAATATCAAATTAATGAGCACAGCAACAGCATGTGGATTATCACAGGTAATTAAAAAAACCGACTAGAATATGTTTGAAAAAGGATGATACTCGATCTGTTTCCTGTATTGACCACAGGTTTATAAATAGACTACAAGTTTACTCAAATTGTGTATCAGTGCCAGTTGGTTTTAGCGACCACAATCTTATTGCAGTTGTAAGGAAAACAAAAGTTCCTAAATCAGGTCCAAAAGTAATAATGAAAAGGTCATATAGAAGATTCAATCATTTACAATATGAAGATGATGTTAGAAATACAAATTGGCCAGAGGTAATTCTACAAAAAGATCCAGAGAAGGCAATTCAGCTTTTTGATAAAACCTTAATGACTATTGTAGAAAACCATGCACCAATAAAAATGTTTACTGTTCGAAATGTCAACACTCCGTGGTTGGATCAAGAATTAAAATCTTATGAAAGAGAGAGATTTAGCTAAACAAGCAGCAATTATATCCAAATTAAAATCGGACTGGCAAGTATATTGTAAACTTAGAAATTTTGTAACTAAGGTAAATAGGAAGAAAAAGAAATTGTACTATACTAAGAAAATTGTAGAAATAAAACATGATAGTAAACAATTATGGAATACACTAAATAATATATTAAGAGGAAATAATAAATCTTTTTTAGAATATGAGGGTGAATTTTTTACGAAACCAAGTGATATAGCGAATCATCTTAATGATTATTTCATAAATAAAATAAACTTAAAAATACTACACAGCCATACAAGACAGATTTATCAAATATATTGATAAATAAAATGATGGAAGGTAAAACATGCAGCTTTAAATTTAAGAGTGTCAGTGGTTCTAAAGTGGAACTACTTATGATGAATTGTAAAAACAAACCACCTGGCGTTGACTTCCTTGAACTGAAGTTGCTGAAGCCAATAGTCTCAATCATTGCTTCTATTATTGCTCATATAATTAATTTGTGTTTTACTGAGAATATATGTCTACAAGCATGGAAAATATTTAAAGTTGTGCCAATACCGGAAAATAAGAAAATGCCTTTCTCTGGGCCAAACAGTACACCAATAAGTTTATTAATGGTAAAATAATGGAAAGAATTGTTTATGAACAGATTCAGTCTTATTTTATGAATAATGATTTAATCACAACATTTCAGCATGCATGTAGAGGAAAACACTCAACAGCCACTGCTTTGACTCAGATGGTTGATGACTGGTACAAGGATATGGAGGAGAGGAAAATAATAGGTGTTGTAATGCTTGATTTCACTGCAGCATTTGATATAATTGACCACGACTTACTGTAAAAAAAAAAAAAAGGAATATTATGGTTTTTCACGAACCGCATTATTATGGATGGAAAGTTATTTGTCAGACAGAAGACAATTAGTTTACTTTAATGGAAGCTTTTCAAAGGTAAGGGTCGTGGAACAGGGCGTGCCTCAGGGAAGTTGTTGGGGCCGCTCCTATACACAATCTTTACCAATGATCTTCCAACTGTTTTAGATAAAGCAAGCATTTCAATGTTTGCTGATGATTCCACTGTATATTTAGCAGGAACTGATATTGGTGATTTAAATGTAAAACTAGAAAGAGAACTACAGTTAGTGGTGAGCTGGATAAGGAATAACAAATTGATTCTCAATGTATCTAAAACTACCTGTTTTTTGGTTGGAACTCCTTTTTGTTTACTTGCCAAACCAAAGCCTGAACTTAGCTTAGAGCAAAATTCAGTTGAGCAAAAAGAAGAGGCTAAGTTATTGGGAGTGATGATTGATAGTAGATTGTGTTGGGACAAACATGTTCAGAAACTATTAACTAAAATGGGCAACACCTTGGCTGTTATTAAAAGATGTGCAAAATATTTTACAGCACAGATTGTTAAACAAGTACTTTATGCATTGTTTTTTTCACACCTTGATCACACTGCTTTTTTTCACACTGCTCTGTGGTTTGGTCCAATACTTCATCAACTAATATAAAAAAAACTACAAGTGTCAGGAGAAAGCAGGCTGGATTCAGATGCGGGTAAACTCAAGGCTTTATTCGAAACAGAGGAGAAGAGTCACGGTTCACAGGTTACACTCGCAGTGACAGGATGAGTAGCAGATGAGTCACGTTTCACAGGTTTCACTCGCAGTGACAGGATGAGTAGCAGATGAGTCACGTTTCACTCGCAGTGACAGGATGAGTAGCAGATGAGTCACGTTTCACAGAAGTACGTATAACCGCCGGACCGGAGGGATGAACAGCTGGAAGCTACTAGGAGCTCAAGGCTTGTAAGAACAAGGGCAGAGGAATCAACTAAACACACTGGAGCCTGAGGACAAGACACGACAAGGTGAGTTCAAAGAGCTGCTAGATGATCGGAGCTATTGGTATGAATAACAACAGTCTGACAATAGACAGAGAAACACAGGGAATAATAAAGGGGAAAAATTAGAAGGACATAGAGAACAGGTGGCGAGCAATTAAGGTTAACAACGGGGAAACAAGGGAGGTGGGGAAAACACAAACAGGCATACGCGGTGAGCTGTCAAACCATCCCAACACACACACACCCACACCAAAAAGACAGGTGATTAGCCCCGAGACCCGACAGTACCCCCCCTCCCAGGAGCGTCACCTGGCGCTCTAGGAAGGGGCCTACCTCGATGCCGTCGGAAGTCCTCAATCAACGAGCGGTCCAGAATGTCCCGGGACGGCGCCCAACACCTCTCCTCTGGACCATACCCCTCCCAGTCCACAAGATACTGAAACCCCCTGCCGCGGCGCCGCTCATCGAGTAATCTCTTAACCGTATAGGTAGGAGATCCATCCACAAGACGAGGGGGTGGGGCGACTGCAAGCAGGATTAAGGGGGGAAGAGAACACAGGCTTGACCCTGGAAACATGAAACACCGGGTGAACCCGACCAAGAGTAGGAGGGAGCTTGAGCCTGATCGCCACCGGACTAACCACCTTGGTGATGCGGAAAGGCCCAATTAATCTGGGTGCCAGCTTACGAGAAGGCGCCCGGAGAGGCAGATCCTTGGTAGAGAGCCAAACCCATTGACCACACACATAGGTAGGAGGAGAGGACCGGCGACGATCAGCTGCAGCCTTGGTTCTGTCAGAGGTTTGGACCAAAATCCTCTTGACTCTCTCCCAGGTGCGACGGCAGCGCTGGACGAAAGCCAGGGCGGATGGAACCGCTGCGTCGAGTTCCTGTGATGGGAACAGAGGTGGATTATAACCAACAGCACACTCAAAAGGGGACATACCTGACGCGGCCGCAGGAAGGGTGTTATGGGCGTATTCCGCCCAGGAGAGCTGCTGACACCAGGAACTCGGATTGTTGGATGCTAGACAGCGGAGCATTCTTCCTAGATCCTGGTTGGCCCACTCACACTGCCCATTGGTCTGAGGATGAAAACCAGATGACAGACTAGCAGAGGCCCCAATCTGTCTACAAAATTCCCTCCAGAACCGGGAGACGAACTGGGGACCCCTATCTGAAACAACATCCACCGGTAACCCGTGGAGACGGAAGACGTGATCCACCACCAGTTGGGCGGTCTCCCGGGCGGAGGGTAGCTTGGGCAGGGGAATAAAATGAACCGCTTTGGAAAAGCGATCCACCACCGTGAGAACTACAGTGTTTCCCTTCGAAGGAGGAAGCCCAGAGACGAAATCAAGGGCAATGTGTGACCAAGGACGGGAAGGGATAGGGAGAGGATGCAGTAGACCATCAGGAGGGCGATTGACAGGCTTACTTTGGGCACATGTGGGGCAGGCCAACACAAACTGTCTAACATCCGCGGCCATAGTAGGCCACCAAAAACGCTGTCGGATGGCAGACAACGTTCTCCGAATACCTGGATGGCAGACTAACCTGGATGAGTGACCCCACTCAAGGACCTCAGAGCGCAGCGCAGCCGGCACCGGCAACCTGCCCGCCGGACACTCTCCCGGCACCTGCACCCCTCGACCGGCCTCCTCAACTCGCTGCTCGATACCCCACGAAAGAGCCCCGACCACCACCCCCTCAGGAAGGATGGCCTCGGCCGCAAACTCCCCTACTGGAGCACCGAACAGGCGAGAAAGGGCAACAGGCTTGGTGTTCTTTGATCCCGGCCGGTACGAGAGGGTGAAGTTGAATCTGGCAAAGAAGAGCGCCCAGCGGGCCTGACGCGAGCTCAGCCTCTTGGCCGAACGGACGTATTCAAGGTTCTTGTGATCCGTCCAGACCAAGAAGGGCTGCGCTGACCCCTCCAACCAATGACGCCACTCACCCAAGGCCAATTGTACCGCCAGCAGCTCTCTGTTGCCGATGTCATAGTTACGTTCTGCAGGGCTGAGACGACGAGAGAAGAATGCACAAGGATGAACCTTCCCATCATGGAGGGAACGCTGAGATAGAACTGCGCCAACCCCAACGTCCGAAGCATCAACCTCGACAATGAACTGGGCCTCCGGATCTGGAACCATCAGAACAGGTGCAGAGACAAAACGGGACTTTAAAATGTCAAAGGCTACCTGCGCTTCCCGGTTCCACCTGAAGGACACCTTAGTGGAGGTTAAGGCTGTCAGCGGTGCAGCGATCTGACCAAAATTCCGGATCTAACGCCGGTAGAAGTTGGCAAAACCCAGGAAACGCTGCAGAGCCTTCCGGGAGTCAGGGACCGGCCACTGGGCAACAGCTTCAATCTTAGCGGGATCAGGCTTGATCCCCTCCGTAGAAATAATATGGCCAAGGAACGTAACAGACTCAGCATGGAATTCGCACTTCTCCGCCTTGACAAACAACTGGTTCTCTAGTAACCGCTGGAGAACCCGTCTGACATGCTGGGTGTGTAATTGGAGAGAAGAAGAAAAAATCAAAATATCATCCAAATACACAAAGACAAATTGATTAATCATGTCACCCAACACGCTGTTGACGAGTCCCTGGAAAACGGCTGGAGCATTGGTCAGACCAAACGGAAGAACCAAGTACTCGTAGTGTCCCGAAGGGGTGTTAAATGCCGTCTTCCACTCATCCCCCTCCCGAATGCGCACCAAGTGGTAGGCGTTGCGCAGGTCTAACTTGGTGAAGACCCGAGCTCCCTGTAATAATTCAAAAGCAGAAGACATTAAAGGTAGGGGGTACCTGTTCTTGATAGTAATGTCATTCAAACCTCTGTAATCAATACAAGGCCGCAGGGAGCCGTCCTTCTTCTGAACAAAGAAAAACCCTGCACCAGCGGGAGAGGAGGAATGGCGGATGAGCCCAGCCTGAAGTGACTCACGTATGTACTTGTCCATGGCCTCTCTCTCAGGACCTGAAAGGGAATATAAACGACCCTTAGGCGGAGAAGAGCCCGGGAGGAGATCAATGGCACAGTCGTAAGGGCGATGCGGAGGTAGCGAGGTGGCCCGGGCCCTACTGAGGACCGCCCGAAGATCATGGTACTCCGCCGGAACACCAGTCAGGTCAGAGGGATCCTCCTGAGGAACACAAGACACAGAGACAGGACAAAAAGCAGCACCCAAACATGACACGTGACAAGACTGACTCCAGGCTAAAACAGAATTACTAACCCAATCAATGTGGGGATTGTGCTTGTGCAACCATGGGTGTCCCAGAATTAAAGGAGCCTTAGGGGAATCAATAATAAACAGTTCAATCCGCTCATGATGACTGCCAGCAATATGGAGGTCTATCTTAGGAGTGACGTGGGTGATGGTGGTAAGGGGACGGCCAGCTAATGACCATGCTGAAACGGGACTAACTAAAGGAACAAGCGGGATTCTCCAACGTTGAGCAGAGGCAGCATCAAGGAAGTTCCCCTCAGCCCCTGAGTCCACAAGGGCGAGTCCAGTGTGTAAACGACTCTGGAAGGAGAGTTGGAACGGCAGCTGAGTGCGTGCTGCAGGAGAGCTTGAGCTGAGAACTGTGCCCACCAGGACTCTCCGCCTCACTGGTGGGCCCTGGCTTTTAACGGACACTGAAGGGCGAAGTGGCCTCCCTTGCCGCAGTATAGACACGCCCCCGACGACAGACGCTCCTGCTTCTGCCGTGGTGTAAGCCGTAGACGACCCAACTGCATGGGCTCCTCTTCCGAGGGCTGTCGGCCGGCTGAACTGGCAGAGGAGGACTCTAGTTGGCGCCACGGGGCGGGTGTTTGCCGTTGTTGGCGGCGCCGGCTAAGACGACCCTCAATGCGGAGCGCGAGACTAATGAGCCTATCCAATTCCCGCGGGAGCTCTATGGCCGCGATTTCATCCGAAATGGCGAAATCCAACCCCTCAAGAAAACGAGCGCGCAGCGCGCTCTCATTCCAGCCGCATGCCGCAGCTAAAGTCTGGAACTGGATAGCATAGTCAGTGACGGAGCTCCTCCCCTGAGACAGTCGTGATAACTGGGCCGCCGCCTCGTCACCCTGAGCAGAGCGATCAAACAATTTGGCCATCTCTAGACTGAAATCCGCGAAGGTGGCACAACAGGGAGCCCGCGATCTCCATACGGCGATTCCCCATTCGCGGGCACGGCCCGAGAGGAGTGTAAGGACATAAGCCACCTTGGTCTCTTCATTTGCGTAACGCCGGGGCTGCAGAGAAAACACCAGCGAGCATTGGGAGAGAAACGCTTGACAGGCGTTAGGATCGCCATCGTAGACCGGCGGATTGTTGGCATGGGGTTCGGACTCGTGTGACATACTGGTGTGAGGAACGGGCCCCCGGCTCGTTGTCTCTCGCTGAAGATCGTCCACCCGTGTGAGGAGTTCGGAGACTCGGGCACTGAGAACGTCCACATCCTGCGCGGTGGTGTTGAGCTGGGTGGCATGCTGCCCTAACAACACTCCCTGTTGAACGAGAGCCGAGCGAAGCGGATCAGATCCCGCTGAATCCATAATCTGGTCAGACTGTTCTGTCAGGAGAAAGCAGGCTGGATTCAGATGCGGGTAAACTCAAGGCTTTATTCGAAACAGAGGAGAAGAGTCACGGTTCACAGGTTACACTCGCAGTGACAGGATGAGTAGCAGATGAGTCACGTTTCACAGGTTTGACTCGCAGTGACAGGATGAGTAGCAGATGAGTCACGTTTCACTCGCAGTGACAGGATGAGTAGCAGATGAGTCACGTTTCACAGAAGTACGTATAACCGCCGGACCGGAGGGATGAACAGCTGGAAGCTACTAGGAGCTCAAGGCTTGTAAGAACAAGGGCAGAGGAATCAACTAAACACACTGGAGCCTGAGGACAAGACACGACAAGGTGAGTTCAAAGAGCTGCTAGATGATCGGAGCTATTGGTATGAATAAAAACAGTCTGACAATAGACAGAGAAACACAGGGAATAATAAAGGGGAAAAAATTAGAAGGACATAGAGAACAGGTGGCGAGCAATTAAGGTTAACAACGGGGAAACAAGGGAGGCGGGGAAAACACAAACAGGCAGACGCGGTGAGCTGTCAAACCATCCCAACACACACACACCCACACCAAAAAGACAGGTGATTAGCCCCGAGACCCGACAACAAGTTATCCAGAATAAAGCTGCACGTCTGGCTCTCTCATGTGGGTTTAGATCAAATGTTGGCAAAATGCATGAAAGCCTCTCATGGAGGTAGTTTTATTTTACCAATAGTAAAAACCAAATCAATTAAACGTTCAGTAAGGTATAGAGCAATGTGTGAATGAAACCCTCTCCCAAATACTATTAAACAACAAAACACTTTGTATGGTTTCAAAAAAATCACTTAAGAAATATTACCTTCAAAGAAACATAAATAGTTAATATTATTTAATTTAAGGATATACTGTTATAGGGTTCTTAGTTACATTATTTTTGATATCGATCTATTCGGAGCGGCACAATTTTTTGTTTTGTTTTATTGTTTAACTGTTATTTTGAGATCAATGGTATTAAATGTATAATATGTATTTTCAATGTATTGTAATGTCTTGTACGTATGGTGTGTCATAAATTGTATTGTCACATGGTAGATTATAGGACCCCAGAAAGAATAACTTTTAGCTTATCCTGAAGCTAATGGGGATCCAAATAAAACAAACAAAAACCAACAGCGAAGAAAACCTTTTGTGTTCGTGTCCAGAGAAACTGGCACGGAGATTCAGACTTGCTGAGATCGCTATCACTGTGTTCCCTTAACTACAGCACGAAGCTGCTAACGTTATTTGAATTAAGATAAATTGAACTCTACACAGAGTTGAACAGAGTTTAAGTGCCACATCGCAAAACCAACTAAAAGTGGTGTTGTTACTTGTACAGTGTTGAAATGAGCCGACATTTCATGTAACATGCTTTAACTGTACTTGTAATGCAACGGTTCTAGTGCTAGTACACTAAAGTTTGTTTTGGTTGCCACAGTTACCGTGATACGGAAGTCTTAACCTACTTCTGGAGCAACTTAGAACTGTGCACTTGCAACGCATCGACGCTAGTGTAAACAAACTCTACGGTGTTGCTAAGCTAACGAAACAGTTGTTGTATTTACATTGAAGTCTATGCTAAGGCCACTAGCCACAAAGGTTAGCCAGTAGCATTACCATCTAGTGGTTGAATAGTGTCTGTTTGGGCAATGCTGAAGTGATTTAACCCTTTAAACATCTCAACTAACACTTTATGGTGTTTTTCTCTCTCTTATTGCTCTCTTTTCTCACTATACCACTTATTTTCATTTTACTAGAAAGGGAAATACTGACTGACAATTATTAATTGTGTCAAATTCAAATTTAATTGAAACATTACATTTATTTTGTATCATTAAAAATTTCCCTCTCAGGTCATTTCATATGATCATTATTTCTAGTATTCTCTTTGGGGCCTAATTATTTTAGGAATGAATAAGCATTGAACTTTGAAAGTTTAAGTAAACTTATTCTACCTAATTTATTTATTACCCATCTGAATATATGCTATTCAGACCTGTACTTATTTGATTGCGTTTTACCCCTCTTTCTTCCTGTTTTGGTTATACACTTAACCACTATTGTTTTATTTATTGATTTCCTCTATTTAATATAATTTTTGCTTTGTTGCCCATTTATTACTTTTTAATTTTACTTTTTCTTACCATTTCTTTCCTCTGTGCTTGGGAACGACAAACCTGAGCCCTAAAATGAGACATTGTTATCCCTCACTACGAGTTCAAATAAATGAATCTTGTCAATGAAGATGAATCATCCATATGAATTTGATTGTAATCAACCTTTCCTTTTTTCTTCCTAACCTCCCTACATTTGGAAATGCAATCCAAGTTTTAGTATCTCATCCTACGTTGAGATCCATTTAATAGAGATACGCGTTGAACAATTGTCGCCTTTGCAGCCTGCCTAGTGAGCAGTCTAACTGTAAGGTTTACGATGTCAATCCTGTCAGACTAAGGAAAGAGATATCAGCATTATTATTGTATTCTTTTGTCCACAACAAGAGATTTAATAATATTGTTTACCTTTTTGATAACATTTAATTGGGAAAAATTAATTTTCCTCTTTTGGAAACAGACATTTGTTTTTCACCTTTTTCTCTCTTTTCCTCTTCCTCATTAGAGTGACAAAGTCTTCGCGTCTCTAGTCTACTTAGACACCCTGAGACCAACACAGTCATCACCACACTTCACTAGTGGTTCACAATCACTGATACAACACTTAGCTGTCCCACCACATATAGGCTTTTACTCCACACAGATCTGTGTCAATCTCTCTTCTCCCTAGCGTGCCAACATGCCGCAGACTGCAGACCCCATTGCCCATGGGGATGATGGGAGGCATGACAGACAGCCTCACTCCAAAGACATTTGAACTGTTATTATTTTTAATAATAATCCTAATCCTGAGAAGATTCCTGACACAAGATTCAAGCCAGAACAACAACCAACTAGTCAAGATCACTAGCTTCCTAAACTATGCCTTCATAACCCAGCTGAAACTGAGCGACAAGCACATCACCCACCTTCAAGAGGAGCTGACACGTGCTCAACGTCTCATAGACAAGCTGGAAGTGAAAGTTCAAGATCAACTCAAAGCACCCAGCGAGAGGGAGCAGGAAACAACGGAACAAGTTAAGTAGCTCCAAACAGCCCTGGCAGCAGCTCAGCTCGAACAGCAACTGCTGTCCAGAAAGACCTGGTAAACAGACTCCAGTATGCCGAACAGCTACTAGAGAAAGCCAAGCTAGACATCAGAAACAAGAATTCTGAAATTAGTGCTTTGGAAGAACACCTTGAAAGGTACAGAACTGAAATGGACAATCTGACCCAACAACTAGATGAGACCAACGATGAGCTCTACATGGTCAGAAAAGAACTCCAATATGCTTACAAGCAGAAACAAGAGCCAAGAAAAGAGAAACCTCTCTTAGCCTCGTCACTGCTGAGCAGAGCAGAGTCCCACGTCCATGAGCTGGCATATGACGAAGGGAGCGAAGGGCCACAACCCAAAACCTTACATGTAGGGCTGGGATAAACGATTATTTTTTAAACGATTAATCTAGCGATTATTTTTTCGATGCATCGATTAATCTAACGAATCTAACTACCGATTTGATTTCGATTATCTCCCCATTAATTGATTACTAACAATTTATACATGTTGATTTACATATCTGAATGAAAAAAACATCAATTCCTTAACATTGCAATATATGTTTATTGCTCTTAAAATAACAAAATAAAAGACTGACTTAGAATGCATTACTTTGCACTTGTATAGAGATAGCATTCAATAAAACCTTGAAAACACATAGCTTACTGAAACAAGATTACTGAACACATAGGGCCTAGCTTACTGAAAAAAGTTCTTCTTTCAGATGAAAATAACAACAACTTGATGTCTAGCATTCAATAAAACAGTTCACCCAAAATACTTGTTTAGAGCAATTGAAAGAATACAGTATGTAAATGTAAACTTGAAAGCTTTAAGCTAATACAGAGAGTGCTTTTACAAAAAAAAAAAAAAGAAATTAACAGTGGGAGCCAGCAGCCTGTCATGGAGAAAAAAAAATCTGAATGCTCCACGTGAAACTTTGGCGTTCCGCCCTTTTTCTATCGTGTCTAATGATTTTGGTTAATATATGCACAAGGGAGGGACAGAGCAAGAAGCGCTCACCGATCAAATAAGGCTTTGACAGCCGCCAAAAATAAAAGATCAATGCAGAAAAACCCCTGGATTGGTTATATAACGTTGGACAGAATGTTGATCCGGCCATCGCGTATATTCAGCGCACATAAGGTAAACGTTTTGCAAACGTTTTTTAGAGAAATAAAAACAGGTCGACGAATCGATGCGCATATTTTGCATACTCATGTAAGTAGGGCTGGGACAACGTGTCGATGTCATCGATGACGTCGACGCAAAAAAAACCGTCGACGTCATCGATGACATTGACACGTTGTCCCAGCCCTACTTACATGCCTTCGCCACACAACCCTTTCTTGCCAAAGAAAGAAAACCTCCCATCTAAGACCTTGGAGCTGCATACGGGATGACCATCAAAGACCTCAACAAGCTGTCTGAAAACATCAGCAGGTTCAACCCAAACTCCACAGAGGGCCACAACATCCAGGCTTACCTGCAAGATATTAAATTTCATCTGGAAATGAGACCTCATGTGACTGACAGACCGGTTATACCTCCTTAGAGCCACATCCAGTCCTGAGGTACGAAACTCTCTAGATTGACAGCCCAGTCAAACAAAGTCAAACTACCAGCACCTTCGTGAGGTCCTGATTAAAGAGTTTACAGACCCAGAGTCTGAACATGGATTTTTAACTGCCTTGGAAACCAAACAAGGTTGACAAGAGACTCCACAAGCTTACTACAACCAACTCCAACAAGCCTACTTTGGTGCACACAACCAACACGACCTTGAAGAGGATGTGAACTTCAAAAGCCTCTACCTCGAGAATCTGCACCCTGGAGTCAGCCACCATCTAGGCGTCATGGCCTGTCCGCGCTCCATGACCATTCAACAATTGCATGACCTAACACAGAAGGCCTAGAACAAGCAGAAGATGGCCTCAAAGAAAGGTAACAGAACCTCCTCACTCTTGAACTCTGTCAACAAAGACTCAAGCCTTGCACTGGACAACCAGAGTCTTCCATCAAGAGCACATAGAACGTGACACCCATGTCCACAACCGTTTTCAGCCCAACTGCTGGAAAAATCCATGGGACCAGCCACGCTTATCAAGAAACCAAAAGGATAAGAACATCTGGAAACCAAACCAGACATCCAAAGGTAATCACCTGACTCATCCAAGAGCAACTCGGGTGGGTAAGCAACAACAAAACCCACCTCCGCACCACTCAGACATGCACAGTGCTGAGTATGCACAAGAACATGACAGTTTAGCGTCAGAAGACATGGAACAAGTCATGAGACAACTGAAAGAGTTTCTTCAAGACCAGTTACATGCATATGACCACAAAGTTGAGTCATGCTCGCTGTGACCAGCGACAGAACGGAAGGCCGGTGATCACATGGAGCACCACATCAGAGATGACAAGCACCTGTTCAACAACCACCCGGAACGCACATGTCTTTCAAGGCCAACCGTTGATGAAAAATCTGAGGTACTAAAGAACATCACCTCAGTCACCCAATGCTCACTAACAAACTGTCAAATGAACTCCAACTCCATGAACCACATTCCCTGTCTGTGCAACAGCAACCACCAGAGCACAGAAAGTCAAAAAGTCTGCTACAGCCAGAAGGCATTACAAGAAGAATGCAACATAGGAGACAAAGTTTTGCAACCCAGCTTCACACAGCCATGCCAAACTGCCTCCGATTGTCTGCTAAAGAACTTCCTGCCTTGCTGGACTGACCCCCATTAGACCATGGACACGCCCTCATCAAAGCCAAGGATGCAGAGAGCCAGTCTTCTGGGACATACTAGAAAAGGGGGGAGACAACACAGACTTGGACAGATCTGACCACACATGCACTACACCATTAACACACAAAAAATTACCTACATCCAAAGGGAACCACATCTACTGATAACACATTCAACAAATGTATTCTTCTCACAGGTAGAATATACATCTTTTAGCGTAACAAAGTTACATATACCCACCATGAAGAAACGTGCAGCCATCCTCAAAATAGGTAGAACACCTGACACAAAGGTACATGACACACTAGCTGCACATGACATCCTAGCTCAATAGTAGTTGTAAGCCATGCTAGGAAAACCTACAGCAGCTTTGTTTAGTTTCGTTCTTCTTTTACCTTTCCTTCTCCTTCCCCTCTTTCCTGAGTAGGTGAAACACCTAGACACCCTGCAAGGGTCGAAGGTCTGATATTAGGATTGACTCGTAACACCTAATATCCGCCAGCCACTCTAAACTGAATGGAAGCCAGAGAGCTCCATGCATGATAGGTCAATTCATTTAATTGGAAATTATGTTACTAAAAAACTAATGGTAAACATTTAAATTAAGACAACCTAGAATAACCAAACAAAGTTAACCACAAATTTGATTGACTACTCAAAATAAAACAATGATCTCCAGAACGATCAAAACTATCCTCAATGTGCTAAACTACATTGACTAATTAAACTTAACCTCATGTCCCTAAATAACCTAATGCCTGCACCATGACAGTAACTGTCATGGAGGTGTTTTTCTTGTTGTTTGCTGTGTTTGTCTGCTTCTTCTGCCTTTGTTTCTCCGGCGATCGACGATGTCTTCAGCTAAACACCTCGCCGATCGAAAGGGGGAGATGTAGCGTATCTGACCCGAACCAGACAAATTAAAGAGTCGATCAGGACTGTGGTTGAAACACAAGCCGAATTCCTCAGAAAGGCAACAGGAGGTCATAATTTATTTCTAGTGCCACAAGTCAGAAACAAGTTAACCAACCAACCAACCAACCAACAGCTTTCGACATTAACACCATTAGAACAATTATTGACAATTTCAATTCGTAGAAGAGATTGTCAAATTTGGGTCAAGTAATTGAGATGCAACGCCAACCAGCACATGTAAACCCATGAAATTAATAAACAAGATCCTTGGATTGACTTCCCCCCACCTAGCAGAACCAGACTGAAATTCCTAAGGGGGCCTTTTAACCTGTTAACTGTCACCCCGTCCCGTATACGGGACGCCTACGTTGATTATACTATATTACAATCAAATCTAATCTAATCTTGACAAACTAGAGGGATGTAGGGAAGTCGTGGCCTAGTGGTTAGAGAGTTTGACGCCTAACCCTAGGGTTTTGGGTTTGAATCTCGGGCCGGCAATACCACGACTGAGGTGCCCTTGAGCAAGGTACTGAACCCCCAAGGTAACATAAATGGCTGCCCACTGCTCCGGGTGGGAAGTCGTGGCCTAATGGTTAGAGAGTTGGACTTGCAATTGAAGGGTTGTGAATTCGAGTCTAGGGCCGGCAGGAATTGTAGGTGGGGGGATTGCATGTACAGTTCTCTCTCCACCTTCAATACCACGACTTAGGTGCCCTGGAGTAAGGCACCGAACCCCCAAGTGCTCCCCAGGCGCCGCAGCATAAATGGCTGCCCACTGCTCCGGGTGTGTGTTCACTGCTGTGTGTGTGCACTTTGGATGGGTTAAAAGCAGAGCATGAATTCCGAGTATGGGTCACCATACTTGGCTGTATGTCACGTTTTCACTTTCATTTTCACTGTCCAAAGGGGTCGTTTTTTGTAGGCGAATTCTGTTAAATAAAATATCTCGCTTGGCATTGAACTTTGAGGTTTGGAATTGTACAGATATTATTTATACTCTAACAACAACATTACACACTAACTAAAGTTTAAAACATGGGATCACGAAGAACGGGACCTTTAACCTCTGGTCTCCACAGAACATCCTTATGTCAGAGAATGGTATAGAAACTGTCTTTTAATGAACTCAAAAAGACTAATAAATGAATATCAGTCCATCGCTTCACTCCATATTCATTTATATGTGTGACGATGTCATAAGTCATCTTTAGTCTTTGGGCTATGCCCTGTGTTTTTGTTTAGTTTATATTCATTTGGTTTATATTAATGATTTGAATGTTTGTTTTTGGATTTATTTTTCTGGTCTAAGGTGCACATTAGGTCAAGAAAGAGATGCCAAAAGGGTTATTTTTGTAGTTATTTATTCAAAGTTTCAGTTTTATTTCCTTACCTTTTTTCCTCTGGGCACATGACTGCAGCATGGTTTGGGGATGAGGGTTTAAGAGGAAGTGCGGCCTTCCTGTTTCCTATTTTATATCATCAAATGGAATTCTGTGTAATGTAGGTATAGTCTACTGTCTAGTTAGAGCAGGGGGGTCATCGTTTATGGTTTATTTTGAATGTGTGTATATGTAAATGTATTGTTCAGTTTTTGAATGTATTTTTGTAATGTTGATTTTATGTTGTTTTGAACTTTATCTTCAATTGAGTTTATGTGGCTGTTTATGTGTGTATATCATTTCCCTTTTTGTGGGTTTCCCTATAATTTGGGATGGTTTGACCCTTGAGTTTAAAAAGGGCATACTTGGCCTCTCAGGGTTTAGTGTTGGTTGGGGCCTCCATGATGAGGGTCAACTTTAATGTTTTCAGTGTCTGATGTGAGTCAATAAACTTTTTTTTGACTGCAAGCGTCTCCCCGCCTTTGTTCTGGTCATGTCCCCACAATATGGTGGCAGCGGTGGGATATTCCAGAAGAGGAGCATTACTGTGTCAAATCTTCAGGTGTGATGGCACCAAAGCGGGCATGTGGTGAGAAACCAGCCCAGATGGACCCTGGAGAAGATGGCGAAGAACTGCAAGGGGCTTTTGGAGAAGCTGTCGAGCTGATTTCCTATGAAAGTTCTTCTAAGGATATTGCAGAGTTGAAGGATATGTTCCAGAAGTTCCTGGTGAATCAAAAAGTGACACAGGATCGTCAAGAGCAAGAAAATGCATGGCAAGAGACAAGATGGAGGTCTTTGCAGCATCAGTTTCGACTCCTTCAGGAGGAAGTGGGTCAGCATACTGCACAGGAAAACTTGCCAGCAGGGGGAGGTGAAGATCATGGCACTTCTTGCAAAATTTCTGATGGAGAGCAACATCCAACTGCTGGGAGTCTGTGGAAGGAGCCAAAGATGCAGCAGCTCAGTGAAATGGATGACATTGAGCATTATCTTACTACTTTTGAGCGAATCGCTACAGTGTGTAAATGGCCTCCAGAAGTTTGGGCCATTCGCCTAGTTCCCCTGCTCACTGGCAAGGCCCGTGCCGCCTATGTAGCGATGGCTGTGGATGAAGTGACCGACTATGCGCAAGTGAGAGAGGCAATACTGAGGAAATATTCTATCAATGCTGAGACTTACCGGCAACGGTTTCGTACCATGGAAGTGTTGATGGAAGAGACTCCAAAAGAACTGTATGTTCGGTTGAAAGATTTGTTCTACAAGTGGGTGAAACCGGCAGGAAAGACCGTCTATGAGGTTGCAGAGACTATCATTTTGGAGCAGTTTTTGAGAATGCTGTGTCCTGAGCTGCAAACCTGGATTAAAGAGCATGATCCATCTTCTGCTGATGAAGCCGCCAGGCTGGCTGATGTCTTTGTGGCAGCTAGGCGGAGGACAGAGCCTTGGAGTTATGCTCAGTAGAAGACCGTAAGGGACAAGCCTTCCTCTCGCAAGATATCCTCACTGCTAGAAGGTGGTAAGAATATGGGTGAGAGACTTGTGAAACAAACAGAAACTTCAAGCGTAGCTACAGGGGAGACTATTAAGTGTTATAGTTGTGGCCAGATTGGCCATTAAAAAACCCATGTGTCCAATCCTGAATAAAAAGCTTACCAATGTCTGTTATGTTCCCCGGATGATGATACTTGAACTTACCAATTCTCCAATGCCCAGTGAGGTCACCATTCCTGTAAAACTTAATGGTAAAAAGGTTATAGCTTTAGTAGATACAGGATGCACCCAAACGCTAGTAGAAGCTGGTCTTGTATCTGAGTGTTCTATGGAAATTGATTGCCCTGTCATGGTAAAATGTATCCATGGTGAAGAACGTTCTTATCCAACCACTGAAGTGTATTTAGGGGTTAATGAGCAATCTTATCTTATGAAAGTGGGGTTGGCTCCAAAACTGCCATATCCTGTGATTATCGGTCATGACTGTCCTGAGTTAATGGCTTTATTGTATCCAGGCAGTACTTGCAATGTGGTGTTAACCCGGGCAAAAGTTAGACAGGGTCATGAGGTGAATGAGGGAAACCCTTTGAAATGCCTTCCATTTTATGATTGTGAGATTCTAACGCACCCAGTGAAGCCTGCAAAATCTAAAGGAGAGAAGAAGCTAGACAAGTTTCAGGGAACAGTGGTAGAAGTCGCAGATGGGCAAGGTTTAGAAAAATTCAATTGTGAGTGGCAGATCCCTACTGATATGTCAGAACTGCAGAAAACCGATTCCGAAATAGGTCCTATCTATGTTAGAATGATTGAAAATGCAGAGCAAGGCAAATATGTTGTTTTTAAGGGTTTCTTTTTTTTGGCTTGGATAATGGTATTTTGTATCGTAAGACCCAAAATGCCCTACAAATGGTTCTCCCTTTGAATGTACGTAATATGGTCATGAAATTGGGGCATTCTATTCCCTGGGCTGGTCATTTGGGTCGCCGTAAAATGTACCATTGAATTAGTAAACACTTTTTCTGGCCAGGAATGACTGAAGATATAGCCGAATTCTGTAAGAGGTGTCCAGAATGCCAGAGCACTGCCCCTCGGGGTCCCCCAAAAGCGCCTTTGATGCCTTTGCCAATAATTGAGGTGCCTTTCCAATGATTGGGCATGGACATTGTCGGCCCTGTGGAGAAAAGCAAAGCAGGTAACAAATATATGTTGGTCATTTGTGACTATGCAAGCCGATATCCTGAGGTTTTTCCTTTGAAAAACATTAAGGCAAAAACTGTAGCTTTTTGTTTGGTGCAGTTATTTTCTAGGGTGGGGTTACCCCAGGAGATATTAACTGATCGAGGAACAAATTTTACCTCAAAATTACTGAGGCAGGTTTATCAACTGCTGAGGATAAGAGGTTTGAAGACCACCCCATACCATCCAGAAACTGATGGTCTTATCGAAAGATTTAATCAAACCCTTGTTCAAATGCTCCGTAAGTTTTTTTGTGATACAGGGTCTGATTGGGACCAGTGGTTACCTTACATACTGTTTGCATATAGAGAAGTTCCTCAGGCCTCTACAGGTTTTTCTCCTTTTCAGTTGATATATGGGCATGAGGTGAGGGGTCCCTTGTCTTTGTTGAAGGAATCCTGGGAGCAAAGTTCACAGACTGTGAGTACAGTCAATGTTATTGACTATGTTGTGCAAATGAGGGAGAAATTGGAGAAGATGACTGCGGCAGAACACTTACACTAATCACAGAGAAGGCAGAAATGCTGGTATGATAGAAAGACAAAGCCGCGCTCCTTTGAAATAGGGCAGCAGGTTTTAGTCATGCTTCCAACGGAGGAGAACAAATTGCTAGGTAAATGGCCATTCCATTCAAGGTCACAAAGAAGTTAGGTCCTACCACTTACCAAATTGCTACTCCTGGTGAGTCACGTTCTCATAGAACATTGCATATTAATCTCTTGAAGGAATGGTTTCCACCGAAGGAGTCTGCAAGTGTGAATTTGATTCGGTTGGTAGATGATGAGGAGGAGATAGAGGAACAGTTTTTATCTGTTAGTCAGGATTCCCCCTCGCTTAATCTTGACCACTTATAATCTTGCCTTGCGAGAGTTTGGGGGAGGGGGAAGATGTGACGATGTCAAAAGTCATCTTTAGTCTTTGGGCTATGCCCTGTGTTTTTGTTTGGTTTATATTCATTTGGTTTATATTATTGATATGAATGTTTGTTTTTGGCTTTATTTTTCTGGTCTAAGGTGCTCATTAGGTCAAGAAAGAGATGTCAAAAGGGTTATTTTTGTAGTTATTTATTCAAAGTTTCAGTTTTATTTCCTTAGCTTTTTTCCTCTGGGCACATGACTGCACCATTGTTTGGGGATGAGGGTTTAAGAGGAAGTGCGGCTTTCCTGTTTCCTATTTTATACCATCAAATGGAATTCTGGGTAATGTAAGTATAGTCTACTGTCTAGTCAGAGCAGGGGGGGTCATCGTTTATGGTTTATTTTGAATGTGTGTATATGTAAATGTATTGTTCAGTTTTTTTATGTATTTTTGTAATGCTGATTTTATGTTGTTTTGAACTTTATCTTCAATTGAGTTTATGTGGCTGTTTATATGTGTATATGATTTCCCTTTTTGTGGGTTTCCCTATAATTTGGGATGGTTTGACCCTTGAGTTTAAAAAGGGCATACTTGGCCTCTCAGGGTTTAGTGTTGGTTGGGGCCTCCATGATGAGGGTCGACTTTAATGTCTCCAGTGTCTGATGTGAGTCAACTTTTTTTTGACTGTAAGCAAGCGTCTCCCCGCCTTTGTTCTGGTCATGTCCCCACAATATATAACCCACACATTTGACTATTATGTTTATAATCTCTTATTGTGTATGTATTTTAATAACTATGGGATAGCTTAATGATTCATATTCATGCTTAGTATGTTTGTGCTTCAATCTGCTTGCTTGAAACAGTCCTGACAATCGGTTATTTGTCAAATGTATCATATTCTTGTTATAGTAATCATGTCCAAAATTATACCCTGCAAGAGCAGGAAAATTCGGACCACGTGCTTGATAAGATAACATATGATTTATGATATCCTGAGCAAAGACCACATTTGAGGTGTGGCCAACAGGCCAGTTTTAATACTCAGGACCCCATAAAATTCTGCTTTTAGCTTTTAGCTCGTAGCTTTGCTTCCTAGCTTTTGCATTTAGCCATGCTTTTAGTCATCACTAGCGTTCTTTGAGCACGGTTCCAGCGTGCTTCGGCCTGCACACCTGCTGCTACTTAGCCACAATGAGAAGAAACGCCACCTAGTCTCGTCAAACTGTACTCCTGTCCTTTTACTTTAGTTTCTTTTCTTTTCCGTTTGAGAGTTTCATGTTCTGAGTTAAGTTTTGTAACGCCGTGTCTCCGAGTCTGACCTCGAGTGCCCGTTTAACTTCAACCAGCCCACACAACTCTGCATCGTCAGCCAACGCCCAACCACAGGCTTCCCAAGACGTCACTTCAGCGACTTCGGAACTTCCAGCCAATCAGCGACATCGGGAAACCCCCTTTCAACCACAACAAAGGGAACCCCTTTACACAGGCAATGTAGCTCCAGACTGATCTATACTGGTGTATCTAATATAATTTTAACCTCATTGAGGAACTCAATGCGATGGTTAATTAAATGATTGATGGTTGTTCATGTCTATGCAATTTCACGTCTTGCTGTAAGCTTGGGATTCCACATTTTCGTTCTCTTAAACTCATCTTTTTCCTAACTTTCTATCTTCCTGCAACTTGTATGAATGTGTGAGTGCGTGTGCTTATGTGTTAGATCAGTTTATATGTCTTAGATTTATCTAATAAAGCCTTATTCATATTGAAAAGAGAAGTATCTTGTGTTTTATGCTTACAAGTTAATGTCTTAAACTGCCGATCTTGTTACTGTGCTAATTAATAGTGTTTTCACTATAGTTTGGATATTAATATCCAGTGCAGATTTGATGTTAAACGCCTCGTTCAGTGACTCGCAGGGCGTCTCAGTGATCAGCCGAGAAACAGGGATTCTGTTCAAATTCCCTTTCAAATCTTTAATGATTCCCTTTGAGCTAAATTGATCTGTTTCCCTTATATATATATATATATATATATATTAGGGGTGTAACGGTACGCAAAAATCACGGTTCGGTACGTACCTCGGATTTAACGTCACGGTTCGGTTCATTTTCGGTACAGTAAGGGAAAGAAATGCAAACATTAAACTGCAGGTTGTTTATTACTTTTTTTAACAATTTGTTTACACTTTTATATACTTTTTAATAAAGTATATATAAAATAAAAAAGAATAAGAAATAAAATACTGCTGCAAAGTTCTCCACTAAATAAAATACTCTCAGTCTCAAACCAATATCATATAATAAAATATAATGAAAAATATAAATAACTATGATTATAGTGCAGCATTACCAATCCCAGCTTGTAGGCCTGCTCATATTTAAAAAAAAAAAAATATATATATATATATATATATATATATATTATATATAGGGCGGGATTTGCGCTGAACGCGGAGACTTCTGCCACTTAATATGTTCGTTTGGAAACACGGAAATGTACCTATGTTCCGCAAAACAAAATATTGCATTCGGTCATTCGGTACACACGTGCACCGTACCGAAAGTCCTGTACCGAAACAGTCCGGTACAAATACACGTACAGTTACACCCCTAATATATGGTCATTAGAAAAGGGGCTCACGCCTGTTTCACACCAATGTTTAAGTTTTTTTCAAGTTTGTAGGTGTCCAGGTACAGAAACCAAATAATTAAATGTAAAATAGCACTGGAGAGTCTTCAATGTAAAAATGAAATATACAATCAAACCTACATTTATTCAGACACCTTCAACATTTCTCACATTATTACAGTTTTGCTATATATATCAAAAATTATATCTGGTGTCTGAATAATTTTTGGTTTGACTGTTAAAACTACAAAGTAATTCAGTCAAGAGCAGTGAGTGGTTTTCATTTTCATTTTCTTGGATTAACATTACAGCAGCCAGTAGCTAAATTAGGCGCGGTCACTTTAAGAGACGATGAACGCATCCAATATAATACACATCCCATTTTTTTCCCTCAACTGTTGACTTTCACTTAAGAAATAACTGACAGTTTTTTCGAGAATAATTTCCAAAGTGGATATTTTGACATATTTTGTATGTATTTGTCAGCACAAGAGCAAAAATAAGCAAATTCGATGTTCAAGTGTTTTGAGACACCTTTCTCTGCGTGAGCCCTGAACACCAGAACACTGCGGTGCTGAATTGGGCTCTTTCACATCTTTTTGTTTGTTCAAACTGAGATTTGTATTTGTTTGTTCAGGTGCAGGAGGGACTTGGAGGAGAACTTCGCAGAAGAGAGCTCGGTTCATTGTCGCTGTCCGTGATACGCGGCTCTCTCTCTCTCGTGCGCACCGAACACAGCGCGCGAGTAACCAGCTACTCTGTTCAGCTTTTCCGCGTCTTGTGTTTGGATGCTTTAATGTTTAAATCGACAAGCGGTAAGGCGTAAAAACATGTGAAAAAGATAAGCTTTCGTGACGATGCGCAGAAGTGGCCCGTCAACTGTCCTGAGCATCTTTTTAGGCTGGCCTCAGCTAGTAGGTTATAAAATATCAAGGTGAAAGTCATCACAGCTTGCTTAGTGTAGACCCAGCTCCCAACCCCTATATGTGTGTGTGTGTGTGTGTGTGTATATATATATATATATATATACACACACACACACATATATACACACACACACACACACACACACACACACATATATATATATATATATATATATATATATATATATATATATATATATAAATAAATAAAGGTGCATTTTAATAAATTAGAATGTTGAGGGGAAAAAATAGCTGCCCACTGCTCCGGGTGTGTGTTCACTTCTCACTGCTGTGTGTGTGCACTTGAATGGGTTAAATGCAGAACACCAATTCAGAGTATGGGTTACCATACTTGGCAAATGTCACAACTTTCACTTCCTCTTTAAAAGTTCATTTATTTCAGTAATTCTACTCAAATTGTGAAACTCATAAATTAAATAAATAAAATGCACACAGACTGAAGTAGTTTAAGTCTTTGGTTCTTTTAATTGTCAATATTTTGGCTCACATTTAACAAAAACCAACCAATTAACTATTTCAACAAATTAGAATACTTCATAAGACCAATAAAAGAAAATTAACAAAAAAAAGGAAAAAAAAGAAAACATTTTTAATGAATTGTTGGCCTTCTGGAAAGTATGTTCATTTACTGTACATATACTCAATACTTGGTAGGGGCTCCTTTTGCTTTAATTACTGCCTCAATTTGGCATCGAAGTTTATGGCACTGGCAGTGGCCTTCAGCTCATGTGTATTTTTTGGTCCCTCATTTCTCATTTTCCTCTTGACAATACTGGTCTGGTGAGTTCTCTGGCCAGTCAAGCACACCAACATCATGGTCATTTAACCAACTTTTGGTGTTTTTGGCAATGTGGGCAGGTTCCAAATCCTGGTTTAAAAAAAAAAAAAATAAGCAAGCTGGTCAGAAGGAGGAATCATGAAGTGCTCCGAAATGTATTGGTAAATGGATGCAATGACTTTGGTTTTCACAATGGACCAACACCAGTGGATGGCATTCCACCCCAAATCATCACAGACTGTAAAAAACTTAACACTGGATTTCAAGTAACTTGGCCTATGAGCTTCTCCTCTCAAAAATTCTTGAATCGATTGTGTTTTACAATTCTCATAAGGCTGTGGTTCTCTCGGTTGGTTGTGCATCTTTTTCTTCCACACTTTTTCCTTCCACTCAACTTTCTGTTATGCTTGGATACAACACTCCGTGAACAGCCAGCTTCTTTGGCAATGAATGTTGTGGCTTACCCTCCTTGTAAAGGGTGTCAATGATTATCTTCCAGACAACTGTCAGATCAGCAGTCTTCCCCATGATTTTGTAGCCTAGTGAACCAAACTGAGAGACAATTTTGAAGGCTCACAAAACCTTTGCAGGTGTTTTGAGTTGATTAGCTGATTGGCATGCCACCCTATTATAATTTGTTGAGATTAATTCAATTAATTAATAATTCAGCTTTGATCACAGGAATAAATTACACTTTAAAATGCATTCAAATAGAAAACAGTTATTTATAAATTGTAAAAATATTTAAACTTTTTTTGAACTGTTTTTGCTTTATTGTAGATCAAATAAATGCAGGCTTGGTGAGCAGAATAGTCTTGTTTAAAAAAAAACATTGTACATCATGTTCATAAACTTTTGACTGGTAGTGTATATATATTTAATACACCATTTTTTATATTAAAATTATGAAAAAGCAGGTGACACTTAAGAGGTTAAATCAGAACTGATGTCATTGAAACTTCAAATGTACAATAGACCTACAGTACAATAGACTTTCTATTCACAAACCAACCTCATGTTGTTTTAGAGCTGTGAATGATTGCAATATGTGGGATCTATTGTTATTATGACTCTATAGGGCAGGGGTGTCAAACTTAGTTTCTGAAGGGCCACAGTTGATTAGCGGGATCAAGTGTGTAGGAGCTGGTTGGATCAAAACTGCAGCACAGTGGCCCTGCAGGAAATGTGTTGTGCACTTGCGCTGTAGGGAATGCTTAAAATTATTGTTGACCTTTTTAATATGTACTGGATTAGAAGTTTTCTAAGTGAAACCTGCTTATATATACAGGTCCTTCTCAAAAAATTAGCATATTGTGATAAAGTTCATTATTTTCCATAATGTAATGATAAAAATTAAACTTTCATATATTCTATGAAAATTAAAATTTCATGGGGTGGTGTTGGCGCAGTGGGTAAGACACATGCCTTTGGCGTGAGAGACCTGGGTTCGAATCCACTGTGTGACACCAATGTGTCGCTGAGCAAGACACTTAACCCCTAGTTGCTCCAGAGGCGTGCGACCTCTGACATATATAGCAATTGTAAGTCGCTTTGGATAAAAGCGTCAGATAAATGTAAATGTAAATATATTTTAGATTCATTGCACACCAACTGAAATATTTGAGGTCTTTTATTGTTTTAATACTGATGATTTTGGCATACAGCTCATGAAAACCCAAAATTCCTCTAAAAAAATTAGCATATTTCATCCGACCAATAAAAGAAAAGTGTTTTTAATACAAAAAAAGTCAACCTTCAAATAATTATGTTCAGTTATGCACTCAATACTTGGTCGGGAGTCCTTTTGCAGAAATGACTGCTTCAATGCGGCGTGGCATGGAGGCAATCAGCCTGTGGCACTGCTGAGGTGTTATGGAGGCCCAGGATGCTTCAATAGCTGCCTTAAGCTCATCCAGAGTGTTGGGTCTTGCGTCTCTCAACTTTCTCTTTACAATATCCCACAGATTCTCTATGGGGTTCAGGTCAGGAGAGTTGGCAGGCCAATTGAGCACAGTAATACCATGGTCAGGAAACCATTTACCAGTGGTTTTGGCACTGTGAGCAGGTGCCAGGTCATGCTGAAAAACAAAATCTTCATCTCCATAAAGCTTTTCAGCAGATGGAAGGATGAAGTGCTCCAAAATCTTCTGATAACTAGCTGCATTGACCCTGCCCTTGATAAAACACAGTGGACCAACACCAGCAGCTGACATGGCACCCCAGACCATCACTGACTGTGGGTACTTGACACTGGACTTCAGGCATTTTGGCATTTCCTTCTCCCCAGTCTTCCTCCAGACTCTGGCACTGTGATTTCCGAATGACATGCAAAATTTGCTTTCATCCGAAAAAAGTACTTTGGACCACTGAGCAACAGTCCAGTGCTGCTTCTCTGTAGCCCAAGTGGCTTGACCTGGGGAATGCGGCACCTGTAGCCCATTTCCTGCACATGCCTGTGAACGGTGGCTCTGGATGTTTCTACTCCAGACTCAGTCCACTGCTTCCGCTGGTCCCCCAAGGTCTGGAATCGGTCCTTCTCCACAATCTTCCTCAGGGTCCGGTCACCTCTTCTCGTTGTGCAGCGTTTTTTGCCACACTTTTTCCTTCCCACAGACTTCCCACTGAGGTGTCTTGATACAGCACTCTGGGAACAGCCTATTCGTTCAGAAATTTCTTTCTGTGTCTTACCCTCTTGCTTGAGGGTGTCAATGATGGCCTTCTGGACAGCAGTCAGGTCGGCAGTCTTACCCATGATTGCGGTTTTGAGTAATGAACCAGGCTGGGAGTTTTTAAAAGCCTCAGGAATCTTTTGAAGGTGTTTAGAGTTAATTAGTTGATTCAGATGATTAGGTTAATAGCTCGTTTAGAGAACCTTTTTGAGATAGGAATTTTGGGTTTTCATGAGCTGTATGCCAAAATCATCAGTATTAAAACAATAAAAGACCTGAAATATTTCAGTTGGTGTGCAATGAATCTAAAATATATGAAATTTTAATTTTTATCATTACATTATGGAAAATAATGAACTTTATCACAATATGCAAATTTTTTGAGAAGGACCTGTAGTGTAAAGTGTTAAAGCATTAGTTCACCCAAAAATGAATGAAAATTATGTCATTAATAACTCACCCTCAGTAAGACCTCCATTTAAGGAGTTTAAGATATTTTAGATTTAGTCCGAGAGCTCTCAGTCCCTCCATTGAAACTGTGTGTATGGTGTACATCATTGTCTTCTCTTCCGTGTGTTGTGAGAGAGAGAGTTCAAAACAAAGCAGTTTGTCATATCCGGTTCGTGAACGAATCATTCGATGTAACCGGATCTTTTTAAACCAGTTCACCAAATCGAACTGAATCGTTTTAAACGGTTCATGTATCCAATCCACAAATGACGTAAGCTGGTAACTTTGGTAATGGGTAACTGTGGCTGACACTCCCTCTGAGTTCAAACAAACCAATATCCCTGACTAATTCATGTACTCAAACAGACACTGACTGAACTGCTGTGAAAAGAGAACTGAAGATGAACACCGAGCCGAGCCAGATAATGACTCGTTCACGAGTCAAGCACCGGTTGCATCGGTTTTCGTATCACCAGTAGTTCTTTCGGACAGTTTGATTCAATAAACCGGTTGAAGAAAACGGCTCACCGGTTCTTTTGCGCTTGACATAATGGCGTCATTGGCGATAATTGCCCTTCATTCAAGCCTTTGGTTTACCTGTGCTCATAACATTAGCACAGAATCAGTTCAGAATCAGTCACCAAAAGAATCAGTTCGGTTCAGACGCTCTTGTGTGTCCGTCTGTTTCATGCTGAATCACACATGCGCAGTATCATCAGTTCATCGGTTCTCGAATCGGACACGTCTGACAGAAACGGTTCTTGACTCGTGAACGAGTCATTATCTGGCTCGGCTCGGTGTTCATCTTCAGTTCTCTCTTCACAGCAGTTCAGTCAGTGTTCAATCGATTTTTCGATTAATCATTTTTTAAAATCTGGTCGATTCAAAATCGATTCTCAAAGGCCATGAATTGATTTTTTTTTCTCCATATTTATTTCAGCAGACATTGAACGTAAGGTTATCGTTAATCTAATTACAAATCTACTCCACTAGATGTCACCCTCTTATGTGCCTTGTGCGATGTTATGTAGGCTACCAAAGAAATATAAGCTATAGCCTAATGCAGGGTGCGATTTGTGAAAAAAACAGAGGGGGGGATGTTTTGAAACATTTTATTTCATAAAAATAAATCATGAGACCATGATTGAACTAGATGACGTCATGCGCTAAATATTTATGACATAAGTGCGTCATATTGTATTGCCTCCCTATGCTCACATACTGCAATTTAATTTATCCATTTAATTTAATTCTCAATAAAACTGTTTTTATTACTATATTTTAATCTTTCTGTTGTCAGACAACGGAATGAATATTATAATGACTGAAACACGGTCCATTAAGACTACATAACCAGCTCTCAAACATTAATCTGCACTAATGAAATCAAAAACACATACGATAAAATCAGCGGTTGTGCTGTGACTGATGTCGGCTATACTTGCTTGTAAAATATAGTTAGAAGCAACAGAATATCTTTTTTTTTTTACTGAAAGTACTGCTCCTCTCTGTGCTCGCTGAACACAGCAGATACAGAGAGAGAGGCTCGCGCTGGAAAGAGAGACCCCGCGCTCGTGCGGCAGCACCAGAGAGTCTCAGAGACTAAATAATGATTGTCCAAAAAGTCGCTACATTTGTCGCTAGTCGCTTTTTTGGAAAAAAGTCGCTAAATCTAGCGACAAAGTTGCCAAGTTGGCAACTCCACTGCCCAGTAGACCGGCTTCAACCGTCTCGCAAGTGTTGACAGGCTATTACTTGTGAGGTGTAACCAATCAGATTAGTGTGGTGGGCGGGACTTTGAGCAAGTCTGCAGAGTAGTGAATACAGAGAGGCTGCGCGTTGGTTGGTTTGTATTTCTGACAGATTGGTTTATATTGGTGACGTAATGTGTAAATTATATGCGTGCGGCCCGCGAGACTTGTACTTGGACCATAATGTGGCCTGGTGGAAAAAAAGGTTGAGAACCACTGGCTTAAAGGGTATCAGGTGCTTTGTCGATGTTGATGCCACCTTCACATAAAAAGTCAGAGGTATGGAAGCATTTTAGATTTCGTAAGCAAGACGACGACGATAGTGTTGTGGACAAGAACAAAGCATTTTTCATCTTGCATCAAACTTGTATTTATTTAACATAATTGTATGCATTTGAAAATTAGAGATGGGTTCTGTTCTAATGTACCTAAAATAAAAGAGTTTAATATACAGGTTTGTGGCTCTTAATTTCTTTTTATTAATTACCCAATTGTAAACTTATGTTCACTGTTCTTTTTTATACATATAGTTTTTGTATTAAATCTATATTCATTGACTTGAATTGAGAATCGAGTATAGAAAATCGAATCGAGAATTGAAATCGAAAATCGAATCGAGAATCTAAATCGAATCTATTTGAGAGCTTGTGAATCAAATTGGAATCGATGGAACATCTGAATCGATACCCAGCCCTACTGTTTGAGTAAATGAATTACTCCGGGATATTGGTTTGTTTGAACTCAGAGGGAGTGTTAGCCACATTAACAAAGTTAACAGCTTAAGTCATTTGTGGATTAATGCGTATTGGAGACGCGAAACATTTAAAACGATTCAGTACGATTTGGTGAACTGGTTCAAAAAGATCCGGTTACATCGAATGAATCGTTCGCGTACCGGATATGAAAAACTGCTTTGTTTTGAACTCTCTCACAACAGACACGGAAGAGCAGACATTGCGACTTTGCTGAATAAGTAGTTTTTCCTATTTTTGGACCAAAATGTATTTTCGATGCTTCAAAATATTCTAACTGACCCTCTGATGTCACATGGACTACTTTGATGATGTTTTTCTTACCTTTCTGGACATGGACAGTATACCGTACACACAGTTTCAATGGATGGACTGAGAGCTCTCGGACTAAATCTAAAATATCTTAAACTTTGTTCCAAAGATAAATGGAGGTCTTACTGGTTTGGAATGACATGAGGTTGAGTTATTAATGACATAAATTCCATTTTTGGGTGAACCAGCCCTTAGCAAATTAAAAGGGGAGTCAATGCAGTGTCACTTGTCATCTTTCTTAGCTATTTTATTACAGCCTTCTTTGATGGACAAAGTAGATAAATGTATGAAACTCTGAATGTACGCATACAGTGTGAGGCCCACATTGATATATTGCTGCATACATGACTGCACAGAAGTATGTACTGAAAATAAATAAACTGCAACACAATACATGCCATTTGCTGTACAGTAAAGACACAAAAGCATGCAAGTATTTCATGCAAGAATCAGAGAAAGCCCACAAATTTAATCTAAATCTCTAAAATTATCTTAAATTTTAACTGTATAACCATTTTTGTAGTAAATCCATAGAAACCACAAACTGATGATGCCCTTGCCGATAGAAGCAACAGTAACTATTATAATAGCATTGTTATTCCTTCAACAGTTCACCTTGCATGCACTGCACGGCCTCAGATAATATTGCACGGTATTCAGATAATATTCCAAGGTTTTTACAACAAAACCTAGAGAACTAGAGAAGTGCATCTCTATGGATTATGATTATAATGAAAATGTTTTTGTTCAGTCTTATTTTGTTAATTAGTAATTTAAATCTGTATATATATATATCTCATCATTTCTGTGAGGCATGTATTCACTGAGTTTCGGTTCATTTTTGTGGAGTGCTCCTGTTCAAGACGAGACAGCAGAAAGTGCATCATGTTTGCTTTCTTTATTTTATAAAATCGCAATGTTTTGTTGATATTGTGAGTATACACAAATAAAAGTAGACCCCTTACAGTTCAAAATGATGTATTACTCTTACCTTTATGAGCAAAAATGACAGCATATCCTCTGTAAAAATACAAATAATTGCGCTGGCGCCTTCATGTTCTGCAAAGCATGCTTTAGCTAGTACTTTGATCACAAACTATCAGATACAGCGCACATTTATTTAGGTTTAACATGTGTGTGTTATATTATGTTTGTCTGTTCACATTATGTTTACACGTAAAAGGAGTTTTTTTATCATTGATTTTATGTTTCCTTATCTTCATCTCAACATAAGGAAGATTTGGAACCCATTTAAAACACTGAACTTCTCAGATCATAGCTTAGGACTTAGTTCACCCAAAAATGAAAATTCTGTCATTTAATGTTGTTCCAAATTTATATGAGTTTCTTTCATGTGTGAAGCTTGAAAGACAGTATTTTTAAGAATGTATGAAAATAAATATGGGCACCAGCACATGTTTGGTTACTAACATTCTTTAAAATATCAAATTTTGTACTCATCAGAAGAAAGAGGCTCATACATGTTCGAAACAATGTGAGGGTGAGTAAATGATGGCAGAATTTTCATTTTTGGGTGAACTATAATTTTAAGATAGGATGTTTATGTAGTTTGGTCCCTGTGAAGCATCTTGGTGGCATGCTTGCTGTAGCTATAAATTAAGTTTAAAAAAAAAACAAAAAAACAAGGTCAAGTTGTTTATCAAAAACAGATATTTATTACTTGAGGTGAGGTGAATGGTGTAACAGCTAGAATGCCTACTGTGCAAAAAGGGGATATCTTATCTTGATAAAAGTATTTTTTTCATAAAACTGCAATCTAGATATTTTTTTTTGGAATACACATGAAAAGGAAGAAAATCTAAAAAAAATAATAAAATAAAATATAAATAAATTGGAGGATCTTACATGGTGGTAGTGGTAGAATACTTCTGCTATCAGGAAAGCCAAATCAAGTTCTTATACCTGAACGGAAAGTCTTAAATACTTACTTAAATACATACTCTTAAATAAATAAATAGTATTTAAACACTTTTAAATACTCTTAAATACATTTTTCATTGTCATATTTAAATTATTAAAATTAATCCCATATTTAAATATTTAAGTCTTTAAATTTATTTAAATGGACATAGTCCGTACGTTTGTCTGGGTGCATAATAAGTGCACAATATGTAAATGTAAGACCAAAGAAAATCTCACGGTGATTTCCAAAGAGACATATTTATTGCAATGGTCTGTCTTAAACCTGTATTGATTGCTTACCTCCACTGTAACTGATTTCCCCACATAAATGTTAAAGCTTTGATGCTAACTTAAGCTGGATCACTGTTAAAACTATAATGTCCACTAATACATTTTTCGTCCGAAAGAGAAAAAAACAGACCAAAATGCTGGCTGAAAATAGGCTACATAATAATAACAACAATATAAATGGCGCACATGTGTCACTCTCCTCATTAATGCGCGGTTTGCTGCTCCGCTCAGTATTCTGCTCTATGAATGTGCTTGTGTACCACTCATGCTCACCAGGAAAAAAACAACATATATCTGATTATGTAACATAGAAGTGAACATATTTCATATTAATAACATTATATTTAAAAGTTTTAATATTTAACATTAAGGTTACACTTTTCAATAAGGTTCCATTAGTTAATGTAAGTTAATGTATTAACTAACATAAAAGAACAATGAACAATACATTACAGTATTCTTAATGTTAATAAATGTAGAATAGAATAGAGTAGTAGAATACAGTTGTTCACTGTTAGTTCATGATAATTCAGAGTGCATTAACTGTTAACAAGCACAACTGTTGATGTAGATTTTAAAAATGCATTAGTAATTGTTGAAATTAACATTTACCAAGATTAATAAATGCTGAAGAACTATTGTTCATTCTTAAGACCCTTTCACACTGCACGTCGGAACTGGCAAATTGCCGGGTCACCTCCAAACACGTCCCGGGATCCCGGGTTAGGGACCTATTAACATTGCCGGGTTCAGTCCCGGAACGAGCACTGTGTTAACAAAAGCCAGATCTAATGTCGTGTCGTAGTGATGACGCACGTTATTGCACAACTCTTTTACTAGGTGTTTTGAAGGAAGATCAACGTTTGCGATGAAAAAATGTGTGCAAACTGTAATGAAGCAGAGATCAGTTAGTTTCTCACTTTCCGCACTGATGCTGAGATCGTTCACCAGTTTCAGACTCTTTAAGAACCAGCGGACACCCTGGAGTCTTATCACATATTGCAACTTAAGATTTTCTTTTCTTAGAATTAACAGTAAAATTAATATTGCAACCATATTCCACATATTTGGACAGTTTAGGCTTACAATAGTACTACACCCTACTATTTTAGTTTATCTTTCCTCGGTCTGTTTAGCTCATCAATTTCTCCCGGTACAGTCTTACTGTTTATTGCACCTTTTGGTAAGATCTCCCACCACTATAAATAACAGGTAAAATATATATATTGCAATCATATTCTGCACAACAAAATAGGCAGTTTAGGCTTAGTTACTATACCAGTTACTATACATTAGTTAATCTTACCTCTGTCTCCTTTGGGACATTTTTCTTTGCTTTGTCCAGCTCATCAAGCTCTCCCGGTGAAGTCTTATCACATCTGTCAGTGAGACTTTTTCCCCCTAGAAATTAGAGGTAAATATATATATATATATTGCATTCATATTCTTTAAAGTAGGCAGTTTAGGCTTACTATAGTTACTATACTAGTTACTACACTTTAGTTAAATATTACTTCGGTCTCCTTTGATACCCTTTTTTTCAGAACCGATCCAATCCGATACCAGCGTTGTTTATTTTTAAAACAATTCTCTGTGTTGACCTGATCGTCACTCTTTTGTGTGTTAAACACAATCTACTACATATATACAACTTAATTTGAAGGAAAAATAACAAATGAAAACATATAATCATCTATGACAAAAATACTATCATAAACTATATTAGTTACTATATAACTACAATTCAGCAGCAAAAGATATTCTAGATTCTAGAAAAAAAATCATGAGTGCACAATAGACATTCCTTTTTAAATGTATAGCACAGTATTAAATACAGCAACATATAGATAGGACAGAACAAGAAAGAAAATTAATAATCTTTGATTACGCAGAAAAGTATTATAATACTAAAGGCACAAATTTAGAGCGTCACAGAGTGCTCATAATGATGAGCTTGAAACAACACTGAGTCACAGTGCGGAGCCCTCCGAGTCCACATAGAACAGTTAGTACAACACACATGCTGCTCTGCTCATGTTCAACTTCAGCTCTCTCTTTGCAGCAATTCAGTCAGTGTACTGTTTGAGTAAATTAATTACTCCGGGATATTGGTTTATTTCATAGAGAGTGTCAGCCAGGTTAAAAAAGTGAATAACTTAAGTTATTTGTGTATTAATGCTTACTGGAGATGCGAACTGATTCAAATGATTCAGTTCGATTTGGTGAACTGGTTCAACCGGTTCACTAAGAAGAACCGATTAAATCGAACGATTCATTCGCGAACCGGACATCACTAGTACGAAGAGATAGAGATATTGATACGTAGTGTATTAAATGTGTGCATTAGGTTATTGGGCCTTTTATTTTAACAGTTTTAAACCTCATTTACTGTGTGCTCTTGAAGAGAGTTTCATGGTTTTGACTGTAGTAACCGAACGCAATACGCAGTTTGACTGATGAATGGAGGATGACAGACAGCCGCAGTGGAATTAAGAGTTTAGGTGAACTTGAATCTGTACCTCACATTGAACTATGGAACAGCTTCAGAACACTTGAAATATAGTGCAAAAAAACTTTTGGTGCTTTATAATGTTTTTATGCCTTTCACCGGGCTCAACAATAACACAATAGTATACGCAAAATATCAGATTTGGATCAGTCTTGTCTGACCAATACCAAGGCCGCAGAAAATGCCAGTACCGATCCTGAGTATTGGATCGATTCATCCCTAGTAAAATTATATTGCAATCATTTTAAGCATATTAAAGTGGACGATTTAGAATAACTACTACAGCCTAGGGGAGAGCAGGGGCGAAAGTACCATTTTTCAGAAAAACATCATTTTAAAAGATCATGTTGTAGACAGAGATATATTTCTGCTGTGGCCAGTAACTCAGAAGTGTGGTCTATCAATACCAGGTGGTATTTTGTAGAAATGCAGAAAGACTTCAGTATAATTTCACTTTGAACATAAGTTGCACATTGTTACTTTCGACCCCACAACGAAAGTAACACAACAATATAAGCTAGATTTTTTTCTGTTACTCTTATTTTTCTTAAGTATACCTGATTGTGACCTTGTTAATATGTAACTGCAAACATATTTTGTCCTTTATCTTTGCAAAAAAAAAATTAAATTACATCTTCATATTTTCATTTTAAATTTAAGTCTCATCAGATGTCTCAAAACCTGACTGTATTTTTTTATTGTCAATTTCAATGTATTTTTATATTAAAAAAATCAAACAGAATGTACAATATACAAATGTAATAACATTAGCATAATAAAAAAAAAACTCTAAACATAATGTAACAGTAGGCCTATTTATGTTTCCATCCAGTTGTTTTTATGCATAAATTGAAAATGTGCATTAAAACATCTGGAAACACTGCAAATTCATAGGTGGAGGTGTAAAGGCTAAGATATGGCTAAAACCTAAATATAAATGTGACGTAGCAGCTGCCCAGAGAGTGATGTTCCTCTATGTCCAGAAACGCCCTCTCAAAAACATCTGGAAATAACCAGACCTGTCTGTCTTTCTGACCCTCACTCAGATATATTCTTTTGGTATAATATGACATAAACATTTGTAAGAAATGATGCAAGATGCAGAAAGTCACAATATAGCATGCACTGGAACAAAATAAATACTTTTTGTCACTGTAGCGGGACAAAAGTAACAATTGTGACTTTCGTCCCAACAGAACTCCTGACATTTAAACTCAATTTAATTTTATACAAAAAAAATCTGAAAATGCAAACTTTAGGATGTGTTAAAGCACTAAATAACCTGTAGATTGATCATTACTGTGACACATGAAACAAGAAAAACAACACGACTAATTTAAAAAAATTACCGCTTCAATAATTTACTTTTTGTACTCGAAAACAGTTTTACGGACCTAACTTTGGGAAACGATGAGGAAATCACGTGATATTTCTCAGCTCCGTCAAGGATTGCATGCTGAATATGCTGTCATAGCTGGGAATGCAAATGCAGAAAGAGGTTCGGAGAAAATCGCTTTGTTACTTTCGTCCCACGTTACTTTCGACCCCGCTCTCCCCTACTAGTTACACACTATAGTTAATTTTACCTCTGTCTTCTTTGGGACATTTTTCATTGCTTTGTTTAGCTCATCAATCTCTCCCGGTACAGTCTTACTGTTTATTGCACCTTTTGGTAAGATCCCCACCCCACTAGAAATAACAGGTAAAATATACTGTATATTGCAATCATAATCTGCACAATAAAGTAGGCACTTTAGGCAAACTATAGTTACTATACTAGTTACAACACTTTAGTTAAATCTGACCTCGCAGGAACCTTGGGGGCGAATACAGTGAAAGTGAGCATCGACTTCATCTTTTTGTCTGTCTGCCTGGGTTTCTCAAGATTTTGGTTGTCTAAATCCAGAGGGACCTGATTCCTCTACTGCTGAATGCAGTGTATATATACTCTCAGAAAGGAAATAGACTTGGCTACCAAGCCTCCTTTTTACATCATTTGCAACAGTGCATCTCACTGAATATCTTAATTAAATGATTGACACATTTTGAAATCATATTGCCCTGATTTCCTGGAAATGACACTAACAAACGGATCATAAAAAAAGATCATAATGATTTTAGGTAACATGCCTCTAGATGGGGTGTTGAAGGCTTCATCTTCACTATGTTTGCTTGTCCAAATAAGTATCATTATTTATAAATCAAATGATCAATACCGATAGCCCATCTGCATGGGTTTTACTAGCAGTTGCGGGAATAAACTGGAGATACATTAGTTAAACAGATGACGGCAGTGAATGTCCATTGATAAATAACTTTTGAAATCTAATTTTAAGATGTTACTTGGCAACAGAAATGACTATTTTAAAACCATACATTTGACAAGGAACCCCTCTAATGACACATTGATGAGACTCATACAGTGGCTTGAAAAAAAACTTATCACTCAAGTCACATTTAAAATGCATGTATAAAATTGGAACACAAAACAAGTTGCAGGTATATATGTAGCAATAGCCAAGAAAAGAAAAAGAAACAAGTATGGGTCAAAATTATCAATGTTTCTTTTATGCCATGAAACATGGATATTAAGTAAAGTTAAGAAAAAATGTTCCATGAAGATATTTTGTAAATTTCCTACTGTAAATATATCAAAACTTAATTTTTGATTAGTAATATGCATTGAACTGCACTAGACTATTTTCGCAATATTTTTTTTTGCACCCTCAGATTCCAGATATTGTCATATCCTAACAAACCATACAGTACATCAATGGAAAGCTTGTTTATTTAGCTTTCATACTATGTATAAATCACAATTTATGACTGGTTTTGTTGTCCATGGTCACAAATTTGATCAAACCAAATGACACCTTTTCTAAAAATTTATTTCTATGGCGTTTTTATATTACCTAAACTAATGTTTAAAAATAACTTTAAAATAAATACAACTAGGTTAGATCTTTTGATAAATTATCTAAAGCCATCATATGCTTTTAATATTCAAATTAAGCTGGAAAAATTGTGTTAATATCTGTGATTAACATTTGCAGATTGATGCATTAAAATAAATAACAAAATTAACCCAACATCTGATTTTCACTTCCTGAGGTTAAAAAACTATAAAGCGATAATGGTTAAAGGAGACGTGTGTGGACACTGCAGTGCTGGACAAAAGGTCAAGAAGCCACTACATCAGTGGAGCCACTGTCCTGCAGAGTTCATCTCCAGTCCTAATTAAACACTCCTGAACCAGCTAATCAAGCTCTTGAGGATTACTAGAAACTTCCAGACAGGTGTTTTGGAGTTAAACTCTGCAGGACAGAGGTTTGACGTGCGCTACATGCATCATGGGGTTCTCTCTAAAAATGCATAGTGTATTTGTGCGCCCTCACCGCTTCATTGAAAATACTACACAAAATGAGTACTGTAAAACATCAGACCATATTTAAGATCGAAAAATTATATTTATGCAAATTTATTTCAGGTACAAAATTACATACTGCTACAGACAATGTAAAAAAAACTCTCAAAAAGACAAATATATAATAATTTTGATCCTCCATAAATTAATTTAACTTGGCTTGGCTATATTCTTTCTGAACACATGTCAAGAGATTCTTCAAGAATTCACCCAGAAGGATTTCTTGGTCTTCATGAGCAGGTTTGCAGGTTTTCTGAAATAAAGTAAATGTTATGGTTATTCTACTCAAATACGACAGTGGTATCATATAGAGAAACATCAAGTTCCAGAGTTCAACTTACCACATGGTGCTGGTTATACATGTGTAAATTCCTCATTAGTTTCTTGTCAGTACGGAAATGTTCAAATTTGGCACCAGACCGTCCAGAAACCTCCTTTAACAGTTCTTGCTCAGCCTGGCAGAAAAACACACTCTGCAAAGATATTGAAATCACATGTAAGACCTAGGCTTGAATCCTCTGAATTTGATTGTTAGCATTATATATATATATATATATATATATATATATATATATATATATATATATATATATATATATATATATATATATAAAAACTGACAGAAATGTAAAATTCACAGCAGGAAAAATATTTTGTTCTTCAGCCTCAAATGTTACCACATATGAGAGTAATGAAAGTGAACAAAACCAATAAAGCACGTAAAAGACACTCAAATATGAATATCCTATTTTATTATTCTATTGGGTCCATAAAAAATTGTGTATCATCTCACCTTACAGTTTTTCATTTGCAGTTCTGTCAGGTAGAGTTCAGTCTAGAAAAAACAGGTAAATTAAATATTGCAATTACATTCTACTTTGTATATTAAAGTATAGAGCATTTTGGGTTTGTTTAACTTTACCTCATTATGCTTTTTCACTTCTATGTCCAGCTCATCAATAAGCTCTCCCAATAATTTCTTATCGCTGTTTTCCAAAGGAACGCTGGAGACCAAGACAGTGAAAGCGAGCAGTAGTATAGTCTTCATTTTGTCCGTCTGCTTGGGTTTCTCAAGGCTTTGGTTGTCTGAATCCAGAGGGACCTGATTCCTCCACTGCAGAAAGCTGTGTATATATACTCTCAGAAAGACAAGACTTGGCAACCAAGCTTCCTTTTTGCAAGGTAAGCTAAGCTTCGTTCATTGGCTGGTAACGGTGCACTCACTAAATATCTTGATTGAAGATGAGGTTGATGATTTGTCATATTGTCCTGATTTCCTGGAACTGACACTGACAAACTGCCAAGAAAGATCATAATGATTTGGTATCAGACCTCCAGATGGGGTGCTAAAGGCTAAATCTTCACTGTTTGCTTGCTTTTGCAAATAAGTTTCAATACTGCAAAATCAAATGATCAATACTGATAGCTTTTGTAGCAAATCTGCATGTGTTTGTACTTGCAGTAGCATCGATTCACTGGAGATGCTTTAGTCATACAGATGACGGAAGCAAATGTTCATTCATTAAAATGTTTAACAATGTTTGAATATATGCTGCTTTAAGATGTTGGTTGACTGAACTTAAAGCTAATTTTAGAAGCATATGTGTGGCAAGCAATCCCCCTAATGACACATTGGTGAGTCATAAATTCACCTAAATGATTGCTTGGATTTTATTGCTTAGTGATCAAACTAAATAACATTTTCAGTTTATTTTAGTACCTAAACTATTTATTTATTTTGTATTTAAATTTATTTGAGTCCTAGCAGAATAACGACAGATGTATTTCATCTCTTTAACTATGGACATGTTACATGGAAATCTGACACTAGACATTAATTTAAAAAAAGACAATATTTAAATAATTCCTCACATTATATGTATAATTTTATCATTCAAAACCTACTGCAAAACACTAGATTATTTCTTTAAAATAAATGCATTGCATTAAATAATAATAATATTAATGAAATTAACAAAGCATCATTTTTTTGCACATCCTAAGGTAGATATGCATTTCCCCCAAATTATGTAATTATTTTATATTATATAATGTGTTTGGTGCCAGGGCTGAGCAGATTTAAATATGGTTATGTATTTTTGTGGATATTGTTTTACATTAATAAAAAAATGGAATGTGATTAATTTGTTTAATTATTATGAATAATTGTTTTTAATGAATCAGCAGCACAAATAGTCCAAATACTACGTAAAATAACGGTTCATGAAATGAAAGAAATCAGAATCAGAATTGTTTCTTAATTTTTATTTTTGAAAGAAGTCAACTAAGTGTACAAGAAGGCCAACATACACTTTTAGAAGGTAGATGCAGGGAGGCTGATAAGCCTTGTTTAAATCAAACTTAACAACCGTCCAAGAACTGAACTGATTCCGTCATCTCTGTAGACTAACAGTCTTTCTTCCCTCATCTGATCTGATGCATCAGTGCAGGTAGGAGTTCAGAGTGTTAATGTTACACTTTGTGATCTCTGAGCACTGGTCCTGGTTCTTCCTGATCCTGTAGAAATGCTCAACATAGTTGGATCGTCCCAGGAGCTCCACAAAATCCTCGTCGTGGGTGATAACAAGGAGCTGGAAGTTTCGTTGGCGAGAACGACTCTTAATTATCCTGCAAAGAAACCAAAAGTAATAAAAGATGATGTTTTGCGATGTTCCTCCAGGCAAGGCAAGTTTATTTCTAAAGCATATTTAAAACAGCAAGTGCTGACCAAATTGCTGTACAGTTAAAGCATAACTTCAAAAAACAGATACAGACAGCATAAAATGTTCAAAGAATGAAACAAAGTAAAAAAAATATATATATATAAACGTCAATTTTATAGGAGTCAGCCTACTCCTGATATTGGAAGAATCTAACCACCAGAGACAGTAACATATTGGATCACTGTTACACCACAATAAAGGATGCATATCACTCTGTTCCACGAGCAGCTTTGGGCTGTCTGATCACTGTCTGCTTGATCTTATACTGACCTACAAGCAGAAACTTAAATCTGCTAAACCTGTAGCAAAGACTGTGAAGAAATAGACCAGTGAAACATAGCAGGATTTAAAAGCTTGTTTTGACCTCACTGATTGGAGTGTTTTTGAAGCTGCTACCACGAACTCAAAGAGGCTGTGGACATCATATATCAGTTTTTTTGTGAGGATATATGTATTCCTACCAGGACTTATTTAACATTCAACAATGATAAGCCATGACTGCTAAACTCAGACATCTTTGTCAGGCCAAAGAGGATGCTTACAGAAATGGGGACAGAGTCTTGTACAATCAGGCCAGGAACACACTGAACAAAGAGATTAGAGCGGCTAAAAAGACCTACGCTAAAAAGTTGGAAGACCAGTTTACTTCCAACGACTCAACTTCAGTGTGGAGAGGACTGAGAGCCATCACTAGCTACAAGACACCATCCCCCTGCACTGAGGCTAATCAACGACTTGCTAACGACCTGAATGAGTTGTATTTTAGATTTGAAACTCCCAACACCCACTCTGACCATCTCTCTACACAATCGTTAATAACCCCCGCACTTCAAATCTGTTAAGATGATGTGCGCCAGGTCTTCAGGAAGAACAAAAAGAAAAGCACCTGGGCCAGATGGCATTACACCAGCCTGTCTGAAAACCTGTGTTGACCAGCTGGCCCCCATCTTTTCACAGATCTTCACCAGATCTCTGGAGTTGTGTGAAGTGCCTTCATGCTTTAAATGCTCCACCATCTTCCCCGTTCCAAAGAAACCCAAGATAACAGGACTTAACGACTACAGACCTGTGGCTCTTACGTCTATCATCATGAAGTCGTTTGAAAAACTGGTTCGGGCTTATGTGAAGGAAATCACTGAACCCTTAATGGACCTTCTGCAGTTTGTTTACCGAGCAAACAGGTCTGTGGATGAAGCAATCAATATGGGGTTGCACTTCATCCTGCAACATCTGGACAAAACAGGGACTTATGTGAGGATCCTGTTTGTGGACTTTAGTTCGGCTTTCAACACCATCATCCCAACAGCCCTGACCCAAACTGACCCAGCTTTCTGTTCCTAGCTCTATCTGTAAGTGGATCACCAGCTTTCTGACAGACCGGCAAGTTAGTGAGACTGGGGAAATTCATGTCAAACAGCTGCACCACCAACACTGGTGCCCCTCAGGGATGTGTTCTCTCCCCACTGCTCTTCTCACTGTACACCAATGACTGCACCTCTAAAGACCCTTCTGTCAAGCTCCTGAAGTTTGCAGACAACACTACAGTCACTGGCCTCATCCAGGACGGTGACAAGTCTGCTTACAGACAAGAGGTTGAGCAGCTGGCTGTCTGGTGCAGTCTTAACAACCTGGGGCTGAACACTCTCAAAAGAGTGGAGATGATCGTGGACTTCAGGAGAAACTCCCCTGCACTCCCCCCACTGACCATTATGGCACCATTTTAGTAATATTCAGGTTCCTGGGAACCACCATCTCTCAGGACCTGAAGTGGGAGAATCACATTGACTCCATTGTGAAAAAGGCCCAATAAAGGTTGTACTTCCTTAGCCAGCTGAGAAAATTTAACCTGCCACAGGAGCTGCTGAAAAAGTTCTACTCAGCCGTCATTGAGTCTGTACTGTGCACTTCAATTACTGTCTGGTTTGGTTCAGCTACAAAATCAGACATCAGAAGACTACAGAGAACAGTTCGGACTGCTGAAAGGATTATTGGTACTCCCCTGCCCACCCTTCAAGAACTGTATACATCCAGAGTGAGGAAAAGGGCTCAGAAAATCACTCTGGATCCCTAACATCCAAGTTACCCCATCTTTGAACTTTTGCCATCTGGCCGGCACTTCAAATACCAGGACAGTCAGGCACAAGTACAGTTTCTTTCCCCAGGCAATCTACCTCAGGAACAGTTAAATGTTACCCACTTATGCAGTACAAATGTGCAATATCCTTACATTTATCTGTTACCCCTCTATCCTAGTACATCCCTGCACCTTACCCCTCCCACTATTCCATTATCATTTATAGCACAATTGTTTATACACTTATTTATTAGCAAAGGTTTTTTTTTGTCTGCGTTGTTGTCTCTTTATATACTGGAAGCTTTTGTCACTAAAACAAATTCCTTGTATGCGCAAGCATACTTGGCAATAAAGCTCTTTCTGATTCTGCTAAATCGCTCCACAATCTAGGGTCAGCAATCGAAAAAAGCACAATCTCCTTTTAATTTAAAATGAGATCGAGGCACAGAGAGCATCATACTATTGGAACACTAACGCTCTAGAGCAATTTCTAGGTAAAAGGAGATCTGTAAGATATTCAGGAGCTTGACCATGTAATCCTTTATAAACAAACAGTAACACCTTTAATTTGATGCAAAATTCAACTGGCAGCCTGTGTAATGAAGCAAGAATCAGTGAAATATGGTCACTCTTTCTCGTTCCAGTAAGAAACCTGGAAGTGGCATTCTGAACCAGTTGCAGACAAGATAAAGAAGATTTAGACACACCAAGGTACGAGTTATAGTTATCGAGCCTAGCAGTGACAAAAGCATGAATCACAGTCTCCAAGTCCTTTGTCGTTAAAAAGGTTTTCAACTTCGTTATGGATATAAGATGATAAAAACAGTTTTTTTACAACTGTGCTGATTTGCTTATCGAACTTTAGTTTGTCATCAAAAATCACTCCAAAGTTTTTTACATGTGCATTAAAATAAGCAGATAGAACCGTAAGGCACACCACAGTTTAACGGAACAGAGGAGGAAGAAAATGTTCCAATCTCCACCAATAATGATCTGTCAGAGAGGTAAGATTTAAACCACTCTGCAGAGCCTTGAATACCTACACAATTTTTTTATCTTTCAAGTAGGATTGCAGGATCAATAGTGTCAAATAGTGTCTGTCTTTTATAAAATTATTTGACCTGCCCCAACCCGCCCGAAAATAAAGTAAAATTTCTTTACTTGCCCCAACCTTACCTGCGGATCATGAGACGACCCGCGCATCGGGACATCATGCAAGTTATGTTGCTTCATAAGCCTACGTATTGTAACCTTATCAAAGAACCTAATGAAATATAAAAATAGACATTCCAAATATTAATATAGGCTATAGGAAATTGCACGCAACATATGGATTTTTTTATTTTTTATTTAATGACCTGCCCACAAATAAAGCGACAATTTCTTTACCCACCCCAACCTGACCCGCACATCACTAGTATCAAATGCTGCACTTAGGTCTAAAAGGACTAGAGCGGTAGACTGTCCAAAACCTGCTGCTACTAAAAGGTCATTCAACACCTTTAACAAGGCTGACTCCGTACTATGATGCCTCCTAAAACCCGACTGATACTTGTTTGACAAATTATTAGTATTGAGATAAGCAGTCAGTTGAAGTAAGACCACATTCTACAAGACTTCAGATAAAAAAGAAAGTTTCGAAATGGGGCGGTATCTATCAAGGCTATAAGGATGAGGGCTGGCTTTTTTCCGAAGAGGATTTACAACTGCATGTTTTAAAATTGATCGAACAGTGCCTTGGGATAAACTACTATTTAATATGATTACAATAAAAGCTTCAACCATCCTTAAAACCTCCAGCAGCAACCGAAGAGGTACAACATTAAGAGAACAGGAGGAGCTATCCAGCTGTAAATAGACTAAGTTTCGTGTTTAAAGGCTGCCTGTATTTTCTTCTTCTTTTCTTTTCTTTTTTTATAAAAACTTACTCCACCAGTGCGTGTGCCAAAGACTCTATATTCTCTCTGTCCAGGTTGGTGGTGGGCTCATCCAGCGCCAGAATCCCACAGTTCAGGCAAAAGGTCTCAGCCAGAGCCAACCGTATTATGAGAGAGGCAAGAACCTGCAGACAAACACATAGTAAACCAAAGATTATAAACATTTTATTGGAATTAAAAAATAGACAACTTTGCTTTAATTTGCAGTTACACACTCTGATCTACTAACAGTTTGATCAACCAATAAAACCACGAGCCAGGTATGGTTTGACTGAAAGAAGTGTTAGCATCCTCTTCTTATCTACAAAATCTAACGACAGCTTTGTGAACAGATAATGTGCGTGTACTGCATAGATAATATTTTCATTAAATATGCATTAATTATTTTATGTACATTACATTTATTGGCAACCCAGGGGCGATTATTAGTTTTTTTTTTTTTGCATTGTTCTAGAGAAACCCATGATGCATGTAGCGGCTTTTTGACCTTTTGTCCAGCACTGCAACGTCCACGCATGTCCAAAGCAGTGTCTCCTTTGACCATTACAACTCTATAGTTATAGGTCCTTCTTTTCAGGCCAGCGGAGGTGTTCTCATCCACATCAGAGCGTATCTCCACATACTCAATGTCTGTGAGAGATCAGGAGACATGCAAACAACAATATATTTGTGTTTAAAGAAAGAATCATGGGATACATGAAGTTAAGCATCAATCATGGCAGACCTTGTCCTCTGTACGTGCTCCGCCATAAATCTCTGATGATTTTATTAATCTCCTCCATCTTCATGCTGTGAAACTTCATTATTGTTCTGTAATAAAAATAAATATATGAATAGATAAATAAAAAACCTTTGCCACTATCTAAAACGCCAAGTAAAACAAGCTGTAGAAACACTAAAATGCCTAAATTCACTTCGACCCTCTGGAGTCGATCCCCACGTATACCCGTTTTGAGACATCTTCTCCTGATAACCCCGAAAAGAACTTAAATTACACTTTCAGTTTTGATCGTAGAGATAAGAGCAATACATCAATTGAAAGGGTTTACTTTTATTTGTATACACACATAATAAAAAACATTGTGCATTTATAAAATAAAGATAACAAACAAGGTGCGCTGTCTGCAGCCTTTGTCTGCGCTGATCTTCATTTACAAACACGTCATTAAAATGAACTGTAACTCAGTGAATACTCAACGAAGAGACATGAGAGAGATATCTATAGAAAGCTTGACATGTTAAACACAATAATGTTAATAATGTAATTTATCATTTAGTTTATTTGAGATAACAAAAACAATATACACTTTGGAAATGCTAGTTATGTGATGTTAATTTATATATTTCAACATTACACAATACCAGTTTGCTAAAGTACTAATATTGTTCGATTTTTTTTCTATTTAAAATAACTGCTTTCCATTTGAATATATTTTACAATTTAATTTATTCCTGTGATCAAACATTTTCAGCATCATTACTCCAGTCTTATTCCAAGTGTAACAATATACACTATACCATTCAAAAGCTTGGAGTCAGTATACAGTATATAGAAATTTAAACTTTAATCTAGCACACACGTGATGATAAATAAAAACGATAAATACGATAAATGTTACAAACAATGCTGTTCCTTTCAATTTATATATAAAAAAAACCCTGAAAAAATATTTTCAGCTCTTTTCAACATTAATAATAATAATAACAATAAATGTTGTATTTTTTAGAATGAGAAAATTAGAAGGATTTCTGAAGGATCGTGTGACTGGAGTAGTGTTGTCACGGTACCAAAATTTCAGTATTCGGTACCGATACCAGTGAAAATCCACGGTTCTCGATATCAATTTCGGTACCAAAGCAAAACACAAAAATATGCTAATTAAAAAAAAAATATTTTTTAACACTAAAAATAAAACCAATGCCATTCTTTATACTTATTTACAATTGTGTTTAAAGTTTTTCTACAAGTTATATAATTATGAAAAACAGTAAACAAGTTTCACCCAAATTTAATTTGTCTTTTAATTTATGAAATTTAAACACCATTTTATTTCTGGTAAATAAAGGGGATTTTCTATTAAAATTAAAACAAGGAAGAAATATTGTGATTTATTTCTTTAAAAAATAAAGTTTTATAAATTTTTTCAACAGTAGTAGCAGTATCACATACATTTTACTAAATAATAGTAATATTTCTAGCACAATGCCTTTATGTAAAAATTAACTTTTAGGCCTAATGAATGCATATTTGTCATTTTACCTGAACTTAAAACTGGTGGTGATGCTTAAGATATTTTTGGTCATTGATGGTTTCTGTAAAAAAAAATAGTAATTGATCATATTAATTATTATTAAAAGATAATACTACTACTAATTCTACTATCATACTAATGTATATACAATGCACTATGAATTGATGAGCTGCTGGGTTCATGAATATTAATCACGTTGTCTGCGTTCGGTCAAACTGATTTGCTGAAATCAAAACAGGGACGGTACTAAATCAGCACCAGCCAATGAAATTGCCATTTTAGCTCCGGCCACTACCGGAGAAAGCGGTATGTCTTCTGCTTGTTCAAAAATGAATATGAATAATTCTAAATGAACTCCATTACAGGAAAAGACAAAGAATAGTTTACATATATCACGTGTCGATGTGTGGTAAGACTCTCGCTCTCTCTCTCTTTGCATGTGTGAGAAACAGCGCTATCAGTAAAGCGACGGTGAGTCGTGCGCCTTCACAAAGAGTTTACAGAGCATCAAATACATCCATTGAGATGAACTGAAAAGTTCAGATCGCTTGACGGAGAGAGAACTCTGAAGCTCAGATGCTGAAATTAATGCAAGCGTCATGCTCTTCGGTCTATGTAGTAAACAAACCCGCACGTCTCTGCCATTCATTAATTCACACAGAGACGCGCAGAACACGGATTCATATTTCAAGCAACATTTGCGGCTTAACATTTACAGATACTGGTCCATATGGAGATTTGATTTGATTTATTTATGCTAACTTTGACAAATTCCATGACTGTCCATATTAAAATGTAAGTTTCATTTTAATGACTGGATTTTGAGATTCCGTCCTCGTTTTATGCTTCGCGGAAATCATAGCGCTGAACCGGGTTTGAACGGGACCTCGGTACTACCGGTAGCTACTTAAAGAAACCTGGTACAGTCACATTTAAATTTTTTTAGTACCGACTTGGTACCGAAGTACCGGGTCTTTTGACAACACTAGACTGGAGTAATGATGACAAAAATTCAGCTTTGAAAGACAGCTTTGATTATTCCTAATAAACTGTTTAACTGCACTTGCAAGTTAATCTCAAATTATTTTGTAGAATAATTAAATATATTCTAAATAAACTAGAAAAATCAAAATACATACACATTTATTTTGTCCTCACATTCTTTCTTGTAACTCTTCCCTCTCAGTCACACACCTGACTGAAAGGCTCATTATGCAGCTCATTATGCGGGCGTTTGTCTTCTCAGGTGTAAATCACAATGATATTCATGATAGCTGACGTCTACTATATGACCTTTAAAAAAAAAAAAAAAGTTTCTTAGAAAATTTAAATCAATCAATTGTTTTCTGTGAGTGAGTAAACAAGATGATTTTTTACATCATTTTGAAGCAAAAATTCTAGGCAACAAGCTCCAGGTTTGACAGTCTTGTGAACAAATGTTCTGTATGTGTTTTATGACCTTATTTCAGTGACTTTAAAATTTTACTAACCAAGAATAAACGCCCCCAAAAACTCCTTAGACCTCAGAGGGTTAAAATAATTCAGTCATTTAATCTGACTGATTAGAGTTTCTAGTATTTTATAATAATTAATAAGAATCAAGGCTCAAAATTGTGACTATTTTGGTAGCATATGCTCCCAAAATATAAACTGTGCGACCCCAAAATTTGTTTGGGAGCATTTGTGCAAGTGAACGTTTCGTAATTGTTGTTTTACGCCGTGTGGTTTTACATTACAGAGTACTGCATCCAAACAAAACACATCTACAGAGAGTGCACGCATACATGACGTGCATAGATTCAGTCTATTAAAATGTATCACAAAATTCAATACATTGGGCCTTTATATAATTTCAAATAGTGTTTCCTCCAAAAATCAACATGATTACAAATGTGATACTGATTTTATACAACGGTTCAATAAACAAGAAGTTAATAAAAGGAGACTTTCATTTATTATATATAAATATACTATATTGCCTGTTTTTGCTCTATTTTGCCAACAAAAACAACTCCAAACACAGTCACAGCGCTGTTTTGGATCTCTGATCAACATGAGGGTGTTTCGTTCCTGAATGAATCATTCGTTAAATGATTCAGTTTAATCGCAATGACTCCCTTATTAACAGTGACTTGCTGCCACCCTCTGGCGGTTTTAATTTCACATTTTAAATATCAAATATTTCAAATATCAGTATTAAACATTTTATGTTTACAATAGTAAAATATTATTTATGCATATATAACTGTAGGTTAAATGCATTAATGTCCTACATTACACTGTGTAAATGCATCTAAATGCCATTTCAGATACAGCTTCCGTGTTTCCTCTGCATTTGCAAAGATGAATTTTGTTGATTGATACTTTAATTTGCTTGATAACAGCCCAAATATCTTATTATAATTGACTGATTAAATGTAAGAATTTGACTCATATGATAATGCACACTTTTAGAAAAAATGGCTTTAAGGTGAAGATGATGATAATAAAAGGTAAAAAATAAATGTAAACTTATTGGAAAAAAAAAAAATTCTGTCACTTCTGTGAACGGACCACCACACAGAATATGAAGAATATAAAAAATGTTAAGAGTCAGCTGTCCACTGTAGTCCTCAAGATATCAGCACAGTAAAACTCAAATTATTGTTATCGATAAAATCCCAGAAACTATCGAGATGTATTTTTTTTTTTTGTCAATATCACACATCCCTAGCTGCCAGCCGTTTCGTGCTAAGATTTAACACCGCATACACCATCCTAACCCTCACCAAAGAAGAGCTTAACTTCAGATTGTTTACAAAAGAAATCTATCAGTGTTCTATCAATTTTTTCCTTCTTCAGCCCTTTCTTTTTCTAGCAGTAGCTAGCGGATAACAGTGACTGAGTGATTGACAGCTAATATTAACCAATCTAAAATCTGCATTAAATTTAAGAATGTAAGGATAAAATCTTAATATATGATTTGTAGTTGTGATGCTCCTAAATTTTTGTTTGCGCTTCTAACTTTTTGACATTGGGAGCACCAGTGTTGCCAAGTAAAAATGTACATTTTGAGCCCTGAGAATTAATATTAATACAAATTATTATTATTTAGACAAAATCGTTATGAAATTTGGAAATAATTTAGATTTAGTCTAATGCATTTAGCATTATGAACTAAAAGATACATTTATTAATCTTGATGTTCTGTTCATGTATACTAATATTTATATATATAATAATAATAATAATAATATATATAATTTCAGTAATACATACAAAGCAATACAACAAAACGCAAAGCTGAACATATGAACCACTCGTGTGTAGCAAACGTTAGCAAAAAAAAAAAAACCTTCCTGTTCACCTACTGCTATTATTCCATATATATGTAGTTTATCCTATACATATATGATTTCAGAATAATACAATGGCATTTATTAGAACTATCTATTAGAGTACTAAATCTGAAAAACTTGTAAAATGCTATTTCGACCATAAGACTTTTTTTTTTTTTTTTTTACTATTTATTAGAACTGATATTAGATGAAATCTTGCATCTTAGCATCGTGTGTCTTATCAGATTGCCACACTTCCTCTACTCCTCTGCACAAACATCAATGATAGTATCATGGTGAGAAGAACAGGTCAACCAGTTTAATGTCAGATGCAGTACTATATCAGAAGAAAACTGCTTTACCATGCTGCACTCAATCCCAAGCCTAGAAAGCAATTCTTTGGACAGCTGTCCGTGTTAAGTGTCTGTTTGAAGCACACAGCTGTAGAGAATTTGATAAGTGACGTCATCCTGATTCTCAGACTTGGCAAATGTGCAATCAATCTTTGAAGCACCTATATCTGGCAAGCAGTTATGAACTGACCTGTTTTGAATACTTTATATTTAACATGTTTGTTTATGCCCAATATTAGTGTTAAACTGTTAGACTTTAAATCTACTATTGATTTTCACTGTTGACTGATTTTGCAGAACATTTATACTGATAACTTTATATATATATATATATATATATATATATATATATATATATATATATATATATATATATAAATAAATAACACTAATGCCAGGGTCAGTGTCACAAGAGAGTCTGTGAGGACCAAAACCAACCATACTAGCTTGCCCAGACTAATAAGTGCTAATGTGCAGTGTAGTCCTGCTGTGTAGTTCTTCTCTTGGCTTATGCTTCACAATATTGATGATGCTCAAGAGAGACGTGTGGTGTGTAATTCTATGTACATGTTTGGGCCTTTTGTGTAATAAATGAATAAGGCAAACTAAATCTGTCAATTGTAAAAGATCATCAAGTGTCTAAAAGTACTTTTTTTTACAATACAATGAATTTATCTTCCTTGGTTGTGCTCATAAAAGCCACATTAAATGTAGTGTATGGTTAACCAAATTTACCAAATTATTTTATGCAATATTAACTGTAATTTCCCAAATACGAATCTGAAAACAAAACTGATTTTCATCCAATGATTGGCCACATCCAAGGGTTTGCTAGAAGCCATGTGACAAACCCTGAAACCTTGTAAGAATACATTGTGGTTTTTAAGAGTGTTGCACAATTTGGCATATTTTTGGTGCATACTGCCCAAAACAGTAATCGATCACACTTATCTTTACTATAATGACAACTGTATTATTGAGCAAAGAAAAATAATTTACACCATTAAAACATAAGAAATTGAAGATTTCTTGAAAAAAGTAACGATAACGCCTCTGCACTTTTGATGACGCCAGTGATTTAGAAACCCACAAACCTGCTGATGTAACTTCTGTGAACGCACAGTAGGATACTGATCTAAACCAATGATTATGCCTTAGGACTTTATTTATTCAGAAGCCAGGATGTTCATGTGGTATAATGCGACTTCCAAGTCTTTTGTACATCATTGCGTAGCTTGTCAGAGAACTACGGCTCTGTGTAGTAAGTGAAAGCCATTTGAAAGCAGGTGATGGGTATGTACTGCTAATCATGTAACCCTAACATATATTATATATAAACTAGTCCTTGATAATTGTTGATCCTCTATCAACCAAAAAGCACCCATCTCACACCCCTTTTGGTTTCACTCCACTGGTTGCCTTTAGTCACCATCAATTTCAAGGCTTCAAGTGTACTAGTGTACTACAGTCAGTGAGTGAGTGGTACCTGAAGGTTCCATGATAAAAAAAAAAAAGAGGTAAAAATCCACATCCCAGTATCTTAAATCTCCATGTTCCTCTGAGACTTTTAAGAAACAGCTGAGCTGAAGACAGACTTCTTCAATCAGCATTTAAACTACCAATCAAAGGCATTTTCTACAAATAAAAACATGCTACCTTCTTTAATTTACTTTACTGCATCTTTAGTGGTCTAGCTTACAATAGGATTACTATTTCACAGGGCTCGCAAAATTTCTAGCATAAACTACCAAAATGCATAAAATATAAGGCCATAAAAAGTCTTAATTAGCTTAAATGGAATAAGAAAATTCTTAATTATAATTTCAAGAGGTCTTAATTTGGGGACAGACATACAATAAATGTGAAATGTTTTAATGTGTTGATTAAACTTCATGTGTTGAGCACTGCACCTCTAAAATTAAAAACACAGTGAGGGTGTTTTTATATTAATGTATCTATGAAGGGAACTCACTACCTTGAGAAAAGTTTCAACAATATTTTAATTTCGTCTTGCCTGCAATGCCTGAAGAGAGGAAACCGCTATATTTTTGACATTCCAAATGCGCCACCAGCTGGAAGAAAATGGATTTGCATTTTCAATAAGTCTACTGGTTTTTTCCAGATCAAGGTGAAAATCGACCCAGATTTATACACCGCAAACATGCAGTTGTAAATGTAAACTGATGGGTTGACAAGAAGATTGACTGACGTTTTGACTCCTATTTAATTTTCTGTGTAAAAAATTATTAGTATTATATTTTTTTTTATTCAGGCTAGTTAAATTCATTTCGGGTTACCAAGTTCTGAAAAGTGTCTGCATCAAGGGCTAACAGGGATTAGGGTTGGGTATCGATTGGGTTTTTTACAATACCGGTGCCAAATCGATACTTTTAAAATGGTACCGTGCCTAAATGGTGCCTGATCCGATAAAAAAACCATGGATAACATTAAAGAACATTAAAAATATTTAAAATAAATAAACATAGCATTGAAATGCTCCTCGAATGCTCTCATTCCCCGAGTTCTGCTTCCCTTACTCTAAAGTTAATACAAAACAATATTAAATACAAAACCACACATAATATATCTACTGTATCTCTGAATTGTGATTTGACTGAGTGCTGTGTGTCACTGTCTTCAATCAGTTATGTGAATGACTGGTATGCCACATGCACTGTAATATGTTTTATATTAAATATTAAAATTTAAAATGAAAACACCAACACGATCGTTTTATAAAGTATGCGTTCATATGTGTTAAGGGCTAGATTTTCGCTAGAGGACACAGCGTTGGTGTGATGAGCGTAGGGTTGCCACCTTAAGTGAATTGATAACTTTCCCATTCAGCCCTACATCTGGAGAGTCTTGTGTTCAAAGGGCAGATGTGAGCTCTAGATGCTTTACACTGCACAGGTTTGTTTACCGCATGCTGCGCTCGCATGAAAGGGATTTAACAGACTCCGTCGCTATGGAAATAAAGATGTCAAAATCAGGCACAAATGAGCTTCTCTAATACTTCTGATGAAACTGATTTCATTATAACTGCTATAAGTATTGTAAACAGTGCAGAATACTTTTTGTTTATTAAAATATGTGTTGGTCTTTGTAAAATACACGACAAATCGAATCGAGCGTGCTGAAAGACAGTGAGGAAATGAAGTATGACGCTGTTTTCATATGGAATTAGGTGACTGACTCTGAGAGGATCACGGATTTTTGTACAGTTTGTGGAGCTAATCACTATAGTCTCGCTAAAAATGGCCTAGCGACGCCCCCTGCTTCTAACATCCATTTTGGAGAACCAGGACAAATATGTCAGTCGATCGCTCAGGCATTAAGCGGCACCGAAATCTGCGTTCTGATTCGGTTCGGTGCATACTGGTTTCATAGGTACCATATTGGCACCCGGTTTCGGTACCCAACCCTACCAGGGATTGTGAATTTTTGTGAGCCCTGATTTCAGTGCTGTGAGTATTGTTCACGCATGTATGAAAAATCATCGTTTCTATCAGTTTACTCTGTTTGTATAAAAGAAAGTTAAACAAATTTTCAGTCGTTTCTAAATAATAAATGAATAAAAAATATAAAAACAAATTAATAAAAAATTATATACTTTATAAAATATTGTTTTGGACCTAAATTTGTATTTATTGCAAAAAAAAAAAAAGAATTCTTACACTGTCAACAACTATAGATGGCAAAAAGTGTGTTGCAATGGTTACAACAGTTGCTATGGGTAAGCATTTTATCCTGTTTTTGGGGAGTCCCTTTGATGAAGCCCACCAGTAAGTGATGATTCAACTGCATCATTAGGGCTAAAAGTCTGAGTCAGAAGTTCCTTTTAGTTTAGATTGTTGCAGATTACTGCAGCTTACTGTCTGCTGAACCACATCAAAACCAAACCTACACACTCTGACAAACCGCTACCTGAAACTACCCTTCAGAAAACCCCTGATAACAAAACCTACTTACTGGTCTAGGGCTTTATAGTAGATGTCCAGGTCCTTATTGGCCAACTCTGTTGTTCTCATCACAATCATTTGGTCTCTGTAGAGATCATCGGCCCGGCAATATTGATCCTCACTGAGCTCTTTACGAAAACGGAGGATCTCGTCTTCATAGCCTTTCTGTCGACCGAGTGCCACACTGCGGTTCTTTTTTAGGTCCTCCAACTTTCGTTCCACTTCTCGCCGCTCACTTGACAGCAGAAGATAGACTTTTTAAGATGCACATTCATTTGATGTCCCCTCACACACTTAGTAAAGATCTATGCAAAATAGTTTACAGTAAAGTAATTAGTTAGTGAGATGGATTAAACTAGTTTTATGGTAACTATAGAGCGTACATGGCACTTTAAGTCTTCTGAGCTTCAGAAAGTGTCAAACAGTGTCAGGACTCCCTAAATGGTATTTGTTAGCTATAACATGTGATCTCATACTTGCGCAGCTGCAGAACTTGCATGATGCCCATCTCCTTAACCAATTCTTCACGTTTCCTGGACACCTCTTTCAGCTCCTCCACACGCTTTCGTAAGGTCAAGTTGTCCTGTAGCCAGCGCTCTTGAACCTGTTAAAAAGCAATCACAACCACATATAAGTAAATATATTGCAATAAAATATGCATTCAGACAAGTGTTCAGAGATGATTAATCAGTTGATACTGTGCATCATTTCAAATTGAAAGCCAACAACTGCATTCAAATAGTTAAGTCAGAAGATTTTACAGATGTTAAAAATGTTCAATATGCTCACTTGATTGCGTTTACACTTGGCATTAACATGTGACCTGCATCCGTATGTTGTCCACACTTTGAAAAGACAAGTGATCAGCTCTCAGTGTAATGTAAATGCAATCCAGCCACCAGGCCATGGAGCACTAGTGAGACTCGTACACTTATTTTGATTTGTAAAATGTAAACACAGCCGATGTGTGACCGAGAAATAAATGCAGAATATTAAATGTTTCTTAATCGAACATTAAAGTCTGTGGGAACCAGAAGTTGCTGGTGACTTTATTTTAGTGTAGTGACATATTTCCAGCTGAAGCAGAATATTAAATAGAGGGCTTGGTTTTATTTTTGCACTTCTCCTCGTCTTTCACTCATAGTAACCAAATGGTCAGAGGGGTGTGTTTTAAGGATATTCTGCCCAAGCAGTCAAACTGACGTCATCAGAGAGGGAATGCTATTCCAGAGCGGAAGTAAATGTTCAGATTGCTGGCAGCCATATCACCCTGAGCCCAAGACCAGTTTCCCACTGAAGCTAAGCAGGGCTGAGCTTGGTCAGTATCTGGATGGGAGACCTCCTGAGAAAACTAGGTTGCTGCTGGAAGAGGTGCTAGTGAGGCCAGCAGGGGGTGCTCACCCTGTGGTCTGTGTGGGGCCTAGCGCCCCAGTGTAGTGATGGGGACACTATACTGTCAACAAGCACCCTCCTTCGGATGAGACGTTAAACCGAGGTCCTGACTCTCTGTGGTCAGTAAAAATCCCAGGATGTCTTTCGAAAAGAGTAGAGGTGTTACCTCGGCATCCTGGCTAAATTCGCCCATTGGCCTCTGACCATCATGGCCTCCTAACAATCCCCATATCTGCTGATTGGCTTCATCACTCTGTCTCCTCTCCACCAGTAAGCTGGTGTGTGGTGGGCGTTCTTGCGCACTATGGCTGCCGTCGCATCATCCAGGTGGATGCTGCACACTGGTGGTGGATGAGGAGATACCCCCTCACAATGTAAAGCGCTTTGAGTGCCTAGAAAAGCGCTATATAAATGTAATGAATTATTATTATTATTATTATAGATTATGATTAAATATTACAAATATTACTAGACAAAATTATTATTATTATTATTATTTTGCATGGATTAATTTTTCACATCAAGACTAGCAATCTGAGCTAGTAAAGTGAATAAAGTAAATTTTGATTTAATGCGGACTTTAAACATTTCTGTTTTAACATTTTCTAAACTTTTATGTTCAGGTTTAAATGCAAGATTTATACTTTTGGACATTGTACGTCATCAGCCACCTAACTTCATAGGTGTGAATATTACTATTAATGTATGTCACAGACATACTCTCGGAATGCTGTTAGCTGCAATGGTATTAGTTTTTGGTTATTTTTTTTAGCACTTTTGATGTGTACATGAGCACAGTATGAAAAGTATATACACCAAAACATAGGTCTTAGCAACAACAAAAGCAAAAACGCAGCAAGCTTTGCTTGGCACCTTCTGAGTGTCAATATCTTGTCGAATGTTGCCAATGTCTTTATTGATCTTCTCTCGCTGTTTTTCAGCCTCGTGTAGTTGTTTGTCCACCTCTTGTAGCTCAGTTTCTTTTTGCTAAAGAAATAAAAAAGTAAACAAGAAAATAAATGGAAAAATAAACTGCATACAGGAAACAAGAGCTAAGCATGTAATTTTGTTGTACCTCTTTGTAGCTGTCCTTGCCCTCTTCTATGTACTTGGTAATCTCTCTCTCAAGGAGGGTCAGGTTTTTAACTTTTTCCTTGATTCCATTTATCTAAAAGAAAGAATAAAGCTTTAGTTAACTCTCATGATCAGCAATGACTTCATCTTGCATTATTAAAATAAATATCAACAAACTCTGATGTAGTACATTATGGTAAATAACTTCACAGTAATAAGAAAATATAAGTTGGATGAAACAAATTAACCAGCACCTTTTCCTGTCCTTCCCCCTGTTTCTGTCTCCTGCGCTCAGCAAGGTCCTGTTTCTCCAGCTGGAGCTTCTCCAGAGTGGCAGCTAGAGGAGACACCTGCTCCATCGCATCCTAACAAACAAACAGACAAAACATGATGAACACTACACTACCATTCAAAAGTCTAGCTTCTGTGTTTCAAATAATTATATATATATATATATATATATATTATTAATATGTTATTAAATATTTTATATAAATATTTTAATTTGTTATTCCTGTGATGGAAAAACCAAAATGTTCAGCATCATTACTCCAGTCTAATATGCTAATCTTAAAAAAACATTTCTTATTATCAGTTTTGAAAAAAAAGCCGTTTTCAACTTTTTGTTTTATAGATTTTTTTTTTAACAATGTAAAATTCAGTTCCTTTTTAAGAAATGGAATGCATTGTTGCTGAATATAGTATTCATTTCCAAAAACTTTTAAATGGTAGTGTACAGTATATGACAATTTTCACTTACTTTTGTGAAGTTAAGTTTTACTTTGTACAAAATTGCAGTGTTTAGTTTTAGGGCATTTGTATGAGTAGACAGTGATTCTACGTCAGTACCTTATATATACCCCTGCGGGGGGGTAACGATGTGACTTGTGTCTTAACAGTAAAAAGACAGAGTTGTTGCTTATGTGAAAAGCATGTTTGTGCATGATTCTTGTCATGTTAAAGTAATTAACTGTATGAATGGGGCATGTGCCTCAAAAGACATCTGAGCGCCAACACTCCTCAGAATTCTTTACAAAGGAAGCCTAAGGAAGCAGTACATACTGCTGATTATGGCAAGCTATGCATCACCTTGCCTTTAATACTCAGGGACCAAGGTAACCAATGCAATCGGTCACTCAATGCTGCATCTGTAGCTGACACTGTGGGAACAGTATACTGCAATGCAAAACAGACTTCTCAGACTGACAAACATGAAAGAATGACTACCCGCTCGTAATGGTCAGACCTGGAGGGTGTTCATGTCAGCTACTGATGCAGTGTTTAGTGAACCAATGAAATTAATCTTTTCTCTTTAGGAATAAGAAGGCACGTTAAAGCAGAGTGGGCGCTCCTCACTCGAATGTCTCTGTGGAGTGTCTGGACCTCAGTGGAGTACTCCACACACTGCTCCTCCAACTGTTGACGTTTCTGCATATTGCTGGAGATCTGGAGCTTTTCTCCACGAATCTCATTTACGCTGCTCCTCAAGGCCTGGATCTGCTCCTGCTGGTCCTGGATCAGTTTCCTCTTCAGTTCGATCTTACTGCAGGCTACACAAAAGAAGCAAATAATCAAACATCTACTGAACACACGGTTTTAATAATTGTTATAACTGATTTTACATTAAATACTTTAGGAAGTTGACAAGTCCTGTGGTGTGACAAGAATACATGCAGTTTTTAGACTTGAATTGAGGGCCCATCATTTTCTAATTGATCATGATATTCACTGCAAATAACTAATAAAACAAATAAATAGTGAAAGCAAAGTTGATCAATTTTTTTAAAAGCTGCCATTTACAGTACCTTAGCTGTACACTTTATGTAATATAATAATATAAACAGTATTTAAACAGCAAATAACAATATAGCAAATGTTTAAAACAATGTACATGACTGTTGAAATATTTGGGGTCAATAATTTCATTTCACAGAAATTAATATTTTTGTTCAGCTACATGCACATGTGGGATTACAAATTTATAAAAAAGTTAAATCTAGGGTCTGATGTAATAGTACATTTTGAGGTTAAGATGACATTTTGAGATGATCAAGTCAAGCAACCTAGGTTTACTGATGGAATTAGCACGTATAATGATCTTTTGTCTTTGTACTCTTTCTTGCCATTTGACATTTTAAGACTGATTGAATTAGTACCTATGCATTTGAATGACACTGTTATGCTAATTTCTTTCAAAAAAATGCGCTCTCGCTGAGCATAAAAGATTTAAAAACGTACAGATCCTTTTGAACGGTAGTATATATTCACTTGAGATTCACATAAGTTTTTATTCTACATCGGTGCTGAACGTACTGGTGTCCAGGCGGTGTTGGGTCTCTTGTTTCTCCTGGCTGACCTGCTGCATGGTGCGGCTGAGGTCAACTCCCTGCAGCCTGGCTGTATGTTGAGCGATCTTCCTTTCTACGTCCTTCAGGTCAAGCTACAGAAAATAGGAAACATTTGGATTATGCACAGGTGAATAAAAATACTGCTTGTTAAGTCGTGGCATATTTAATACTGTTTCCAGATGCAAGTCTCTATAAATTTGCACTACAGTGTATATACATTAGAGTGTTCCTGTAGCTCAATTGGTAGAGCACTGCGTTATCAAGCACAAGGTTGGGGGTTCGATTCCCTGGGAACACATGTTAGGTAAAAATTAATAGCCTGAATGCACTGTAAGTCGCTTTGGATAAAAGCGTCTGCTAAATGGATAAATTTTAAATTTAAATTTAATTTAATATTAAGAATCACAACATTGAATAATTTTGAGTGTTCTAGTTGATAAATTAGACTTTGAAGTATATGCTGTGTTTTACTGATGTGCTGTATTTAACTGGATTGAATTTTCTGTGTTTGGACTAAATGGGAATGAGCTCAGACCTGATAGCGATCCATGAGTGATATGTCCTGCAGACAGGCCTTGGCTGTGTCTTCCTCAGACATCAGTGTGCACAGCAGTGTCTCTTGCTCCTCAGTGTCTCCTTTCAGCTTTTCAATGTCTCGATTCACACGCTGGAGTTTATTTCTGAGCTCTGGCAGCTCTTTCTCCTGGAGCTCTGCTATGGACTGCCTGCCAGTACAGGAGATGATCATGTTAGACAGTGATGCATCAGTATCTTAAGCTGTATTAATATGATTATGGTAGGTGGATGGATGGATAAAGGGTAAACAGATAGACGGATAGATGTAGGATGGATGGAAAAATGTATGAAGAGGTAATAAGGTGAATGGATGTAGGGGTAAAAATTCAATGGATAGATGAGTGGATGCATAAACAAAGGGGTAAATTGGTGAATGGATAGACAGGTGGACAGATGAATGGATAAATGTTTGGATGAAGTGGTAAATAGATGAATGGATGATGGAAGAGTAAATCGGTGGTTAGATGGACATAGGATGACTGGACGAGTGGAAGGATTGATGAGAAGTAAATAAGTTAACGATTGGATGGATGAAGGGAGTAAATTGGTGAATGGATGGATATATGAATAGATGGATGAATAGATTAAGTAAACAGGTGGACAGATGGATGGATAGGTGAAGGTGTAACTAGAATGGCAGATGGATGGTTGAAACAGTTAATATATGGCAAATCGGAGTATGAAGTATGGATGGATGAAGTGATGAACAGGATGGATAAATATGTGAAGTAAAAGATGGATGCTGGATGGATGAAAGGGTAAAAATAGGTGGATGGAGAGATGGCTGGTTAAAGACGTTAATAGGTGAACAGACGAATGGATGGACAAAAGTTAGAATGGATGAAATGATAAAAAGGTGTAGTAAAGGATAGATGATGGATGAATGAAAAGGTAAAAAGGTGGATGAACAGATGGCTGGATGAAGGGCTTAATAGGTGGATGGATGCATGGATGAAACGATAAATAGGTGAAGGATGGAAGGATATATAGGTAACGTAAAAGATGGATGAATGAAAGACAGATAAATATACAGATAAAAGAACAGACAGATAAAAAACAAAAACAAATTATTATTGCCTGATGGGCTTCAGTTCCATCATTTCATCACGCCTGCGCTCCTTCCTCTTCAGGTCATGCTCAGTGTTCTTTAGTTTGTCTGGAACGAGTCGCAGCTTGGACTGCATGTCATTAATGACGTCCTGGAGCTCTGCCTCTGATGGGAACACACGCTGACACACGGGACAGCAGGGCTCGCCCTCCTCTGTCAGCTGACTGATGAACTGACTGTACACGGCTGTAGCACCCGCCAGCATAGCTGCTCAGAAAACAATCCAGGACAGAGTAGAGAAAAAGACACTGAGAATCACATTATATTCCCGTAACACTATGGGAAACTGTAAACTGGAGGTGTTCTGAATGAGCACAAACAGGGTAATGAAACTGGTACAAACTACTTAACTTTAAATGTGTAACATTAGAGTAGCAAGCATGCTACTTCATATCTACAACTATTGCTGTACTTGACAAAAAAAACAGCTATATGCTGTCTGGTAATGATTAGTAATTTACCATAAACCAGGCCCACACGGAATCTTCATATGCAAAATCCACAAACTTAAACAGAATTCAAAGACCATCTTCCATGAAATGCGTCCCATGGTCCTTGTGGGTTTGTGTATCACTTGGTACGAAACTTATATTAATTGTGCGCCATTTTGACGATTTTCCTCCAAAATTAGCACAGAAAATGTGCATGTATATTTGCGTGGCTCAAAAATGTTTGGTAAGAGCTGAACACATTTTTGTACCTCTCTGTTTGGAGCACTTCTCCAACTCATCCTCCAGTTTGTTCAAGTCCGACTCAAAGTCCTGACTGCCGCACACATTAAAAAGTCTCTCTTCAAAGCTGGCCAGCTGCTCTTCCTTACGTTTGACTTCAGCAGTAAAATGAGACTTCTTCTGTTCTCCAGATGCAAGCTCCTTACTATGAAACAAAAATGTATATGTGTTGTCTAGAAAAGCTAATTTACATTTAATTTTTCATACTTTTCAAGCCTAAAACACAATGCATTACAATAACAGAGCATCATGTTTTAATCCTAAAATAATCACCACTGTTGAAGTTACTGTACACTGGAGAAAAATCAAATATATTTGTTTTACTTTGGAAATAAAGCTTTTGGAAAACTGGACATTCTATGACATTATTTAACATGCATTTCACACACACACACACACACACACACACACACACATGCACGCACGCACACTACTACAAGTGCAACTCTTTAATATGAATTTTTAGTGATGTTTGTCTAGACAGCCTTATTCTACCTGTCTGTGTAAGCTAACTGTCACCATTTGAATACAACATTGTGTGTTCCACTGCCCTGAAAGTGACTTATTCCTCATGAACCTGGAATCGAAACTACGTATATGTCTTGAGGAGATATTACTTAAGTATGTGGGTGGTTATTCAAATGTCAGCATTTTCTGTTGTATCAAGGTCAGTGTATGTGCATGTGTCACTTATCACGTAGACGTTTAGATTCTCTGTTACCACTAAACATATTCCAACCTCACACTAAAAATAACTATTTATGGCATTCTCTAGCTCATTTGAAAAAAGAACTACTAATATACAAATGTTTGTAGCAAAAAAAATCATTAAGAAGTGTGACAGACTTCATTTTGTTGAGCCGGTCTCTGGTGAAGTTGATCTCTTTGGATTTGGAGTAGATCCAGTCTTCTAGCTCTTTCTTGCTTGGGAAGTGTCCCATCAGAGACACCAACTCTTCATTATGCCTCGACTTGATCTTCCTCACTTGCTCTTCTTTTTCCATCTGGAATCCAAAGCAGAGATAAACTATTTCCATCTTGCATAAGCACTGATAATGCACTGCTATATATATATAAGCATTTGCCTAGCATTTTTCAATAAATGTTTCAAATAGTGGCATGCAAGACTCATGTCACAGTTTGTTCTGACTGAATTTTGAAATATTTTAAAGAAATCAATTGAATTATAACTCATATCAAAATAAACAATATGATGCCTCAAGCAAATCATAAAAAACAGGGGTGGCCAACGTCGGTGCCAGAGTGCCACGTCCCTGCAGAGTTTCTCGCCAACCCTAATCTTAGACACCTGAACAAGCTAATAAAGCCCTAAGTGTTACTAGAAAGTGATAGGCAAGTAAGTTTTTATCAAGGTTGGAGCATAACTCTGCAGGACTGTGGCTCTCCAGGACCAATGTTGGCCACCACTGATATAAAGACATGCACTGACATCTAGGTGTTACGGTTATATACTGCAAGCAATGTGCAGATGTACTAATACCAGGGTTCGTACTCATTTTTACCAATAAATGTCCATGATTTTTAAGACAATATTCAGGACCCAATGTCCCATTTTTTTTTTGTACAATATGAATAAAAAATTGTTTAAATTTATCATAGCATGCTAATTAAAACTAAATGACTATTAATGCTATTTGTTTGCTTTATGTTTATTTTAATAATAAGTATAAGCTACAACTTGAGAGAGTGAAAGAGAGAAGGTACAGCTAAATCACTTTTCCAGGTTTTTCATGATTGTATGAACCCTGAAATACACATCTATTACTGTTCATGATTTTGTAGTGTGTACAATCTTCCCAGATGTCCTTCACCCCGGAGCGGTCGTGCTTCACGCCAGGGTTAATGACACCACGCTGTGGCAGACAAACACTGAAGAGGGACTTCAGGAGCCTAATCGAGACGGTGCACAGCACAAATGACCACGGCAACAATCATCATGTCAGGACCGCTTCCCACGTATCGACGAGGACACAAAAGGTTCAGTAGACTTTTTAAGCATACTGTACATTATTTTTTTAAGCATACTGTACATTATTGTTTCTCCTCTATGCCCCGCCTCCTGAAACGCATCGACATTTAGGCTAATCTGACTGAAAAGCGAGGTTTTCTCTGATTGGGCAGCTATCCAGTGTATTGTGAATACGAATACCTCAAGCATGTGATGGAAATGTTATGCCCCTTAACATAATGTGATAAGCAATGAGACATAAACATAAAACCCATTATAAACGTGATTTCAATAGTCGTGTCCTCTTTTGGAAGGCCAAACAAAGTAGTATCGCTTTCTCAATGAGTGAGCGGCATAGAGAGAGCGGAGTCCGGCTCAAGTGAGCAAAGGGTGGGAAGGGCTTGAGTACAGCACGGCCTGCAGATTCTACGAAGGAGTATCCGTTGAGCTTGCGGCAAAATCTCATCGTGATTAAACCCGAAAAATGTAAAATAAATGAACAAAAAAAATTTTTTTCTTAGGTTTAGGCTCATAAACATTAGCTCACTCAGACCCAAAGCTGTTATTGTATTGTAAATTGTAAAAAAGTTATTGTAAATTAAATTAAATTATCAAAGATAATATCAAAGATAATTTTGACTCTGCTTGACTGAAACCTGGCTAAAACCAGGTTTATAAAACGAATGATTATATTGTTCTAAATGAGTCTACTCCACCAAGCTACTGTTGTAAGCATGAGCCCCGTCAAACTGGTCGTGGTGGAGGTGTTGCAACAATATTTAGTGATATTCTTAATGTTACCCAGAAAACAGGATACAGGTTTAAATCCTTTGAAATACTTCTTCTTAATGTGACACTGTCAGACATGTAAAAAAAAAAATCTATTGTATCTCTTGATCTGGCTACTGAGTATAGACCATCAGGGCCATTATACAGAATTTCTAAAAGAATTTGCAGATTTCCTCTCAGACCTGTTGGTTACTGTCAGTGGTGTATAAAGTACCTGAAAGTCATACTCAAGTAAAAGTACAGGGACCCACTTTATATTAAGTGGCCTTAACTACTATGTACTTACATTGTACTTATATTTAAAAAAAAAAAAACTACATGTAATTACATCTGTATTTAATTTCTGTAATGACATTTATAATTACACTGTTGACCCATACTTTACACCTTAACCCACCCTTAAACTTACCCATACCCCCAACCCTCTCCCTAACCTTACCCCTATCCCACCTCAATAGCAGCAAAAGTGTTTTACAATACAATATGAACACAATAAGTACATTGTACTTATTTTTTTTTGTAAGTACATAGTAGTTAAGGCCACCTAATATAAAGTGGGACCAAGTACAGATATCTTACCTATCTGTGTTTGTATCTGTAACAGTCACACAATTTTTGTATCTGCATTCGGATACACCATTGTACAGTTACTTGATAAAACTGTTATGCTTTCTATGCTGTTATCGTTACTTTCATAGTTATCACTGAACAAGTAGGTCGTGTTTAACTAAAATAATTATTAATTTGTAAAATAATATTTATCATGCAAGCAGAGATGTCATGACATATATTTAGTGATCATTTGAACACGACTGAATCCATTCAATGCACACATTTTCATTACGCAGAACTCTTTAAGCGAGTCTTAATGTTTAGTGGACTTCGCTAAATAAATGTGCGTGTGCCGTACAAACCAGCAAAAGATAAAGATGCAAACATGTAGGACAAGTAGAAAATATATCCGTATCTATCTAAGCTGATTATTAGCCTACTCTTGAGAGAGAACTGGTTTGCTTTTTAAGAGACTGAGATGCGCAACGCGGCTATTTGATTGGTGACTACGCTGTGCTTATTCCATTCATTCATATCACACCATAGCCTAAGTTTTAAATCATTGCATTTAAATATATATAAATAATAGAACATTTATGATCAGGGCTTGACATTAACACCCGCCAATGAGTTGAATGATTGTAGTGTTTTTAAAAGGCAACTAAACTAAGCCATTGACACTATGACACTACAACTGTCATGAGTATTACATGCACACACTGTTGTTGCCTTGTGCGCTAGTGACAGAAACGAAGAGACAGCTATCCATTTCTTGTGAACCCAAACCTCTACATTGTGAGTAAATCACAAGCATATGCGACTAAATCTTCATTCTGGCGACTAAATGATGTCTAATATTAGCCAATGGCTAATAATTTCTCAGATTTTAATTGCCAGTGTGTGAGTTGGAAGCTAAGTATAAGATTAGCACAGATATATTTTCACTTGCAAACACTCTGACTCAGTCTGAGGGCTTCAGAGTTTCACTCTCCGTCAAGCGATCTGTGACACCGCGTATGTGTCACTTTCTCTCACACATACGCAGAGAGAGAGAGAGACAGAGAGAGAGAGAGAGAGAAAATTTACTACATTTAGACAATATTCTACGTGCTACATTTAAACAATATTCTTTGTTGTATTTTCCTGTCAAAATAACAGTGTTCCTATGAAAGTCTTCAGCTTTTAAGAACAGTTGGGTTTTCCGGTAGTTGGTGGAGTTAACGCGCAAACGGCAACCTCATTGGCTGGCGCTCACCTATTAAAGTCCCTGTTTTGATTTCAGCAAACCAGTTCAAGCAAACGCACAAAACCTGATTAATATTCATGAATCCAGCAGCTCATTGATCCTTAGTAATCCTTAGTGTGTTTTATAGTTCTTATTATTAGAAGTCGTATCATTATTATCCTATCAGTATTTTTTTTTTCAGAAACATTGAATGACAGAAAAAACAACCACTTCTCAAGTTAAAATGTTCAGTTAAAATGGCTAATATGCATTTGAACACGGTTATCACATTTACTTCTAATTACTTAAATTATATTAAATAATAATTGATTGTTATAAAGCTTGACTGACTGATGTTAAAAGTGTACTTAAAAAAAAAAAAAACCTGTAATTTTACAGATATTATATTATATATATATATATATATATATATATATATATATATATATATATATATATATATATATATATATATTTATATATTTTAGTGGTGGGCATAGATTAATTTTTTTAATCTAGATTAATCTCACTGTGATCTTGAAATTAATCTAGATTAATCTAGATTAAAATGGCTCATTCGAACTCTGCCGAAGGCATTCAGAATATGTGTTACCCAAATAAAATTGACAAACAGTAAGTCTTTGAGAAGGGGTTTATCAAGCTAGGTGAAAATAATAATAACAGACCCAGAGCACCCCCTCCACTTCCACTTCACTCTCTTGCCCTCCGGGCGAAGATACAGGACCCTAACATGGAGAAGGGCTCGTTTCAAAAAGAGCTTTGTACCATCTGCAATTTAAATCCTTAATAGGCTACAAAGTTGATCTTTCTTTAATCTATCTATCTATCTATCTATCTATCTATGTGGTGCATTAGAAAAGGGGCTCCTCTCCTGTTTCCAAAATGCATCACAAAGTGCTTGAAAAAGCTGTAAACTAATTCCACATTGCACAAGGTGCAAACAAACTTACGCCCATTTCACACATACTCCGTCTGCAGTGCGTATGCGTTGCATATTTTTTTACGCACCCATGTTAACGGATTAAGTAATTCAGTCAAGGGCAGTGAGTGATTTTTATTTTCATTTTCTTGGATTAACATTACAGCAGCCAGTAGCTAAATTAGGCGCGGTCACATTAAGAGCTGATGTACGCATCCAATATAATACACATTCCATTTTTTTCCTCAACTGTTTACTTTCACTTAAGAAATAATTGACAGTTTTATCGAGCATAATTTCCAAGGTGGATATTTTGACATATTTTGTATGTATTTGTCGGCACAAGAGCAAAAATAAGCAAATTCGATGTTCAAGTGTTTTGGGAAGCCTTTCTCTGCGTGAGCCCTGAACACCAGAACACCGCGGTGCTGAATTGGGCTCTTTCACATCTTTTTGTTTGTTCAAACTGCGATTTATATTTGTTCGTTCAGGTGCAGGAGGGACTTCGAGGAGAACTTCGCAGAAGAGAGCTTGGTTCAGTGTCCGTGATACGCGGCTCTCGATCTCTCTCTTCGACCCTTCTTTTAGGCTGGCCTCAGCCAGTCGGTTATATAAAATATCAAGGTGAAAGTCATCATAGCTTGCTTAGTGTAGACCCAGCTCCCAACCCAACTTTGAGAATAGATAAACGGCGATATTTATCGCCCGATAAGAGTCTCATGTTAACGCCGATAACGGCCCACCACTAATATATATATATATATATATATATGTATACACATATACATATATATATATATATATATATATACACGTATACATATACATACATACGTATACATATACATACATATACATACATATATATATATACATACATATACATATATATACATACATATACATATATATATATATATATATACATACATATACATATATATATATATATATATATATAAATACAGTACAGACTAAAAGTTTGGACACCTTCTCATTCAAAGAGTTTTCTTTATTTTCATGACTATGAAAATTGTAGATTCACACTGAAGGCATCAAAACTATGAATTAACACATGTGGGATTATATATGGAATTATATACATAACAAAAAAGTGTCAATGAAAATATGTCATATTCTAGGTTCTTCAAAGTAGCCACCTTTTGCTTTGATTACTGCTTTGCACACTCTTGGCATTCTCTTGATGAGCTTCAAGAGGTAGTCACCTGAAATGGTCTTCCAACAGTCTTGAAGGAGTTCCCCGAGAGATGCTTAGCACTTGTTGGCCCTTTTGCCTTCTGTCTGTGGTCCAGCTCACCCCTAAACCATCTCAATTGGGTTCAGGTCCGGTGACTGTGGAGGCCAGGTCATCTGGCGCAGCACCCCATCACTCTCCTTCTTGGTCAAATAGCCCTTGACTCTACAATTTTCATAGTAATGAAAATAAAGAAAACTCTTTGAATGAGAAGGTGTGTCCAAACTTTTGGTCTGTACTGTGTATATATATATATATATATATATATATATATATATATATATATATATATATAATCAGTCAGTCTGACGAGTAAACTAAAATATTTACTAGCCAATGGCGATTCAGTTGAGGGTTGCAACCTAACCAGTAGTCATTATTAGGGTCTGAGCACAAAAATGACACAAACTGAAATGTGTTCTTTATGATGAGAGGAACATTCCCCACAAATTTGAATGAAGATAAAAGCAATTTGTCCGAACCATGGCATGCATTTTTCGTGAGGTTTTGAGACTGACCTACTTTCCATTGCAACTTGTAACAAAGAATTTCCCAGTGTGGTTCAATAAAGTAATTCTGAGTCTGATTCCGATTAAACAGACAATGTTTCTAATGCTAAAGGTTTTTTTTTTCCGTTTAGATTTTTTATCTTTTTTATTAATCTTCTTCATCCATGCACCACTTTTATTAAGCAAAAAGAAGCTACTTTTTATGTCTTTATCTTAATACATGGTTTTATTTAAAAAAGGCACTTTATATACAACCTTATCAGAGCTAATGATAATGACCTGTATTGTTATTCATTTATGTAGTCTTGAATTGGGTGTGTACAGTGGTTTTACATTTAAAAGGGTTGTAAATCTAGTTCAAGTAAATTTAGCACGCCATAGTCAACTTTTATCAGGTAATTTCACAACAATAAAAATGTGGCTACCGTATTTTGCGGACTATAAGTCGCACTTTTTTCATAGTTTGGCTGGTCCTGCGACTTATAGTCAGGTGCGACTTATTTATCAAAATTAATTTGACATGAACCAAGAGAAATGAACCAATAGAAAACACCCTCTCGTCCACTCGCGGCTGGAGACGGTAATGTTTTCTCTTGGTTCTAAATAAATGCGACTTATAGTCCAGTGTGACTTATATATGTTTTTTTCCTCATCATGACGTATTTTTGGACTGATGCGACTAATACTCATGTGCGACTTATAGTCCGAAAAATACGGTAGTTAAAATGCTGTGTGGCTAGTAACTTTGGAAAACCACTAGCCACATTGGCTAGTGAGCAAAAAAGGGTTAATGTCAAGCCCTGTTTATGATGTATTATTATAAGTGAAATTACTCGTGCAAAGCTCTGATTTCTGAGAGATGCACAGAGAGGCAACAGCAATGCGGTGTTTGATTTGCGCTCTTTTCACTCATAAAGTTTACATTCATTCACTTTACACTCGTGACTTTTAGGTCTGTGTATAATATTGTGCTGATCCCCTGACTCAACTGTTATTTAGCAAACACCAGACTGTGCCAGCTTCAGTATTCAGGCAGAATTATTCCTTGTCTGTTATTCATTATTGAAGCCATTATCGGTGCCATTCCGAATAAGGTATTCGGCTTCAGGCACAACCCTAATTATTACATATTTTAATTTTACATAGGTCATAGAAAGTAACAGCTCCATGCAATATTGTAATCCTAAAATTCATGTCGTACTTGCGAACTCTTTGTATACATTATGGTTAATGCATGCTCGAGTAGTCGATTGTTTACGACAGCGCCGACTAGTTGTTCAAGTAGTCGATCACTCGACTAGTCTATCCAAGCCCATGTACAGCATGACAAAAATTTCACTGCATTTATGTGCGTATGCCCAGTAGAGCCAAACGTATCCCTTCTGTGTTCCTGTATCTCAAGTGGTAGAGCTTTGCTTTAGCAAGCACAAGGTTGAGGGTTGGTATCCCAGGGAACACATGTTAGGAGAAAATTGTTATCTTGAATGCAATGTAAGTCACTTTGGATAAAAGCGTCTGCTAAATGCATAAATTTAATTTTAATTTAATTTCTAGCCTTAACCGCGCGCATTTGTCATATCACAAGCTTAGCGTGTGTATGCGCTGGGCCAAGGCATCAGTCATTTTAATTTTTGACCATAGACATGATGTCAGCAAACAGCAGCATTATAATGTAAATAAAATGTAAATAAAGTACATAAAAATAATTCGACCCTTCAGCAACAAACTCTGTCCTAGAGGGCCAGTGTCCTTTAGAGTTTAGCTCCAAGTAGGGCTGTGTATTGCCAATATTCAGGCGATACGATACGTATCATGATACAGGGGTTGCAATATGATATATTGCGATACACTTCGATACTGTAAGCAAGGCGATATATTGGGATATTTCTTATTTTAGGAATAGCATATATTTTAAGGAAAGTTATCATTAAGAACACACCACCATATGCAAACCTTAGCAATAAATAAATACAAATTGTTTAACCGGAACAGTGGAATCTGCATTTGTAATAATCAGTCCCAGTAACATTCAATGTAATTAAACCACTTTTTGTGGTTCAATTAGATAAAACAGTTGGAAAATATGGATTCAATTATGTATATAAAAACAATAAATGCATAATCAGAAAAACTATGCCTTGTGCATTATACTGAATAATATTCTGTATATTTTACAGTTGGTTTGATACCTTTAGATCAAATGGTGTTGACGTTTTAATGGATTTATATTATTGCATACATTAAAAGTTGTACAATTATTCTAAAACACATAAAACGGTCATTCAAAAAACAGAACTTTTTTGCAAATAACAGGGATGTTTTTCTGAACATTTTAGTATTGGTTTATATTATAATGTCACATAGTTAAATTGTTTAATTAATTTAAATGGTTAATTGTTTATTTTTTTCCCCCTAGACATTAAGCCTTGTGCAACAAAGTGCTTAGATTTATGACTAAGTTAGTTTGGGCTCAAAACATAACAGCCACAAAGAGTTTAATTGGCACCAAAAAAAAAAAAAAAAAAAAAAAAAAAAACGAATGTCTAATGAATGTCAAACTAACTTTACCGCCATCCAAAACCTTGACGCGAGCACCGCACCAACTGCATAATGCACCCCTAAAATGAGAGAAAATGGATCCTCGGTTATGCCGATTGCATACCATAACCCGCCCTTTCCACTATCTCCAACAAACAACAAGCGACAGACCGGAAGTCATTCATTTCCAATGGAAAGTAGTGCGGGAGCTGCATGGAGTTCTGATCATATGCGTATGCAGAAATTTTGTATACGATTTGAGCTTCGGATGCGTTCAAATATTTGAACTTCTGTGCGTAGACCATATGCGACCTCCCGACCGGATGTGATGTATTCTAATCAAAACTTTATGTGCGAGGTCAAAATTTCCTATATGTTGTTCACTTTAACATTATTCTTTAAAAACTATTTCTGTGAAATGGTGCTTTAGAATAATTATATTATGATGGGGGGGGGGGGGGTCATTTGATTTGTGAGGATGCATTCATACATTAATTATATTCATTAAATCTATTCATTTTACCATGGTGAATATGCCGAGGTAATGGTCGCTGCACAACCAGTTCTGCGTGACTGCACCTAGAGGGAGAAATGCGACAATCTTGTCCGAATGTCATGTGCAGTGTAAAGGCGGCTGTAGACTGATAGACCCAGCAACCCGTGTGACCCGCCTCTTCACACGGGTTGCGGCAAGCGGCCGAACTGAGGTAGCGACAGCTCAATAGTCACGCAGTGGACGTTACCACAAAAGCCTAAATGACAGCACACTTCAGCTTTGTACACCGAAACATGAACTGGGACAAATGTTTCACCCTCCATTACTAGCAGTGAACTACAACACTAACATTCTTGGTGTGCTCTTATACTAGTATTTCCTGTCACTCAGGATTTGTACAGAGATGAAGACTGCAATCTAGCAGTCGGGAAATAAACTCTAAATGAAACAACTGCCATGAATCTTGTATGATTTTTAAAAAATTTTTATATCGATATTCTGTTTTTGAGAATCTATACAGTATCGCCACACAAACTCACGTGCATCAATATTTTATTCAGGGTTTCTATAGGGTTTAATCAGTCAAATTTAAGACTTTTTAAGACCTTTTTATGACTATTAGGATTTGAATTTATGACCTACACGAATTACGATAAATAACTTCAGTCATTAAAATTCCTTTCAAAAGTCTTTTTTTATTATTGACTTTCATTGAAAGTAACAAGTTTTATTATTTAAAGAGTTATTCTATTATTTCTTAAGATTAAGAAACTGAAGCCTTCGCCTTCTTTTTCTTGAGTATCAAGAACACAGGAACACTTAACAATTGTAACATTGTAAAGTAACATTGTAAATTAACAATTATTTTATGGCATTACTTTCCAAAATAATAAGTATTCAACACCCACAGGCAGGGCCGTAGCTGGGGTCAGCGGGGCCCCGCTGAAGGTTGTACCAGTGGGCCCTGTTTGAAATTGTTTAATTTGTATGCTCGTTCATATTTATTTATTTTTGCTATTTACACAACGTTTAAGTTTTTTTTCAAGTTTGTAGGTGTCCAGGTACAGAAACCGAATAATTAAATGTAAAATAGCACTGGATAGTCTTCAATGTAAAAATTAAATATACAATCAAACCAAAATTTATTCAGACACCTTGAACATTTTTCACATTATTACAGTTTATTTGCTATTGCTTCTAAAATGGTTATAAAATATGACAATAATTTAGAGTTAAACTGTGTCAGAACAAATTTGTCTTGATAATGTCATAACTTTGATAGAAATGTATGTAATGGATTACAATTAGGGCTGTGCAAAAAATCGAATGCGATTTTCATGCACATCTCATCAGTAAAGATGCTCCTGTAATTAGAAGTATATCTCCAGCACGTGCGTTCAGATCAGGGTTGCCAGGTTTTCACAACAAATCCTGCCCAGTTGCTTCTCAAAACTAGTCCAAAACTAGTCCAATCGCGCTTCCAGGAGGTTCCCCGATAAAAATTGCTTCCCGGGGTTACAATATAAGTTTTTTAGCAGGGTTCCCTTGGTAAAATTCGCATTTTAGGTGCTAAATATCACGTTATTTGTATTGGGGTCGCTTCGACCAGCGAACATGAAAAACAACCACAGACTTGGCAACACTGGTTGGCATTTACTACACCGAGCCGTAATTCACTGACAATCTACACAAAATCGATGTTAAAATCGTAGACGATTCTTTGTCGATTTTGAAAATGATTTTGTGTTAGTTGTCGGTAGACTACGGCTCTGTGTAGTAACTGCCGCACCACCTGAACCAGTGTTGCCAAGTCTGCGATTGTTTTTCATGTCCGCGGTTTGAAGCAACCCCAATACAAATAACGTGATATTTAGCCCCTAAAATGCGAATTTTACCAAGGCAACCCTTCCAAAAAATGTATATTTTAACCCCGGGAAGCAATTTTTATCGGGGAACCTCCTGGAAACGTGATTGGACTAGTTTTGGACTAGTTTTAAGAAGCAACTAGGCAGGATTTGTTGTGAAAACCTGGCAACCCTGATCTGAACGCACGTGCTAGCGAAATACTTCTAATCACAGGTAGGGCTGCACGATGTGTCGTTTAAGCATCGATATCGCGATGTACGAATCCACGATAGTCACATCGCAGGATATGCGATGTAGGCTGTCGTAGTTGATCCGTTATTCATTAACTGTACGGGCCAGCTACTCCCCTGCCCTTGACGAATGTGATTCGCGGATTAATTGCACAGCTTAACCATCAGAGTGAAAGTCTATAATTGACAGGACTGAAAACCACATGCAAGTTTAACAGGGCAGAGAGAGAGGGAGCGCGAGAGAGACAGAGAGAGAGAGAGAGCGCGCGAGAGAGACAGAGAGAGAGAGAGAGAGCGCGCGAGAGAGACAGAGAGAGAGCACGCGTGAGAGACAGGGAGAGAGAGCACGCACGTGAGAGACAGAGAGAGAGAGCGCGCGCGAGAGAGACAGAGAGAGAGAGCGCGCGCGAGAGAGACAGACAGAGTACATTAGAAGTACCATCAATGTTTATAGAAATGTATATGGATTTATTTTGCATGTCATTTTTTTTTCTTATGAATATATATGTATTTTTGTTTTGTTTGTTTCTATTCTGCTATGTACAATGCTTTGGCAATATGTACCTTTGTATGTCATGCCAATAAAGCAATATGAATTGAATTGAGAGAGAGAGAGAGAGACCGAGCCGTTTTCAAACAACACAAGCGCTGTCTTGCTCTCTCTCCCTCGCACATATCAATTGACACGATGGTGTCGATGTTTAAATCATTTAAAATGAGAATGTAAGTGTGATCTCCCCAGTTTTGTTTGTAAGAAAAAATATCGCAATATATATCGCAGAAAAATAAAATATCGCAAATATCGTCATTTTTTCCTAATATCGTGCAGCCCTAATCACAGGAGCATCTTTACTGATGAGATGCGCATGAAAATCGCATTCGATTTTTTGCACAGCCCTAATTACAATCAACCAAAACTACAGACAACTGTTATTATGACAACATTTACACAACTATCAATACTTTGCTGACCAATTACCAAGCAATGCTTCATTTTGTTCAGACTGTTGTGTGAAAAGGTTGCATTAGCTATTCAGAAAAAAAAAACACATAAGCAATGAATGGTGCTTTATAAGGTGCTGAATTTTTGTTCCCAATTTTATATATAGATAGATAAAACATATATATATATATATATATTTCACTAGTAGTTCACTGTATGAAGAATCTTTGGGTATAATATGTCACAATTTGCTAATACTCACTTACATAAATGTATTATTGTCCTGTACCTACTAGTAAAATATGTATATCAAAAATTATATCTGGAGTCTGGATAATTTTTGGTTTGACTGGGCATAAATTCTTGTTAAAACTACAAAGTAACGCAGTCAAGAGCAGCGAGTTATTTTTCTCTCATTTTCTTGGATTAACATTACAGCAGCAAGTAGCTAAATTAGGCGCGGTCACTTTAAGAGACGATGAACGCATCTTTTTCCTCAACTGTTTACTTTCACTTAAGAAATAACTGACAAATAACTGAAAAAAAAAAAGATTTTTTAGAGCATTTTAGAGCAACTTTCCAAGGCGGGTATTTTGACATTTTGTATGTAGTTGTCGGCACAAGAGCAAAAAGAAGCAAATTCGGTGTACAAGCGTTTTGAGAAGATTTCTCTGCATGAGCCCTGAACACCGTGGTACTGAATTGGGCTCTTTCACATCCTTTTGTTTGTTCGAAAATGCGATTAGTATTTGTTCGTTCATGTGCAGGACGGACTGTCCGTGATACGCAGCTCTCTCTCCGCACCGAACACAGCGCGCAAGTAACCAGCTACTCAGTTCAGCTTTTCCGCGTTCAGCTACTAAACGCACCATCTTCGAGCCATAGATCGTTAAAGGTACATTTTCCCATTGTGATAGCCAGGATGATTTCAATTAAGCTAAGCAGTGACTCAATGTGATACAGTATGTTCGGAGTTCGTGTGAGTTTCTGTGAAAGTCCTTCTGACAAGTCTGTATGCTGCCGCATGGACCTTGTAGTTCTGGAACGCTGTGATACCAGTGTGATACCACCAAGATTCCTCGTACAGAACTACAACAGGGAAAACAAATGAATGCCATTGCGAGAGTATTTTAATGGAACAAATTAATGGACTAGCATATCAATTTAAAACGTGGCTAAATGTTTTTTATGACCTTGTATGGAAAATCCGGACGTTTTTATGACTTATGTGAAAACTAGCACAGGTATATAAATAAATAAAAGAGATTTACTCATGTTTATGATCTCTGCTGAATAAAGTGCTTCCTTTTTTTTTTTCTGAGGAAATCCAAATCTCAAATCCTCAACTAGGGCTGGGCGATAAATCGAATATTAGCGATAATATCGGAATAATTTCGACGACGATGTACAATTTGAATATATCAGGAATATCGAATATTTCAAATTCAAGCATACTTTCCCAAAAGAACGCGCCGAATGTCCAAAAAAGGAACCTGTAACTGCTGACTGCTCTACGCCCCTCTACTACGATAGCTTTAATGATAGCGGTTGCCAGATAAAAAGAGTTTAAATCTCCGAATCAGAGCTCCACTGTTACAAGGATACATTTTCTGCCTGGTGTTTGCTTATTTTAAGCAATCTGGCAACCATGCGCACGTGCTCACTCCTCATTGCGGAAGAGCCGCCGACGATAATCTGAAAACACTAACAAGCTGGAATTGAGCAATCTAATGAAAGCGTCGTTCAGCCGGTCTGTGTTCTGTCGTGAGATCTCAAATGTATTGTTTGCATTTGTGATCGCAAAATAAATGCACTTACTCAAACGCTGATGTTTGAATAGAGAAACATAGGCTATGGCCATTTGGAATTACTATTGGGGAATTTCACTGATATGTTTACCAGTTTCCATAATATAGACAGAGAATGCAAAAGTCTTTGGTATTTAGTTAAATATATATATTTATATATAAGAAATAGCTATGTGCTTCAGCAACTAGCTCCCCATCTAAGAGGGTTTTTAGTGTCAGTAGGAACATAGTTTCATGCCACAGAGCTTTTCTTAAAACCGCAGACAGTTGACAGACTTGAGTTCTAAGCTTAACAACTTGTTAAAAAAAATAAAATAAAATACTTATCCCAGTTGCATAGTTTAAATTGTCAATTGCATGCACTAAAAAGTTGACAGAATGCACTTTCTGTAACTGTTACTTAATTTGCACTGCTTCAGTTACATATAGGCCTACATGTATTCATTTAATAAAAAGCAGTAAGTGATCTCTTGGTCTAGATTTTTTAACTGCTTAAATTAGCTGTTTAATCTAAATAGTTTTTTTTTTTTTTTAATGGGCAAAAGAAAATTATGTTTTATTTTGTATTATTTAAATGCAAATGCAAACATATCGAGATATATATCGAATATCGTAAAAATGTTGACAATATCGAGATATCATTTTTTTTTATATATCGCCCAGCCCTATCCTCAACCACATCACATCTTTTTGGGGTGAATTATGTCTTATTCCTCTCATCGCGAAGCAAACAGTAAAATAAAAGAAAAAACTTGAAGAACAGTCTCGCCGCTTTGTTTTCTGTTGTAAGCGTGTAGCCGCACGCTTCAGTGAAACATTATAATCTGAATAGGGCGTTCAGTGCGGGGGGCGTGGTCGCATTAACGGATAATGAAGGGAAAAAACGTGTTGTTTTCATATGGATTACTTTATCACAGAGTACTTGTTTTCGGCAGCAACATTACTTTAAAAAGTAGACATTTCAGGCTTTCTATAGATATATCTCTCATGTCTTTTCGTTGAGTATTCACGGAGTTACAGTTAATTTTAATGACGCATTTCTAAAAGCGTTTTGTTGTTATTATGTATGTATACAAAAAAGGTCAACCCTTTACAGATTCGATTGATGTATTGCTCTTATCTGTACGATCAAAACTGAAAGTGTAATTTAAGTTCCTTTCGGGGTTATCAGGTGAAAATGCCTCATAACGCGTATATGCGTTAATCGACTCCAGAGGGTTAAAATTACAAATGAATTGCTTCTTGCGTTAGACCAAGGCTGCATCTCATTGTTAATTTTACTTGATCTTAGTGCTGCATTCGACACTATAGACCATAACATACTCATACTGTAGATTGATTAGAAAACTACACAGGTATTCAAGGGCAGGCTCTAAGATGGTTTAGATCCGACCTGTTACATCGCTACCACTTTGTTTATTTTAATGGGGTCATCTCATTTATCACCAGTAAAATATGGAGTGCCACAAGGATCTGTCCTAGGTCCTCTTCTATTATCAATATACATGCTGCCCCTTGGTTATATTATTAGAAAGTACGGGATTAGTTTCTACTGTTATGCTGATGATACTCAACTATTTATCTCTCAATGAGACCAGATGAAATTTCTAAATTATCTAAGCTAACAAAGAGTGTTAAAAATGTAAAAGATAGGATGACCAATATTAAAATCGGATAAGACAGGGATATTACTTATTGGACCAAAAAACTGTACACAGAATCTCGTAGATTACAGTTTGCTACTAGACAGATGTACTGTTACTTCCCCTACAGTCAAAAATATGGGTGTTATATTAGACAGCAACTTGTCCTTTGAAAATCATATTTGCCATGTTACAAAAACAGCATTTTTCCATCTTAGAAACACTGCTAAGCTACGAAACACATTACCTGTTTGTGATGCAGAAAAGCTAGTTCATGCATTCATGACATCTAGACTGGGCTACTGTAATGCACTTCTAGGTGGTTGTCCTAAATCTTTAATAAACGGCAGCCATATCACCCTGCAGCCCAAGACCAGTTGCCCACTGAAGCTAAGCAGGGTTGAGCCTGGTCAGTAGAGCTGCAACTAACGATTATTTTTTCTGTCGACTACTCTAACGATTATTTTTATTACAATAAATAATTAATCTAATGTTCTTGTTTTGATTAGCTAATGAATCCCTTGGAAGTACAACTTCTAATATAATATTTCAACCTTTATTCATTTTCAACCAATGTGGTTGAAGTTTTTACAGTATACAAAAATAAAGAAAATTATTTTACTATGGTAAATATGAGTTTACGATAGCGCTTATACAACCCGAATTCCGGAAAAGTTGGGACGTTTTTTAAAATTTAATAAAATGAAAACTAAAGGAATTTCAAATCACATGAGCCAATATTTTATTCACAATAGAACATAGATAACGTAGCAAATGTTTAAACTGAGAAATTTTACACTTTTATCCACTTAATTAGCTCATTTAAAATTTAATGCCTGCTACAGGTCTCAAAAAAGTTGGCACGGGGGCAACAAATGGCTAAAAAAGCAAGCAGTTTTGAAAAGATTCAGCTGGGAGAACATCTAGTGATTAATTAAGTTAATTGATATCAGGTCTGTAACATGATTAGCTATAAAAGCTTTGTCTTAGAGAAGCAGAGTCTCTCAGAAGTAAAGATGGGCAGAGGCTCTCCAATCTGTGAAAGACTGCGTAAAAAAATTGTGGAAAACTTTAAAAACAATGTTCCTCAACGTCAAATTGCAAAGGCTTTGCAAATCTCATCATCTACAGTGCATAACATCATCAAAAGATTCAGAGAAACTGGAGAAATCTCTGTGCGTAAGGGACAAGGCCGGAGACCTTTATTGGATGCCCGTGGTCTTCGGGCTCTCAGACGACACTGCATCACTCATCGGCATGATTGTGTCAATGACATTACTAAATGGGCCCAGGAATACTTTCAGAAACCACTGTCGGTAAACACAATCCGCCGTGCCATCAGCAGATGCCAACTAAAGCTCTATCATGCAAAAAGGAAGCCATATGTGAACATGGTCCAGAAGCGCCGTCGTGTCCTGTGGGCCAAGGCTCATTTAAAATGGACTATTTCAAAGTGGAATAGTGTTTTATGGTCAGACGAGTCCAAATTTGACATTCTTGTTGGAAATCATGGACGCCGTGTCCTCCGGGATAAAAAAGAGGAGGGAGACCTTCCAGCATGTTATCAGCGTTCAGTTCAAAAGCCAGCATCTCTGATGGTATGGGGGTGCATAAGTGCATACGGTATGGGCAGCTTGCATGTTTTGGAAGGCTCTGTGAATGCTGAAAGGTATATAAAGGTTTTAGAGCAACATATGCTTCCCTCCAAACAACGTCTATTTCAGGGAAGGCCTTGTTTATTTCAGCAGGACAATGCAAAACCACATACTGCAGCTATAACAACAGCATGGCTTCGTCGTAGAAGAGTCCGGGTGCTAACCTGGCCTGCCTGCAGTCCAGATCTTTCACCTATAGAGAACATTTGGCGCATCATTAAACGAAAAATACGTCAAAGACGACCACGAACTCTTCAGCAGCTGGAAATCTATATAAGGCAAGAATGGGACCAAATTCCAACAGCAAAACTCCAGCAACTCATAGCCTCAATGCCCAGATGTCTTCAAACTGTTTTGAAAAGAAAAGAAGATGCTACACCATGGTTAACATGCCCCGTCCCAACTATTTTGAGACCTGTAGCAGAAATCAAAATTGAAATGAGCTCATTTTGTGCATAAAATTGTAAACTTTCTCAGTTTAAACATTTGCTATGTTATCTATGTTCTATTGTGAATAAAATATTGGCTCATGTGATTTGAAAGTCTTTTAGTTTTCATTTTATTAAAATTTAAAAAACGTCCCAACTTTTCCGGAATTCGGGTTGTAATTAAACCACAGTAGCCACAAATTTACAGTTGTCTGGGACGTCATGAAATGTTCTTTAGCATCACAGACCATAAAATGTAGTCAGGGTTCTGCTATGGTTTAGCATGGTTTCCAGAGATCTGGAGCTGATTCGGGGTAGCTCGGTGGTTTGTGACGGTTGTCTTGCGGCACGCTGTCTTTTAAGGGGCCGTTCACATATCATGTCTTTTGCACGCTCAAGTTCGTTATTTCCAATGTAGGCGTGCGGTATGCGTGCTCATAATGGAAACGACGCGGTTGTGAAAACAGGCACGGTCGCACCACATCGAGTTAAAAACATCTCAACTTTTCAGAATGCCGCAAGCGCACCGCAGGTCATGTGACAAGAACTAACCAATCAGCTTCATCTTTTCCCATAACAACGTTGAAAGCTCAGATAAGATGAAGGAACTGCTGATCATAGCTGTATATGGATTGCCATTTTGAAATAAAATTTAGTAGCAGAGCTACTGCAAGCGATTTTTAGTGCTGCAAATCCATTTATCCTTTGCTGAAATTTCCGCGTCTTCAGGGAGAGAGCACGCCATGGTTGCTTAGCAACGGCAGACATCCCAGGGGCGCAACTGCCTGAGCGCTTTGGAAAGAAGGAGAAAGCGGCGCGACTCGCGTTTTCCACGCGTTTTTAGGCGTGATATGTGAACGCCCCTAACGCGTGTTAGAAACCCGCGCCAACAAAGACTTTATTTTTTATTTTATCCTTTACAAGAATATCAAAATCATGCAATGAGCAAGTCTGCGTTTATTAGACACTTTTAGAATCGCCGAATCTGCTGCGGTCGTTCAATCACATCTGCAGCAGATACCTGAACCAGGAAGTTGGTCACCAGATCACACGGTAACCAGTTAAACTGTAACACCGGAGAGCGCCAGGATGTTCTCCTCTGAGGTGCTCGTGCATCGCAGTTGTGCTGCCGTGGTATACCATATCGTTTTTTCAAAGGGAACAAATGGCCATTTTATTTGGCCTCTGTATGAAGTATTCCCATACTTTTGATAACAGTGGTCTCTGCTTTTGTGATAGAATGCAACTTTCTCCATTCCCAGTATGCCATTACGCGAGATGTAAACAGTGTGACGCGTCGACGCATTTTACGCACGTCGAGGTATTTTTGTAGTCGACGTAATCGATGACGTCGACGTGTCGTTGCAGCACTACTGGTTAGTACCTGGATGGGAGACTCCTGGGAAAAATAGGTTGCTGCTGGAAGAGGTGCTAGTGAGGTCAGCAGGGGGTGCTCACCCTGTGGTCTGTGTGGGTCCTAGCGCCCCAGTGTAGTGATGGGGACACTATACTGTCAACAAGCACCGTCCTTCGGATAAGACATTAAACCTGAGGTCCTGACTCTCTGTGGTCATTAAAAATCCCAGGATGTCTTTCGAAAAGAGTAGAGGTGTGACCAAATTTGCCCATTGGCCTCTGACCTTCATAGCTTCCTAAAAATTCCCTTAATCTGCCGATTGGCTTTATCACTCGGTATCCTCTTCAAACAATAACCTAGTGTGTGGTGGGCGTTCTGGCGCAATACGGCTGCCGTCGCATCATCCAGGTGGATACTGCACCCTGGTGGTGGATGAGGAGATACACCTTGACAATGTAAAGCGCTTTGAGTACTTAGAAAAGCACTACATAAATGTAAGGAATTATTATTATTATTATTATCATTTTACCCTAATTCTACAGTTTCTGTACTGGCTACAAAACATTATTACTCACCTATAAGGCCCTTAATGGTAACTAGTCTTGTACCATGCTACAATCCATCACTCTCCCTAAAGCCTGTGTTATACTTTCCACAAGAGCAATCAGGACACGCATACGGGACATATTGTCACCATACAGTCACCACTGATAAGCTACTACTAAATATTGTAGAAACTTAATTTTCTGTAAAACTGCTTTGCAACAATTTCTATTGTAAAAAGCTATACAAATAAGCTTGAATTGAATTGATACAGTGGCTCAGTAGCACACAACACAAAAAAGAATAATCAATGGCGCTCACTTTCTTGGCCACTACAGAGAATGTGTTATATCTAAGGACTTTATATAAACGAAATCCAAAGTTTGATATAACGAAATCTAAATTTGGAACATATTACTGTAACAATTTCCTGCAAAAAAAAAAAACCTTAGCCAAGTCATTTATAAAGCTATGTGAATTTAAAGTGTTATTCATAAAGCCTGGTGCAGTAAAACCGGTTTAAAAAGAGTAATATTGTTAGACATTTAACTCAAGTACATAGCCCAAATTTGAACTTAAAAGCATCATTCATGTGGTCGCGAGAAACAACTATGAAATTAATTCAACCACAATAATGTGCAAGTTCAAGTGAAAGAGTCCATAAAAACACTGGTATGGTATTGTTACGGTATTGTATATATTAGTGTTGTTAAAAGACCTGGTACTTCAGTACCAAGTCGGTACTAAAAATTTAAAATGTTACGCTACCAGGTTTTTTTTTTAAGTACCAGTGGTACAGAGTACCCAGTCAACCCGGTTCTTTATGCGCTACCTGAAAGGTGCAAAATTTTATTAAAATTTTTTTAAAATTTTAAAGACAGACAGCCAGATCAAATGAAAGAGTTCAAGCAGGTAAGTTTCATTGGGTTTTCCATACATTTATTTATTTGTGGCGGCCCAACACAATATCAAAACTCACCAGCACAAATAGATTTTCCAAAAGGATTTGACTTCGTTGAATAAACATGATTACTGCACCTGTCACAGTCGAAACCCGGTGCGGGTGTTTTTATATCACTGTATTTTTTGAAGGAAACCGTCTGTCGTCAGAAAATTATGGATGTCATTTTTTTAAATCTTTTATTTTTTTTTATTTAATCTTGCCTGTAATACCTGAACAGCGTTTGTGATCGATTGCAGGATCAGCGCTTAATTGATTACAGCCATTACTGGGGAACCGTCTCTCTTTCGTGCTCTACAAGCGTCTCCTGCTATCAGAGAATGAAATTGCATATATATGATGCCACAAATAGTGTGCAAGGCTGTGTTCTGTTATTAATATTATTCAACATTTTAATTTGAATGTCGGATTGAAATGAACGCTGTTATTGGAGCAGTGATCGTAAACATAAACATGGCTAACGCTCATATAATGAGCATTAGAATGAAGTTTCTTTATTAACTATTTAATGTTCCTATAACATTTATTAGGGTAAACAACAGGACGACATGAGAATATTTACTATTTTTACATACCAGAGTCTTTTAAATGAATTGTGAACCTAAAATATGATTGTTAGAGAATGTGCAAATGGTTAACATTGTTTGTCATATCAGTCAGAAAAGCAGTTCTGGCCTTTTTTTTTTTTTTTACTTGCTTAGTTGTTATTCTTGGCTTTAAAATTCAAAAACCCTTTAAAATTAAATATGTACAGTTTGGATTAAATTAAAGTGTTTTTGTGTTGTGCTTTGGTACCAAGACCTGAGAATTTTCACTGGTATTGGTACCATATCTTAGCGATATGCTGTTTATACTACGTGAAAATAGATATTTACATTACATTTACATAGTCTATTTACATTAGTTATAAATAAGCTTGTCTCTGTTGTGTTGTGCCAATTTCATTGTGTTACGCCAATTTCATTGTGTTGTGCACTATTATTAGCTATATCCTGGATGATTTCTGTTAAGGTTTTGCTGTTCAGATGTGTTATTGCCAAAGACATTTATTTTATGTTTGTTATATTTGTTTTTGGCATTTAAGTGGGGACTGGCCACTACTGGACAAAAGAGTGATGGTATGTGAGCTCACCTTGGTCTTCTTGAGCATGTCCATTTGTGTGCGTGTCGCGGTGTGTGTGTTGAGTAATTCCATCTCCTGGTCTAGCTTGCGCTGGGCCTGGTCCAGTTCAGTTTTCTCCTTTTGTAGTTCAACTACCTCTGCCTTTAGACTGTCCACCGTACAGGCCTGTACGGCATTATCAAGCTCACGCTCCTATGAACACACACATTTTAAGAGATGTATCTAAAAGCAACACAGGTGCCACTGATGTTAGTTCTGTTAGTTTCAAATTTAGCCAGTTTAGTTAAGGAATCAGTTGAGCCAAACAAGAACATAATTACAAAGACATCTGCTTGCTCAAAGGAAGTCATGTGTGGTGTAGTGCAGTAGCGCAGGCCTAACCGCTTTCTGAAGTTCAGTTTCTAGCTCCTGTAGTCTGCTTGAGGAGCCCTCCAGTCTTTGGAGGTCAGACTTGATGTTTTTCAGTTCCTGTTGTTTCTTGGCCTGTATGTCTCTCTTCAGCTCAATGGTTCTCTCTAGACCTGTCTTTTTATCTCTGAGATCATCGATGCTTTGCTGCTTCTGTGCCTCTTTCTCTTGCATATCACGCTGAAAACAAATTAAGAAATTATCACTAAACAATGGTAACGTTACAATAATAATATTGAACTTATAAATATGGAGTCAAAACAATGCAGTATATATATATATATACACAAAAAAATAAAGTTTTGCAAACGATAATAAAAAAATGCAAAACATAAATGAAACCACGTGAAAGCAATGATTTTGCAATTTTTCTGCCCATCTCACTTTGTGGCTCTATTTTGACGTGAGGGTGGGGTCAAGGGACGGGGGCATGTACAACATGCCTCCCTGGAAGTGACGTCATCAGCCCGAGAGGCAGCTCACTGATCCAGGTACTGTCATGATGAGCAGAGGCTTGCGAGTGGATCATTTCTTTTTATTCAATAGCATTAAAACATGCATGTTTTCGTTTTATAAACAAATGTATATGTGTATTAGCAGTGTTTGCTCAAGTTAAAGAAGTTGTTACCATGAACATCTGCTCTTTGTTTCTCTTGATGTGTACACTTTTATAAGCATTAAAATGTGTATTGTTTCATTTGGTTAACTGCATGTGTATTAACAGTGTTAGTTTAAAATCTCTTAACTTGTGGGAGGACGCCAGCACACAGAACGTTCTTTGGTTTTAGTAGTTCAGAGATACTGCTAGTCATAATGTAAAATAATGCAATTCACTTCATAAACTATAACTTACATCATTAAAGAGGTCTACGACTCAAGTTTCATATCGATCTCGACTTTGTTTTTCTTTTATTCCTGGCATAAATTAATAAATGACTGTCATTGTAAGATTAAAAAAAATGAAGCTCAAGTCTTTTTGTTTTAGTTTTGTCGTGGCCACGAGTTTAATGCATAAACAAACCTGCGTGACCAGAGCAACCTGAGATTATAAGAGACTGATAAAATATTTTTATCCATCCCACAGTCCATTGATTGTGTCTTTTATGTAATATATGTGCATATAAGGCTATTATTATTGTTATCATTGCATATAATATATCCAAGTGGATGCTGCACACTGCTGGTGGTTGAGGAGAGACCCCCAACATGACTGTACAGCACTTTGGATGTACAACAATACACAATAAAGAGCTATATAAATGCACCATTCATTTATTCATTCATTTCATTCATTCATTCATATAGGCTAACCTTATATAATGATTGATAATATTACATTAAATAGGGCTATATTTTTATATTTATTGTTATGCTTATGTCCCCTTTTAATTTGTGTATTGCTTATCTAATTAACTGTGATAAATGAGTGTTTTAGTGGATAAATTCATCCACTAAAGTGCACTTCCAGTAAAAAAAAAAAAAATTATTGGCATGTCGGCCTTTTACAGTATAGGCTAGGGCTGCACGATATTGGGAAAAAAATGACATTGCGATATTTTATTTTTCTGCGATTAATATTGCGATATGAAATCTAATTTTTTCTTACAAACAAAAATGGGGTGAGCACACTTACATTCTCATTTTAAATGATTTAAACATCGACACCATCGTGTCAATTGATTAATATGCGCGAGGGAGAAAGAGCAAGACAGTGCTTGTGTTGTTTGAAGACGGTGAGCGTGCGGTGCGCTCTCTCTCTCTCTCTCGCGCGCGCGCTCTCTCTCTCTCTCTCTCTCTCTCTCTCTCTGCCCTGTTAAACTGACAGGACTTAAAAACACATGCAAAATATAAACGTTCACTCTATGATGGTTAAGCTGTGCAATTAATCCGCGAATCACATTCGTCAAGGGCCAGGGAGCAGCTGGCCCGTACAGTTAATTAATAACGCATCAACTACGACAGCCTACATCGCACATCTTGCGATGTGCTATCGTGGATTCGTACATCGCGATATCGATGCTTAAACGACACAATCGTGCAGCCCTAGTATAGGCTATTATTTACAAAACTCTTCAGGGCTGCATTTCCCAAAAGCATTTCCTCAATACTTTAATTTTAATTTGCAAAACTTTATTTTCTTTTGCAAAACGTAATTTTTTTTTGCGTATATACACGGAAATATATTATTTTGACTCCATATATAACTGACATTTTTTTTTAAGTTGTGTGCCTATTTTATTTCATTATTTTTTATTTTGACTTTCTGTTAAGCACTAAATTAATCAACACGATGATGTATAATATAGAGTAATTATCATGTGTTACTCAAACCATACCATAGTTTGGTTAAGGGCCTCTGAGTCCTGGTCCAGTCTCTCTTTGACTTGTCTGTGGAAGCTCTGGAGCTGTCGCTCATTAAGAGGGGTCCGGTCATAACCCTCCAACTCCAGGAAAGATGCTAAACTCTTGACCTGGGTGTCCCTCTTTTTAATGTTTTGTGTGTATCTATCGGCCTCCAACTGCAGACGTCCTTCAAACAAACCAAAAATTATGATGAACAGCTCTTAAAATGAATAAACATCATAATGTGCTGCTAATAGGTAATAAGAGAAAAATTACGTGGCCACATTCCAGTGCTTGTGTGTTTAATGTGGTTAAATTGTTTTTTTTCTTTTGCCATCAAATCAAAGATGCAACGTACAGATATGCATTGGTTGCAACCCTAGTGTACTCCTATATGCACCTCCCAAAAAAACCTTCCTCTAACTTACATTTATGCAATTTAGCAGATGCTTTTATCCAAAGCGACTTACAGTGCATTCAGGCTATATATTTCTTTTTTTTTATACAACTTTGACTTGTAATACTTATATAGCAATCATGGTTTTGCCAGGCTGTAATATATACTAAAAGAACATCACTTGTCTTCTAGTGATTTTTTTTTTAAATATTAGAATCAACTAAACAATTTGAGGATATTAGAGAACAGATACATACATCGATCACTGATACATAAAGGGAAATCTGACTACCTTGCTCAACTAGCATGTCAGATTTGATGCGGTTCATCCTCTGGCACTCTCGGCCTGCACGTTCAAGATCACGCTGGCACTCCACAAGTCTCCGTTCCTTCTCCTTCACAGTCCTCTGGTGATTCTGATACATGTCCTGCAGCTGATCGTCTGTGCCCTGGAATACCTAAAACCGCACAACACAGAGTCAGGGTTCCTCAATGAATGAACAAATGGTGTGGCACAAGGCTTTGTCTTAGGCCTCTTGTTTTTTTGGTTATACATGCTCCTTTTAGGTGATATTTTTAGTAAACATGGTATTAGTATTCATTGTATTGCAGACAACAAACAATTTATCCAGACCATAAGTTATAAATAATAGTTTAATGTGACATGACGTGTGTCCAAGTATGGTGTCCCATTCTCGGAATCACTATTCATTAAGCTCACCGTTCCCTCCCGTTTATAATTGCTGCAGTTTATAGTTGTCATTTTCCTTATATAAGTATTTTTCTAGATGTTATCCATGCTTTATTTTTCAATGACATGCAAGAAAACAACCAAATAAAGGATTTCAAAGGGGGAAAAAAAGGTATTCACTTTCTTCCTGCCACACGAGGCTGTCCTACTTCCAGGAAGCGTGGTATATATATATATATATATATATATATATATATATATATTTATTATATATATATATATATATATATATATATATATATTTATTATATATATATATATATATATATATATATATATATATATATATATATATATATATATATATATATATATTAGCGGTGGGCATAGATTTATTTTTTAAATCTAGATTAATCTAGATTAATTCCAAGATTACCGTGAGATTAGTCTAGATTAAAAAAAATAATCTAAGATTAAAATGGCTCATTTGAATTCTGCGGAAGGCATTCAGAATATGTCTGCTACCCAAATAAAATAATGACTAAAAGTAACGTTAAGTCTTTGAGAACGGGTTAGACCAGGGGCTCATCTCCTGTTTCCAAAATGCATCACAAACTGCTTGAGAAAGCTGTAAACTAATTCCACATTGCACAAGGTGCAAACAACCTTACGCCTGTTTCACACATAATCCGTCTGCAGTGCGTATGTGTTGCATTTTTTTTTTACGCACCCATGTTAACGGATTCCAGCATTCACGCGGTTGTGGTCCGTCAGTGTGTTCCAGGAGCGGTGCGTCAGTGCAGTGATCGTTTACGTACTGAGTAGCGGACTGCAAACGCGTCCTGTGTGAAAGAACAATGAGTATGAGTCCGTGCTGCTTCAGCACCACATACGTAACGCATACGTACTGCAGACGGATTATGTGTGAAACAGGCATGTGTCTTGGCGAGGTTTCCATTGGGAAGCTTCTTAAACAACAAAAAAAAAATTCCCTGAAGCACACCCGCCGGCATCTTAGCTGCATCCATGTTAGCAGTAGACATACACACAGGTTTAAAGACTCATTCTCGCCCCCTTCAGATTCGGCTAGGTATACATCCACGCTAAAATATCAGGGTGAAAGTCATCATAGTTCGCGTAGTATAGACCAAGCTCCCAACCCAACTTTGAGAATAGATTAACGGCAATATTATTTTAACGCCCAATAAGAGTCTCACGATAACGGCCCACCACTAATATGTATATATATCTACATAATACATGAAAGTCTCTCGAATCAACCATACAAAAATTTTCCAGGAGATCTATAGTTTTTGTATAATTCTATAGATTATTTATATAGATAGATAGATAAGATAGATAAGATAGATAAGATAGATAGATAAGATAGATAAGATAGATAGATAATTTTGTATACTAAAAATCAAAAAACTGGACTTTTGAATTTTGTATACTGGACTATCAAAAGTCCAAGCCACAACAATTTTTGACTTATAAGTACAGACTATGGGGAAATGGGTTATACTGTTAACAGGTTAATAAATCAAGGTTATTGGTCTTGTTTAATGCTTTTTGCTTTCATAATATCCCACCTTAAACATAACTTTACAGTGCTTTCCACACATACAGGTAGTGTTGGGCGATATGGTCATTTTTCAAATCGTCTTATCGTCAGTCCGTGAGATCGACGATACACAATATTATCGAGCATGGGTGGAGCAAGAGAGAGACTCTTTGTTCTTGTCATAGCATAACTATTTGGTGTTTTAAACCGCGCAGGTGCGCGAGAGAGAGCCTATGGAGTCAATAATAATAAAAAAAAAAATTACTTTCAAACATACTGACTGATTTAACTAACGTTAAATATAAAAATACTGTATTTAAAACAGCTAGTTCATACATAGTCGGACGTAACTGTCATATCGCACGTCCGCATCTGGGCAGGGAAGTTATCAGTCTAAATGTTCTGCAAAATCAGTCAACGGTGAAAATCAATAGCAGATTCCATTTAAAGTCCAACAGTTAAACACTAATATTGGGCAAAAAACGAACATTTAAATATAAAGTATTTAAAATAGGTAAGTTGATATATTTGTAGTAAAGTTGAATTGAACTGATGCATCAGTCATACAGCGCTCCGGACCGCGCGCCTCATGACGAGTCTAACGCACCGCAACAGAAACAAGAATGAGATGCATTCTACACATAACTGTGGCATTAAACTCAGTGAGGGCTCGTTTAAAATAGTGCACATATATAGGCCGTTCAGATTACTTGTTAAAGTGCAATGAGATGCCTTACATCTGCAGACGATGTACGTCTGTTTGTGGATGGAGACTTTGTAACGGCCAAAACTATGTATTTTGCATGCATCACATTATAGTGCGGTGTGCATGAAAATAATAACAAGGCGGCAGATTGAACTTATCCATAGTGGTTCTCACGTAGTCCTTCTACGTCATCACCACATAGTGTGTTTTATAAGTTAAGTGATCAGTCTTTAAGAAAAGGACTATGTGAGAACCATGCACTATGGATGATAAATTCGCTCTGCCACCTTGTTAATTATTTTGTCTTTACTTTATTTGTGTCACCAAGAAAGAGTTAATCTCTCATGTATGAGAAGAGCGCGTTGCCGTATACCAGCCATTAAATGTGTGGGACACCAACTCGTCGTTTTCTATCTCTTTCATTTCATGGATTTAACGAATTATCCGAGTCAAAGCAGACAGTTTCAGTGACTACAGGCTCTAATCCTCCTGCGTGTGAGAGGTGTGTGTGTGAAATGCGGGCAGTGAAATTAAGTGAAATAGCTGGGCAGTTTAAAAGCCGAATTATAATAAGCAGCCTAATAAAAATAATAGTTATTATTATTATAATCTAAAACATTAATAGGAAAATTAAAATGTTTGATTATCGACAGAGAATTCTGCTTATGCCGATATCTCTGACGATCGTCGATACACGATACTATCGTCTACCGGCACAACCCTACATACAGGTGCATCTAAATAAATTAGAATGTCGTGGAAAAGTTCATTTAGCTCAGTAATTCAACTCAAATTGTGAAATTCATGTATCAAATAAAATTAATACACACAGACTGAAGTAGTTTAAGTCTTTGGTTCTTTTAATTGTGGTCATTTTGGCTCTCCTTTAACAAAAACCCACCAATTCACTCAACAAATTAGAATATGGTGACATGCCAATCAGCTAATCAGCTCAAAACACCTGCAAAGGTTTCCTGAGCCTTCAAAATGGTCTCTGTTTGGTTCTCCGAGCTACACAATCATGGGGAAGACTGCTGATCTGACAGTTGTCCAAAAGACAATCATTGACAGGGTGGTCCACAAGGAGGGTAAGCCACAAACATTCATTGCCAAAGAAGCTGGCTGTTCACAGTAGGGCTGTGTATCACCAGCAAAGTCATGATACGATATGTATCACTGTACAGATGCCACGATACGATACATACAGCAGCGCTGTCTTCCACCCTCAATAACCATGGCTGAAGTGCCCTTGAGGAAGGCACTGAACCCCCAGTTGCTCCACGGGTGCTGGATATATAGCTGCCCACTGCTCCGGGTGTGTGTTCACTTCTCACTGCTGTGTGTGTGCACTTGGATGGGTTAAATGCAGAGCACCAATTCAGAGTATGGGTCACCATACTTGGCAAATGACCTTCACTTTCACTTTATTTGTGATGGGATGGTTACGCACTTTTGTCTTTCCTCCCTCAGAACAAACCTCATAAGTAGAGGGAGAGACAATTCTTTGGGGGGCGCCAGGGGAACATGGGCCATTTTCCCGAGAACACTGGACTTTGAACTACCCACATGAACACTTTGCACATTTAAATTCCATTTAAAAGCTGCGGCTGCGAACAATTGTTTCGGTTTCACAATGGTGTAGCAGGCCAGAAATTTGAACTGCTTGGGTAATAGGGATGAGCTGCAGGCTTTCTGGGGAGACAGACCTCGAATGCTTCTCCCTCTTTTTTATGCAGGTCGCATTGCTGACGCATAGTTGTTACCGTCTTGCCGAACATGGCATTTGGATCGATAGGGGCATCCAAAAACTCCACTTTTTCTTTGTCAAAGAGGCCTGACAAACCCAGACATAGCGATCTCTCTCTCACAACCGCTAAGCCCATACTCCGGCAACAACTTTGAACTGCTCTGCGGGACGTGTGCAGGTTTAAATCTGCAATGACGCATATCTCCTACCAGAGCGATGGGTTGGGAGAACCGAAGTCCAGCTAAGACCCAATCTCCTCTAATAACTCCGCTTGATAGGCTGTGAGGAGGGAAGTCGCGTTCAAAGCATGTACGGCCAGTACAGAAAATTTATAAATCTTTTGAAAAACAGAGGCGGCGAAGCGCTCTATTTTCCCTGTCAACGAGGCCCCAGTTGAAGAGAGCGCTGCCATACAGCTCGGATGCAAATGATTCACCACAGATGATCCTACATGGGGAGGATTTGCCATCCCCAATTCTCCATTCCCTGGACATCTAGCCTTGAGAAGTCCTTAACAGGTACTCAGTGGGAAAAAGGCTTATCCCAAAACCTCTTCATTTCAGCCACACAAGCCGCGATGGCTGGAATAAACTGCTTCGCTGGAGGAAGACGGCTTTTTTGAGGTGGCCATGAAGCCTGCACTCAACTAGTACAGAAAACCTTAATTTGATAGGGAATCTTTCCACAGCTCTACTGCCCTACTTCTGTGTCTGCTTTTCCCATGCGGGGTGGAAATTTCCAGTCTTCAAGTGACAGCAGCAGTTTACAAACCTCACACAAAAGGATGAATGGAAAACTAAAGAGCTGACGCATGGGATTAATTGCTGCAGTTTATTTATTTTTTTCTCCCTTTTATGACATTATGTCTTGTAAGGGGCAAAATATTTATCCAGGCCCCTTTATCCAGTTTGGAAGCATTTTATTCCAATTGATCAAGGACCCTAATTCTTTTTATGAGTAGTAGCTTATGATTCCATTATAATGTTCAAATTCAGACAAGTAATAAGTTTCACATTATTACATGAAATCACCTATAACAGTCAGCCATTGAATACTATGGCCCTAGAATTTTTTTTTTTCTTTCAGGTATGCCTTTTTATTATATGGATGTAATATTTTCTTAATCTATTTATTTTTATTTATTAATTTTCATTTAAGGAACACACCTCTAAGAATGAAAATAACTGCATGTTCAATAATATATAAATAAATAATCATGTGTGTAGCCTACACATGATAGTTATTTAAATGAGCATATATTTTGAAAATAATATCATTAATTTCATGAATATCAAGGACTTTTCTCAGAGATAATACCAATACCTTGTTGGGGCAACTTAATGGCTGCACTTTGTTCTACACTGTTCCACCATTTTAAGGCAAATGGATTTGTTGCGTTTTCATATTCACGTGATTATAAGCTAGAAGCAGCCTTTTTAGGTTTGCATCGAGTGTTCTTCAACTTTTATGCACAATAAATTAAAGAATAAAGATTGATCTGTTGAAAGCAGTTATTTTAAGCTAGTACCAAATGCTCTCCTACTATTAAAATTTGACATTGAAGGGCTGATTACAAAATAATTTGCCCACCGGCAACTATAGTTGCCGCACATTCAAACATGATTTTCATGAAGAATAAAAGAAAGAAAAAAACAACAACCTGAGGATATGCAAATGCAAAACATGTTCACATAGGACACTATTAACATGATTATATGCATGAAACCATTTAGAAAAATTTGGGCACAAATGGGTTAACCCATGCATTCACAGAGTGCATACACACAGCAGTGAGTGGTGGGGCACCCGGCAAGCAATTGGGTGTTTGGTGCCTTGCTCAAGGGCACCTCACCTCAACCGTGGGAACTGAAGGTAGAAGAGAGCGCTGTACATTCACTAGGGCTGTGTATCACCAGCAAAGTCACGATATGATACATATCACGATTGAGATGCCACGATACGATATTTATCACGATACATGACTGTTTCAGTAGAATTTAGTGAAACAGCTGTTTATGAAACACTGCATACTTTAGAGCCAGTGCTAACTATAAGCAGTTGACCTCTGCAATATCAAGGGCCTCCATAACTGTACCACAGTACAATACAGGTAATGGTATATGTTTAATGTTTACATTGGGCACTCCCCACCAGGTACAACATTCTGATTGTTTGCATTTTGTTTTTAAGCCCATTAATAATAATTTACTCATTCTAATAAATTTATATTGTAATATACTCATATTAATATATAAAAAAATGTAATTGCACAAATTAATGCACTCTCTACTTTTTACAAATAAAAGTAAAAAAAAAAGAGTTCTAATCTAAACTTATGCGCTGTCTTCTGTATCTTGCGCACACACGCTCAATCACTCACACAGATCACACTTTGCGTGCAATCAGACATTCAGGAACAAACTTTTTAGCACTGCTCCACATATTTTTGTAAACTATAAATAGCTTAATTGCTGAAGAGCTTCAATATCTTTCTCAACAAGGAGCTGGTAACATCATTGTTTCTAAATGAATTAAAGCCACAGCTTCACTGTTAATAGAGTAATGTGACAAAACTGAGGTAATTTGTATGTGCACAGCCTCTCCTCTCTCTCTCTCTCTCTCTCTCTCTCTCTCTCTCTCTCTCTCTCTCTCGTGTAAATAACATTTGATGAATTACAATGTTCTGAGAATAGAATATTGAAGTGGAGATCGCTTAACTGCAAGCTAACAGGTGTTTTCAGAAAGCAAGCGTGTTTATAATGAAAAGAGAGTGTGTGCACAGGGTTGCCAGGTTGACAAAGATAAGTAACACGCTGAACAGATATTTCCGTATTGCGCAATGTTTTGTGGATAACGTCTCTTTATATAAGGCAACCCCGGTTGTGTTCCTTTGCGGTGAGATTAAACCTTGTTGTAGCCTACATATTAATCTCTATTCATTATTTTTAGAAACTTTGCACTTTTCTACTCAATTTTAAAAAGGTGTTCTTGTATTCAAATTAAGCATGTCCACTGGGCCAGCTGTATCGATATTCGTATCATCAAATCTCTGTGACGATACATTGTCGTTTTTATATTATGAACACAGCACTAACATTCACTCTCCCCATCTACAGTCGTGGCCAAAAGTTTTGAGAATTACATAAATATTGGAAATTGGAAAAGTTGCTGTTTAAGTTTTTATAATAGCAATTTGCATATACTCCAGAATGTTATGAAGAGTGATCAGATGAATTGCATAGTCCTTCTTTGCCATGAAAATTAAACTTAATCCCAAAATAAACCTTTCCACTGCATTTCATTGCTGTCATTAAAGGACCTGCTGAGATCATTTCAGTAATCGTCTTGTTAACTCAGGTGAGAATGTTGACGAGCACAAGGCTGGAGATCATTATGTCAGGCTGATTGGGTTAGAATGGCAGACTTGACATGTTAAAAGGAGGGTGATGCTTGAAATCATTGTTCTTCCATTGTTAACCATGGTGACCTGCAAAGAAACGCGTGCAGCCATCATTGCGTTGCATAAAAATGGCTTCACAGGCAAGGATATTGTGGCTACTAAGATTGCACCTAAATCAACAATTTATAGGATCATCAGGAACTTCAAGGAAAGAGGTTCAATTCTTTAAAGAAGGCTTCAGGGCGGCCAAGAAAGTCTAGCAAGCGCCAGGATCGTCTCCTAAAGAGGATTCAGCTGCGGGATCGGAGTGCCACCAGTGCAGAGCTTGCTCAGGAATGGCAGCAGGCAGGTGTGAGCGCATCTGCACGCACAGTGAGGCCAAGACTTTTGGAAGATGGCCTGGTGTCAAGAAGGGCAGCAAAGAAGCCACTTCTCTCCAAAAAAACATCAGGGACAGATTGATCTTCTGCAGAAAGTATAGTGAATGGACTGCTGAGGACTGGGGCAAAGTCATATTCTCCGATGAAGCCCCTTTCCGATTGTTTGGGGAATCTGGAAAAAGGCTTGTCCGGAGAAGAAAAGGTGAGCGCTACCATCAGTCCTGTGGCATGCCAACAGTAAAGCATCCTGACACCATTCATGTGTGGGGTTGCTTCACATCCAAGGGAGTGGGCTCACTCACAATTCTGCCCAAAAACACAGCCATGAATAAAGAATGGTACCAAAACACCTTCCAGCAGCAACTTCTTCCAACAACAGTTTGGTGAAGAACAATGCATTTTCCAGCACGATGGAGCACCGTGCCATAAGGCAAAAGTGATAACCAAGTTGCTCGGGGACCAGAATGTTGAAATTTTGGGTCCATGGCCTGGAAACTCCCCAGATCTTAATCCCATTGAGAACTTGTGGTCAATCCTCAAGAGGCGGGTGGACAAACAAAAACCCACTAATTCTGACAAACTCCAAGAAGTGATTATGAAAGAATGGGCTGCTATCAGTCAGGATTTGGCCCAGAAGTTGATTGAGAGCATGCCCAGTCGAATTGCAGAGGTCCAGAAAAAGAAGGGCCAACACTGCAAATACTGACTCTTTGCATACATGTCATGTAATTGTCGATAAAAGCCTTTGAAACGTATGAAGTGCTTGTAATTATATTTCAGCACATCACAGAAACAACTGAAACAAAGATCTAAAAGCAGTTTAGCAGCAAACTTTTTGAAAACTAATATTTATGTTATTCTCAAAACTTTTGGCCACGACTGTACAATTCCTACTGGTACTTAGACTTGAACCTGCGACAAGTCTGACTCTCTAACCTGTAGGCCATGACTGCCAATAGATATTGTTAATATTAACTAATAGTAAATAAGTATCTCTGTTTTAATATAATTTAAATATACAGAATAAATCTTTGAGGAGAGAAAGAGACTGAACTTGAAAAGAAAGATGAGCTTGCAAAAGCAAACCCCTTGTTTCCCCAGAAAATGAAAAAAAGTCATAAGTATACCAAAAACATCCATTACTGAACATCCTGTGCATGTTTTCTGTGCACAATACTTCCTGTGCTTTCAGATGATCATTATCTAGAATTTATGACTAATTCTGATAGTAGTGACACTTTCATAACCAATGAAAAGTTTTTTTTTTGTTTGTTTGTTTGTTTTTTACTTTGGTTACCTGTTCCATCTTTTCTTCTAGTTCCCGGTTATCATCCTCCATCTGTTTCTTCCTGCTATCCAAAGCTTTGATGTCATTATCCAACTTCATCACTTTGCTGAGACTACTGTCTATGTCATACATTCGATTCTGAAAATATGAGGAAAGTGTGTTTTGGTTAAAATGGAATTGTGGTATATGCTGTTACTGGTACCCTAATCTGCATTACAATCACCTACATTAAATACGATTTAAAAAATTCATTTTCCAAAACAATGAACTGCCACAGACCTAAAAAAATACAATTAAATCCCATGGCATTTAATCTTTTGAGTCAGCATAAAAGTTGGTGTCACAGATTCTTTGTGTCTCACCTCCAGTGGGTCTATCTGACTCTCGATGCGTTGGACACTTTCTTTAGAGGAAGCCATCTGAGTCTCTTTAGTGGACAGCAGCTCTCGAATCTCTTGGGCTTTATCTTTGTTCTGTTTCAGGTACTTGAGCTCCGTCTGGCAGGTTTTGACAATGCCGCTCTGTTTCAACCTCAGTGTCCGCAGGGTCTCCAATACCTTAATGTACCTTCAAGCAAAGATTTTTGGTTATTTTCAGGCATTTATCTGTGATGCTACCTTAATATGTGTAAAAGACAACATATGAAAAGTCAATGGTACAGAAAAGTAACTGAATAACTACAAATTTAGTTTATTGGGGTTTTAACAAATAATTAGTTTCAGTTAGCCTGCTCAACAATTTGTTTGTATTGATAATTCAAAAGACATAATAAGTGGGTTTCACAAATGAATCAAAGAATGAAAGTCCACTGTTTCAGTTGTAACTAAGCAAAGATTTTAAAAGGAAAATTACTATCTCTCCAATAACACATTAATAAACACTCATTTAGCGCCACATCCTGGTGTAAAAGCAATTACAAAACATACTGTTTATTGCACAGAGATATTAAAGAAAGAACACATACAGTAAATTTCCAACAAAAACATTGTTGATAAGACAAAATAACAAAGCAGAGAACGTAAGCAGTCTGAGATAATGTAAAATGAAAAACTAAAATATGATGCAACTTGTAGACTCTGGACCACAAAGTCATAAGGAATAAAAAATTTACAGATTATTATTATTATTATTTATTTTATTTTTTTTCTGGGATATTAAGATCATGCTCCATGAAGATATTTGGTATATTTTCTGACATAAATACACCAAAACAAAATTTTTGAATAGTAATAGACATTGCTTCATTTGGACAACTTTAAAGGTGATTTTCTCAATATAACATTTTTTTTGCACCCTCAGGGTCCAGATTTTCAAATATTTGTATCTCAGACAAATATCCTAACAGACCATTCATCAATGGATAGCTTATTTATTCAGCTTTCAGATGGTGATTAAATCTCAATTTAATAAAGTTTGTCCATTATGACTTATGATATGTTTTGTGGTTCAGGGTCACATATGACTGAGCGACAGAAGCCTCAGGGAGAAACCTGTTGTCCAGATCAACATACCTTGTGGCTGAGAAAATGTCATCAAACTTCTGCTTGAGGGCTTTTCCTTCACTCAGAGGCCAGTTGGACTCCTCTTGGTGGCAGAAGATGACATGGTTGATAACAGCCTTGGAGACGCCCAGTGCTGAGATCATCTCACGGTCCATTTCAGCACACTTGGAGCTCAGGCCCACTTTCTCTCCATGCCTGACAACAAGAGAGATCAAGACATATTAATGCCAAACAAGCACAAGTGGCCCTTAAGACAGGGACCATGATGTACAAATTCCAAAGCCCAAGTGGGAGTTAAAAGTTGTAGTAAAAAAATATATAAAAAGGAAAAAAATAATAAATCTTAATTTTTTTATATTCCAAATAATGCTGTTTTTTTTCTCTTTGAATCCATTAAAAATCATGAAAAAAAAAAAAAAAAAGTAGGCCTATCATGGTTTCCACTAAAATATTAATCAGCGCAACGTTTTCATCATTAAAAAAATAACAAATGTTTATTGTGAAGCAAACAACACTGACAACACTCTAGTGTGACGTTATCTCTTTATTCCCGGGACATCTGTGCCATCGGAGAGGGTGTTTTCTGCCTCGGGCTGTCCACAGGCTAAGCTCCAGACTAACCACATCATGGCATGTTACATTTCAAATAAAAATTGAAAAAATTAATTTTTGCGTCCAAAAAAATTATCGATCTCATTTTTTTTTATTGTGCGATTTTTTTCTAGTAATAAAAACCATTTCGTTCAGTAAAAGAACAGACACTACAAATCAAAACTAAATGCAGCTGCTCAATGCAGCGTGCCGAACGACAGTCGCATCACAAATCAGATTTAATTTATCCAGTGAACAGTGTGAGGAGAGCTGACTGACAAGAAGAGTGAGGTGAGAGAGACAAGACGATGGCGGATGATTTAGTTTAGAAACAAAATGCGTGTCTGGCAGTATTTTGAATTTTTTATTTTTGCTGTTTATCTAAGGTGATTTTGGAAGGTTTTTTTTTTTTTTACATTCCTTTCTTATTTAATAGGTTCCACATTGTTTGCTGGTTTTTACTTTATTTAAACTTGTTTCTTTCTTTATTTTATTTTACATCAAGGTGTATGCTTTCTTACTCGTTTGGCTAATAAACGTTCTACTTTTCTTATTTATTTGGTTATATATTATACAAGTATTCTTAGCCTATTTCCATTTTTGTATAATTTATGCAAGTTATTTCTTATTTTATATTAGGCATAGCCTGCCCTACAGAATGGCATAATTTTATTAATTTTGTTAATAAAAGTTATACGTTTTATAAATAGGCTTAAGTGAGTTTGACATTGTATTTTGTTGTTGCATTCAAGCAATTGACGCCGAACTGCCACAAATTCAAAAGTGAAAGAAAAATGCGCACGGTGCTTTTAAGCTATTTAAAAGCGAAGGAAAAGAGGGAAAATTCAAATTAACAATTGCTTTACTACGAATTGCCGCTATTAGAAAGTGAATTCAAAATGCGCAAACTGCTTTTACAAGCTCTTTATAAGCGAAGAAAAGCAAGGAAAATAGGAAACACCCCGCCCACATTGTGAAACCACTATTAGTGGTGTTGTCACACATCGATTAACCGCCACAATGCTACTGCAAATTCAGCTTTTCAATCAAAGTATTTCCAATCAAATAAACAAAGCCTCATGAACATAAGAGACCATTAAAAAAAATAAGAAAAAATAAGAAAAAAATTTGACACCAAACTTTTAAACAGTAGAGCATGGCACATGTAAAACCTACTTGAATCTTGTAATGACTCCCTCAAGGGTTTTGAACTCCGTTTTCTTGCCCTTCTGTGTGCTCTGCATAGACCTCTGGACAGCCACAGGATCACCATTCACGTCTCTAAACTGGAGTCTGATCTGTGCCCGTACATCCGTCTCATGGGCATCCTACAACAGACCAACATTAGCATTAACACACATAGTTATTGGTAGTGTTTGTCAGAGACAGTTTATAAGAGACATGCCACTTCCTCAATTCTCAATACAACTATATAAGGAAAACCCGTAACGGCAAAGATGGCGGTTGTGTGCACATGTCCCGCCCCTCCCGCTGGAAAGCCAATCATCTGCTTTTAACAGTCAAGCCGGGAAACATTTAAGCCTATCGTCTGGTTTATCTGACGTATGCACACAGTTGAGGAACCCTTGCGCATGCGTAGTAAAGGTATAACCAGTGAGGGAAAAGGCGTTTTAAACCTTATTTTGGGGCAAAGTCATCAACATTTTTCAGCGATTTTTATCATATTTCACTGCTGTTTCTATACATGCTGTTTTTATGTCCCGGTGACCAGTGAAAGTGCAGTTCTGACTCTCTGCCTATTCATTTAGATAGGAGCTGGTCTTGTTATTCTGAAATAGCTGCCCGGAGGCGTTGCCAAGATGGCGGCCGAGTGGCACGACTTGCCTGAAAGGACTTTGTGTTTGTTCACACAAAGAACAATAACAAAGTTATACAGCCAATCAGAACCCTTCCTGCTTTCAAGAGTTCTAGCATTTAAAGTGACTGTTTAAAATAAACAGATCTATATTGTGCATTGGTGTAGATGCTCATAGTTATCATTCTTGGTGGGAAAGGGCCGTAAGACATGCAGATTGGCAGTTTTTTTTACTTCCATTTCTCCTGTCAAAGACCTACTTTGGGATCATGGACGAATGTACTTCCTTTACTTCCTGGTGGAAAGTCTCCTGAAGTGATGTACTTGAGGCATTCAATGATGGTCTGCAAGTCATAAAAATATATAGTTCATTATTATTTATGTAAAATTATTATTATATGTAGTTATTGGTAGGAAAACCTTAAATATAAATGTTATTTTAAAATGTGTTTAATAAAATATTTAGTCATCATAAGGTTTCATGCTGGCTATGTGAAACTTAAGCATAATATATCCATTTTATTGACAATATACAAACCGTTTTTCCAGCTCCGTTAGGTCCCACAAGGACCGTCAGAGGGCTGAAGAAGGTGATCACTTGTTTGTCTTTATCCTCAACTCCAAAACTCCTTACTCCCAGGATACTCATCTTTTCGATCTTAGACATTTTGGACCAGTTCTTCGACTTGTAGCCTTGAAATCATATCAAATTAAATGCTGTAAAAATCAGTGCACATAATTAAAACTATACATTTTTAAATATCAGCTACTAGAAATTTATATTGTCGAATATAACCATGTGAAGTTCCAAAAAATACAAATAATACAAATTACTTGGACCAGTGGCATATGTAGTTTCATAATACGTTCAAATAAAGACGATGCAGTCGTTCTAGAATGCAGCTGGGCTAGAAAATATTCAGTTCAATTCAAGTTAATTTGTATAACATTAGCGCTTTTTGCGATGCAAATCGGTGCAAAGCAACTTTACAGAAAATTAAGTTTCTACAATATTTAGTTGTAGCTTATAGGTATCAAAAAATGCAAAAACATTAACAGGGCAATAAAATGGCAATGCATTTTATAAAATTAACTCACACGAGAAGTTCACTCTCTTGGGTTTGTTTTGACTCCACGCACGCGTGTGTTTCCCGCGTCGGCGCAGTGACGTGTTTCCGCATTCAACTCACCGTCAGATGAAACACCAATAAACTACAAATCCCAAAATGCAGTGATCATTTTCATTTAATAACGAACACTTGAAATACCAATAAATATATTTATAATTACATAATATTGCAAAATAATGATATTCACTTATTTCCCCCGAAGCTCCAGCAACGACCACACAACTGGAATTTAATTTTAATTTAATATACAAATTGTAGTATTACTCTTATTATTGCCCACATTAAAACAGGATTTGACGAAGTAGCAGCTGTTTTGAACATAGCCAATATAAGCTCAGTATTTGTGAACTGTGATTGCTTTCAGAACGAATATGGTGAATTATTAGCAGCTCACGTTTAGCTTAAAAAACACATCAAATGCTCGTGTCATGAGATGAAACTCTCCCGAGGGAACCGCCTTGTCAGTTCAATATATTAAACATTAATGCTACCAAAGTTTGGTTTGTAAATATGGCACTGAAAAACATGACGCATGTGTGAAAAGGTTATTTAAAAGTCTCCAGGTGCAAAGCTCCTCACACAATCGCTCAGATCTGCACAACCTTCCTTCTCATGCTGTTTCTTATCTGTAAGTAGTCCAAACCAGAAACTAAATTGTTTTACCTTATTCCTGACAATGTTGAGCAGGAGAAAAGTTTGACGCAGGTTTTTGTTATATGTGGTCTGTGGAGTAATGTTTGATATCAGGTGATTTCTCAAAACGACAAAATATATTTTTATGTCAAATATATCTTTTCAAAATCACATATTCTGTTGTTTATATTAACATCAGCATAATTTGTCGGGCAAATTTTCCTATTTAAAATGTATTGTCGTTGTTATACCACACCTATCCACTTGGTGCTGCTGTTTAATAAATGTAAGGACCAACTAGGTACTTAGATTTTATATAAAACAGAGATGATCAAGTCCCACTTATCGTTTAAAAGAAGAGACACTAAAGCCTTTGAACTATTTTTAAATGAAATTAAAAAAAAAAAAAATTTTAATGTATTTTTTTCTTCCTGATTTTCATCATATTTATAATTTGACAGTAATATTGACAATTAAAATGTGCTGTTTTTTCTTTCTAGCATTGCAGCACATGGGTAAGGGGGATGACGCTATACGTGAGGCACTTTATCATCTTCAAGACCTCATGGATTATGCACATCTCTTCACATTTGTAAGCACAATGCTTTATAAACATTCCTTATTTCTACATTTACAATAATCATTATTTTCTGTATCTTTTAAAGAATATAAACGAGATATACGTACCGAATGTGCATATTGAAAGCTTGGAGGTGAGTTTTGGGGAAAATATGAGATCTGTGTGTTTGAGATGACACATAGCTGAGCAAGACTTGGCCTGTTTTCTTCAGATGTGCCGCTGTAAAGAGTTCATTGCTCAAGAGCTTCTGAAGACATTAGTTTCAGCAGAAATCACTGATCAAGACGCTGCTGCAGAACCACGCACAGCACTTAGACTGTTACAGCACAATATCAGATTTCTCCTTCAGGATTCGGTAAGTGATTTCTCTCATATGTGTTTTGGAAGCTGGCCCAATTTATACTCAGGTATGTGAATTTTTATGGATTTTTTTTTTCTTTGCAAGATTGGAGAACACTGTCTAAAAGACAAAGTCATGGTTCACAAGTTTAATTTGAGGATTAATCAAGAGTTGATGTTCATTCGTCGATGTTTCACATTTTTCCAGGATTGGATGTCCAAATGCATAACCAGCAGTGACTTTTGATTTTTGTTGAATTCACTTTGACTTCTGTCGAATTTCTTACATTAACTGTTTAAGTATCTAATAATTTTATAAATGGCCTAAAAGGACAAGATCGAATATTGATAAAAGCTTTGTTTCTCAATATTGCAATAAATAATAATGAGTGACCATGACTTGGAAAGCTTTCTTTTTGTTGTGCTTTCAATGCACTGTATTTGTTTCGATAACTTACTGTTAGTATAGTTTGCAGTAGAGGGCCGTGTCAAGCTTCTATGGGCTGCCACTTCATTTTAACACACTGTGGGAGAACAGATAGTTATGAATGAAATGCAGTTGAGCATGATTGGATTATGAAGTAGTTAAGTGATTATATCTTAAGAGCAGCACAAATTAACATTTGTTATTTTCTGCTTCCTGTCCTGTTTCCTATCCGTTTTTTTTTAACACAGTTTATATAGGTTTCTTAAAGTAAAGTCACCTTTATTTATATAGTGCTTTTAACAAAGTATCAGTATCAAATAGGAAACAAGTGTGTCAATAATGCAAAAGGACAATAGTAAACTCTCAATTTTCAGTTAAAGGCAGTTCATCATTGAATTCAGTGATGTCATCGTCCAGCTCAGTTCAGTTTAATTAGTATCTGTGCAATCAAGACGCATATCACTGGAAATTAAGTGTCCCAAATTAAGCAAGCCTGAGGTTCCCGTGGTCTTGTCCTGATTGCTGTTTAGGCGACGAGGTCTTCACTGGGGCTCATCTAGTAGTCCTGGTCTCCGCTGACACGTCTCTATGTGGAGCACTGGCTGCTGTCAGACTCCTTGTGCAAACAAAAATCTCACTGGATTGTTACAATTAATGGGAAAATAAATGTTTGGAAATATATACTGATATTTTCTATTGACACACTACAGCAAAAGAAAGAACTAACTGACATAAAACAATTTTTAGCTTGTGAAAATGCTAATGTTCTAATAATTTTGGCACCCACTGTGCATTGAAAGGGGAAAAAAAAGTTGCAGATAGATGCAGAGGAAATACATTGTGAAAACTGAAAACACGGTCACAGTTCCATTCAACATTCATCAGTGTGTCAGCATGGTTTCTCATAAGTATAATATTTGGTAATCATTAAAAACAACAGGGAGCTACTGCATATGGTACAAGTATATGCGATGTACAAAATTTATAAAGGCGTAAAGTACATGTAGCCCGGCAACCCACACGCATATAGTTCCTTCTCAGGATCCTGAAACAAAAGTGCAGTCATGTGAAGTGTGGTTCGTGGGCAGGAAGTTATTTTGAGGTGGGTTGGGAAGCAAATCAGCTGAATCTGTGGGGAATAGGATGGTTTCTAGCAGACACTACACAGCTCTGTTACACAAAAGAGAGACAGCGAGAGAGGAGGCAGCTCTAGCACCGATTTAACAAGCTTCAGCTAAGACAGATGTTATCTTTCCCTGCTCTGACTCTACATGTGGAGACATTGGCTGTGTCTGAAATCAAAAAAAAAAGAGAGAGTAAAGAAGGCATCCGGGCATGCGATTAAAAATCCAGTTGATTTTTAGTCATCTTAGTCATCTTCGAGTAAGTTTTTATATCTACTGAAAAGCAAGCATTACAGTTATTAGTATGAATAAAACGTATTACATTTGTGCTCACCACAAACTTTTTAAAACAAAAATACAGCAAAAAAGTAATATTATGAAATATTCAGTTTTCTGTTTTCTATTTTAATATTTAATGCAGTTTATTCCTCTGAATCAAAGCTGAATTTTCAGCATTATTACTCCCATTTTCAGTGTCACATGATCCTTCAGAATATACTAATCTTGTGGTCAAAAACGTAAAACAGTATCAATATTTGTCAATATTTAAAACAGATACCTGTATGCTGCCTAATAATATTTTTTCATTTTTTTTTCATGATAAATTTTGATGTTTTCGAAATGGAATTATTTTGTAACATTATAAATGCCTTTTTATGCATACTGTTGCTGTCACTTGATTAATGTGTTCTTGCAGAATATAAGTATTATTCTTACAGGCCCCAAACTTTTGAATAATAGTGTACATTCATATATAAAAAATGCATGTAACACATTGAGCCATGATGTTCATGGAGGTGGAGAGAGTCTGGCATTTTTTTTCCGCTCTATACAATAAAATCGCTAAATAGGCTAAAGTTTTTTTTTCCTCTGTGATCTCATTTACAACCTTAATTATTTTATAATTATTTTATAATAATTATCTCTAAAAATCAATAATTCAGCCCCTATATTTTATTGCAAGTAAGTTATGTTCAGAATGGTATACAGTCATGAAGTTTTATGCCATATGTACAGTATGTGCCTATATTGTGCACAGTGTATGAATAATGCATGCCCAGTGCAGTATCAGATGGATCCAACAGGGAGTCCACATGTCCATATGGATGAATTGGGGGATATAATAATAGTAAATCTAATGTCCGTAGTCTCACCTTAAAAGACAATAAAGTTTTGAAAGAGGCATCACAACATTTAGTTGAAATCCTGCCTTAGTTAAAGAACAGTCAATGAACCAGTCATCTCTTGTACCATTATTTGTATGATTTGAGCCAAAGAAGCACAGTTTATACAATTTATTCTTTATTCTTTTTAGTCTTTCCTCTTTCAGGCTGTACTTCCCAGGCTGGAAATAGTTGCCTGGGGGTGTTATGAATATGGCCACCGAGCAGACTGGCTTGCCCTAAAGGGGCTTTGACAGTACAGTAGTATTCCATTCCAGTCGTCCGTTTTGCATAGAGCAGAATATCTTGTTCATGTCTCACATCAGTGGCCAGGAACGTTCTGCATGAGGTGTTACATACTAGCTAGGGATCAAAGACCAGAACCTTGGTGAGTTCAGGAGATGAGAGGAGATGTCAGTGACCTGGATTAAATTTCTGCCAGCACTGCAGGTCCACCTGAATAATTATAATTTCCATCAACCGTGTGTTACAGTCAAGCTCAGAACTGCACAAAAAAAACAAGGCCGATCACAAAAAAAATACTTTGCAAAAATATATTTTAATATAAACCTCAAGGCGAAGACATAACCAGGCAGATAGAATAAACATTCAAATGCCGATGATCAGACCCATGACCACAAAATGAAGAAAAATAGCTCTGGATAGGATCTGGGGGTGTTGAAGTTCCAAACCAAGGACACCTGCTACCTGTGCCCTTTCCTGCAAGAGCAAGAACAAAACGACAGATAGTAACGACTTGCTAGTTAGCAAACAGACATTTAAATATCTGCAGACAGGTTTTCCCAATCATAAACCGACATCCTCAGATGACAAGCAAAAAGAAAACCAAAACTAAATAAAAACATGGCAAGACCGTGACACCTCCCCTAATAAAAAAAGGAGGACCTTACCTAAGGTCCTCATTCATTAACCCATTTCAGGTCAGACTACAACATTAAACACTTAACAGTACTTAAGCCTTGTCCAAATACCCACACTTGCGGTCATTGCACTTGATCACTTGACTACTTATATGATGTTTTTCCTGTATGTGGCCCAAGTGTTCAAGTGAGCATGAAGACCACAAGTGTGTGTACAACTTTTTATTACCTGATGGGACACACTTGATGTACAAATGATGTACAAAATAAATATAGGCTACTCACCTTTGCACCAATAAAATGTGTAACACTTTGTTTTACTACCAAATTATATGTACTGTTAATATCTAATTCATTTGTAATATTGAACTTACATGGGAAAGTTTTCTGTGAATTCTCACGATCTTGGCAAAAAGTCTTGCGATTTATTTCCACGACACGATGCATGTTAAGATACACTAAGCCTTGAAAACTGCTCTGGAGTGGTATTTGAGATAGTGTGGATTTAGTGTGTGTTAAGGGCACTGCGCATTGGCATTTTTAAGATCTGGAAAGTCTTGCACACAAATACTTCTGTCGCGCGCACTTGCTCTCAAGTGGCCAAATCCGCAAGTGTGGGTATTTTGACAAGGCAATAACTCAACTCCCCAGCACCCACTTAGTACTTGGCCAAATCACCTCCCCCATCTCATTCTTAAGGCTGATTTATACTTCTGCGTCGAACCTATGCCGTAGCCTACACATAGTCTCACATCCTAAACCGTAGCCTGATGTGCACCTCTTCAAAAATCTAGCACGTCAATTCTATGCGGACGGCAGGTGCTGTGATTGGTCTGCTAGAATCCCTCCCTCCGTATATACTTGAGTTTTTTGTGTGATTTTGTGCACTTTAATGTATTTTAATGTTACACCTTCTTATATAACATAAAGCAGAGAAGTGTCTTATTTATTATACTAGATTGCATTATACAACAGTAGTTGTCCACGACAAACAATGTTGATCTGCCGTGGTACAAGTCCTTGTGGAGAATGCCATCTTCTCCTGTTCCGTTGTTGTTTCCTTTTGTAGTTTTAAATAATGATTTCATGTTTTTATATTTATTTGCAGCAGTCACTGATATAATGCTTCTCTTCTCTGAGCTTTTGTCATGGTACTGCAGGTTATACCAGAAACATGCCCGTGGACACTGCAAACTAGCGATTTGCTTGTGTACTGCACGTAGATGCGGACAACGACGCAGAAGTATAAATGAAAACTGAAGCAGAAGTATAAATCAGGCTTTAGTATCTCCCTCTCCAGCAATTCTTGGTGCCCAAGAAAAGCAATATTTAAGGTGAAAGAAACACAGAATGAAAAAAGACATAAAATTATCAATCTCCACAAAGAGTATAGGACAGGGTGTCAGCCAGAATATTATCCACGCCCTGTATATGGCAAATATCTAAAGAGTTGGGCTGTAGAAAGAGACCATCTAACCAGACGTTAATTTGGGCTCTGCAGAGAATTTAAGAAGGTCAATGGATTATGATCAGAAAATTCTACAATAGGAGCAGTACCACTTGTCAAATAAACATCAAAATGTTGTAATGCTCAAATCAAGGCCAATGTCTTTCTCTCAATTGTTGAATAATGTACTTGATGAGAATTGAATTTATGAGAAAAGTAACCATCTTAATCAGCACCAACTTGGCTAGTGTCCACCTGGATCTGAAAAGGTGACCTAAAGCATGTTGCAGCTAGGACTGGTGCTGTGTTATGCAACATCTTGACATTTGCGAAGGCCTGTTGACAAGATAATGACCACTCCAATTTTACTTTTGTTTTCAACAAATCAGTTAAAGGAGCCACTACAGATGAAACATTTTGACAAAAGCTCCTATAATATCCAACAATTCCTAAGAAACACATTAACTCCTGCTAAGTACTTGGTGGAGGGAAATTATCAATAGCCAGAATCTTAGCCCTCACAAGACACGCACATAGTTTACCATTGCTCTGGCGAACTCACACTTTGCCAAGTAAATGGTAAATCAAGCCTCAGCAAGGCCTTCAAATAGGGCTCAGATGTGGCAGAGATGTTGTTTCCAGGTCGGACCATAAACCACAACATCATCCAAGTATATGACGCAACCCTCTAAAACCAGATGTTACCTGGTTCATTAGGCACTGAATGGTAGCAGGTGCGTTTCTAAGGTCAAAACCCATCATGGAGTAAGAATATAGGCCAAATGAAGTGATGAATGCTAAAATTTCTTGAGCATGATGAATAAGTAGTACCTGCCAGCAATCCTTCAATAGATCTAATTTACTGATGTAGGTGGCAGAACCAATTTGTTCTATACAATCCTCTGTGCATGGTAAAGGGAAGGAATCAGGTTCCATGATATTGCTTAATTTACGATAATTTGTACAAAAACAGTATGTATCAACTGGTTTACCAACCAGTGAACAAGGTGATGCCCAGCTGGAAGAAGTTGGCTTGCATTTTGCAGTATTATGCTCTAACATTAATTACTACATTCATTTAGTAATCAATTTCAGATTGTATAGAACACTGCTTATCCAGTGAAACATGATAGAAGCGCCTATGTATAGGCTTGGATTCTGCAACATCAATGTCATGCTCTATTAGATGAGTCTGGGTAGGAGCAACTAAAAATAAAACAGAAAACTCAAAAATTAAGGACACCAGCTCAGCTCTTTGTTGATCAGGTAAATGTTTCACCAAGCTCTCCAAATTAGTCTCAGAATTTTTTTAATTGTCTGAAAAAGACAATCGTCGGGTGTCGCAACATCTTCTGGCAAAACTGTCACTAGGGAAGAAACAGCAGCCACTACAGCAGCAGCTGGGAGTCATCTCAGCCACAACTGAACACAAAACTGATGGTCTCAGTCTTGTCAAAACAGCACTAGGGGTGCATGATTAATCCAATGCGATTGTCATGCACATTTTGTTAGTAAAGCTGGTTCTGTAATCAGCAGTAAATCATCATCACCTGCTTTCAGATGGATCAGCATTTACTACAAAACCCATAGTTCACTGACAAGTTATGCACAAAAATAAAATCGCAGACAATTTTATTGCACGATTATGAAATTGAAGAAATCGTTCGTGATAATGACAGCAGTTTGCGTAGCATCTCAGTGAACTATGGCTTTGTGTAGGAAATGTATATCACATTTAATAGCATGCTTTTACACCAAATTCACTTCATAACGTCAGTTGAGTGTTTAAAATAAATCCTTCTGTGAGATGAAGTGACTTCTTACACAGAATAAGGCATGCAACATATTTGTAGTATTTGAAGTGGTGATAACGGCACTGCATTATAAATATACTTTATTTTAATATAAAATAATAATAATAATAATCATAACTCAGATAAGCCATATATTGTCATAGTCGTGTGTTTATTAGTCACGCTGAATCAATGAAAGCAGTTAAATCTGTTTATTCAGCTGCAGCGATGGGCATTTCCTGGGTTTCTTCTTCAGTGCATATTTGGATTTTCAGCGCAAGAGCACACTCTGGCCTTCGGATGGATATTTATTTCTGATCACAGAACTGTGCTTCAAAGTATGCCTGCAACAGAGATTTTAAGTTTTGGTGAAAGTGTTCCAAAACTCTGTGCATGGTAGGCAGTAGATCGATTATGGCTTACCCCAAGTTGTTTTAACACCTATTGAAACATACCAGAGGTAAAGTTTGTTCATGGGTCACTTTGATTGACTTGGGAATACCAAAAATGGATATGAATTAAATCAAGGCCTTCACTATGGAATGGGTCATGATGGAATGGAGAGGATAAGCAGCTGGATATCTTGTACTTTGGCACAATACAGTAAGAAGATAATTGTTAACTGACTTTGATGGTTGTTACGGACCAAAACAATCAATTATCAAGTGCTGGAATGGTGATTCCACCACTGGAATAGGATACAAAGGAATTGGTTTAAGAGGCTGGTTGGGTTTACTCGTTAATTGACATGTTGGCTAAGTTTTAATGTACTGTGTCTTATCCTTTTTTCATACGAGGCCAATAAAAGTAATGCATCAACTGACTGTACACTTAATTTACCCCTAAAATTACCAGCTACATCTACTTGTGCTGTTTTCAAGACTGCATTCCTCAGAGACCTAGGGATAACAATCTGAAAAGAAGGCTGGCCAGATAACCACTTTCTAACCAGTAAACCATCTTCAACAAAATAGCCTCTTCTATAGCTACTTCTCCCATCTTATTTAAAGGCAAAACAGAAGTAAACATTTCTTTCAAAGTGTCATCCTACTGTTGAGCTTTAACCACCTCCACACTTGAAATGAAACAAGAAAGTACAGAGGAGCCAGTTACAGTCACCTTTAACAAATTCTCAGGCTTAGGCTCCAAATCCTGCAAACCATCAGAACAGCTCTTGCTCATAGTACGAGTACAAGACACAGACACATCAGGAAATTGTGTGACATCAGTTTGATCCTCCAAAGAGGGAAAAGCGGTTACAATTGGAGGCGGTGGGATGTCTCTCCACACACGACCACCAGCCAAGTTGTTACCTAAAATCACAGAAATTCCCTCAACAGGCAATGATGTTCGCACACCTACGACCACCGTACCACTAACCAATTCTTACTGAAGGACTGTTGTGTGTAGTGGAACAGACAAACTTTGCAGTCCAATTCCCATTATCAGCACCTCCTTACCAGTACCTGAGTCAGCAGAAAAGGGTAAAGTAGACAAAATAAATGTCTCCATTGCTCCTGTATCGATTGAAATTTTGACAGAAACTTTATCTCTGCCCCCTACAAGACACACAGAACCATCTGTAATGAATGGAGCATTCATCTGATTTTCATTACACAAAACTGCTTTTTCTTGTCCCAACATGCACTCACCATCATTAACAGGAAGGTGGGAAATCTCAGACGCTACTGAAGACACCAATAGAGCAGATTTTAGTACAGGCTTGAGACAACTTAATTTTGCTTTAAGAGTAGAACAGTTTTTTTTTTTCCAAATGACCTCTTTTAAGACAGTAAAGCACTCTGATCATCTCTGTCAACGGAGGATTTTCTCACAGGCTTACCACCACCAAATGAAAAGAAGTCTACATTCTCTGAAGAATTCTGTCACGGTTTGTAAACCGTGGCCTCGGGCTTTGTGGGTGGAGTTTGTGTGTGTCTCACGTCAACACTGATTGTTTCATGGGGGCGTCTCCGTTAATCGTTCATCTTCACGCTACTTCATGCTACTCATTACCCGATCCCTACTTATTGCCCTGTCTTTCGTCTTGTGTTTGTCAGAGCGTTGTATGCAGTCCCTGTGTTTAATCCTGGTCTCTTGTTCCTGTTCTCTGTGTTCTTCTCGTTGTTGGATCGTCTTTTGTCTTCGGAACCCCATCCATTCCTCACCTTCCACGGATATCACCCTTCACCTCCACGGCTTGCTCATCTCAGTTCCTGTGTTTCGCTCTCCTTCTGCCTCTCCTCACCACCACTTCCTGGATCACCATCGGACATTGTCACTCCCCGGATCGCTATCAGACTTCGCAGCACCTACCTATACTCCTGTCTTCGTGTTACTTGTTTGTTTGACTGCTCATTACATTATCATTTAACCTGCACTTGCTTCCTCCCCTTCTTCCGCCGTTACAGAACGCTCTGACCCAACATGGAAGCAGCAAGTTCCACATCACTCTCGGATTTCATTCACCACCGCATCACCCGCATGGATCAGCAGCAGGAGAGCATTGTCAACATCGGACGCGGTCCACAGATCCAAAAGCTGACCACTCGCGCTGCGCCACCCGCACCGTCCGTCCCCCAGGCCATCCCCGAGAACCACTACCGGCCGGAACCATGCCTTCCGGTGCTGGAGAACTACTCTGGTGAGCCCAACTACTGCAGAACATTCTTGACTAAATGTTCCATGCATTTGTTCCATTCATTTCTCTCTGCAGCCTCGCACCTTTGAGACCAAGCAGTCCAAGGTGGTGTTCGTTCTGACTTTACTCTCCGGAAGAGCCGCCTTGTGGGGGACGGCGGTGTGGGAGAACCGAGACCAATGCTGCGCCTCGTTCCACACCCTCTCAGAAGAGATGAAGAGAGTGTTCGACCGTGGCCGGCAAGGAGGCGGCCCGAGAGCTCGCGGACCTCAAGCAGGGAAATCACTCGTGGCGGACTATTCCATCCAGTTTCGCAGGAATGTCACACACATCTTCCAGGCACCCCTGAGACACCACCCCTGCATAACACCTGAGACTTCCTATCATTCCCCTTTTACATCAGCTAACCGCCAGCACACTCAATCGCCAGGAACTGCCCCACATCACCCACACCACAGGACCCATAACTCTCCTCACCTCCGGCAACCACACCGAAACCCTTCCCTTCCTCCTCATGGTCCCCCCTGTGGCACCCATCATCTTAGGTCACCCCTGGCTAGTCAAACACAACCCACGAGTGGATTGGGGTTCCAACACCATGAACGTTGTCATGAGTCTTGTCTGGTTTCTGCTTGTCCTGCTGTGTCTGTTTCTGTTTTTCAGGGGGAGGCTTTGGTTCTGTCAAACATGCCTGCTGAGTACCTGGACCTGAAGGAAGTGTTCAGTAAATCCCGCACTTCTTCTCTCCCTCTGCATCATCCCTATGGCTGTGCCATAGAGTTAATTTCAGGTAAATCCCCGCCTAAAGGCAAGCTTTACTCTCTTTCCATTCCGTAGAGTGAGGCCATGGAGAAATATATTTCTGATTCTCTAGCATTGAGGTTCATCCGCCCTTCCTCTTCTCTTGCGGGGGTGGGATTCTTTTTTTGTTGGTAAGAAGGATGGTTCCCTGCGAACTTGTATTGATTACCGAGAGCTGAACAACTTCACATTAAAGAATACATATCCTTTGCCGCTGATGTCTTCAGCATTAGAGAGGTACCGGGCGCATCCGTCTTCACAAAACTGGATTTACACAACGTTTATCATTTGGTCCGCATTAGGAAGGGGGATGAGTGGAAAACCGCTTTTAACATCCCTAGAGGGCACTTTGAATATTTGGTGATGCCGTTCGGGCTCTCCAATTCGCCATGGGGTTTTCCAAGCACTCGTTAATGACATGTTGAGAGATCAGTTGATATATGTTTACCTGGATGACATACTGATTTTTTACTCTTCTCTCCAGGAACACATGAAACACGTCAGACGAGTGCTCCAGAGATAACTAGAGAATGGGCTTTTTGTCAAGGCAGAGAATTGTGTATTTCATGCACAGTCTGTTCTCTTCCTAGGTTACATTGTCTCGTCTGAGGGAATATGTATGGATCCTGTCAAGGTTAAGGCTGTGATAAATTGGCCAAGTCCAGATTCCCGTAAGGCCCTACAGCGGTTTCTGGGGTTCACCAATTTTTATCGCCATTTCGACCGCCTTGACCTCCCCCAGTACTGCGTTCAGGTGGTCTAATACAGCCGAAACTGTATTTTCCAACCTCAAGAGCTACTTCGTTTTGGCTCCCATCTTAGTAGCCCCTGATCCCACACGTCAGTTCTTGGTGGAGGTTAGGGCTGTCACTTTTGAGAAAAATAAAATTCGAACGGATATCGAATATCATGCAATTTATTCAAATATATTCGAATATCTACGTGGCACCATAAAAAAGCACCGTATCCTAAGGGGCCGTTCACATATTGTGCCTAAAAACGCATGGAAAACGCTAGGTGCGCCGCATTCATCTTTCTCCAAAGCGCTCGGGCAGTTGCACTCCTGAGGCGTCAGCTGTTGCTAAGCAACCATGACCTGCTTTCTCCATGAAGACGCTGAAATTTCAGCAACTTTTTTTTTTTTTTGAGATTTGCAGCACTAAAAAAAATCGCTTGCAGTAGCTCTGCTACTAAATTTATTTCAAAATGGCAATTCATATATCGCTATGGTCAGCTGTTCCTTCATCTTAGCTGAGCTTTTAACGTTATTACGGGAAAGGATGAAGCTGATTGGTTAGTTCTTGTCACATGACCTGTGGTGCACTTGCGGCTCTCTGAAAAGTCGAGATGTTTTTAACTCGGTGAGGACGCGCCTGGAAAAAAACGAGCGTGTCGCACCGCCTGCGTCGCTTCCATTATGAGCGCTCATACCTCGCACCTACATATAATGAACATGAGCACACAAAAGACACGATATGTGAATGGCCCCTAATGGAGATTCAATCACAAATGTTTAACAGTGAGTCATAAACAGGACTATCTGAATTATTATTATTATTTTTTACTTAATGTTTGAAACAGCTGGTTATCAACTTATAGAATATACATTTTTATGAAGTGCCACTATGCATATCCCACAACATTAGGCTAAATGAAAAAAGAAAAGAAAAAACGATTCAGAACAGGCACAAACAATAACGTGACAACGTAAACAGCAGCAGGAGTAAGGCATATAGCCTAGCCTAATTCATTTCTTAATATTGTTTGCAAGAAACACCAGTCTATCAACTTGATCTGGATTAAGTGCGGCTCTCTTTTTATTTATAATGTTCCCTGCGGTGGAGAACACACGTCCAGAGCGCACAGACGTGCCTGCCTGGCTACTAGCTTTTATTCGCTTGATTTGGTCATGGGCCTAGCTACAATACGTCTAGAGTGCCCTCTATTGGATAAGATGGAAAGAATAAAATAAAAAACAAACGGTCTAAACATAGACTGTAAAAAATGCGCTACATGTGGCATTTTAAAAACCGGATATTTTATTTATAGTTTGATTACGGATATTTCACGTCATGTTCGAATGCATTTTCGAATATCGAATAAAAAGTGACAGCCCTAGTGGAGGTTGACGCATCAGAAGTGGGAGTAGTTGCAGTTCTTTCCCAACGCGCTGCCTCAGACGACAAGATGCATCTGTGTGCATTCTCATCTCATTGTTTATCTCCTGCCGAATGTAATTATGACATTGATAACAGAGAGTTGTTGGCGTCAAATTAGCATTGGAGGAGTGGAGTCATTGGTTTAGAAGGATCAGGGGTACCTTTCATCGTCTGGACCAATCACAAGAACTTAGAATATATTAGAACTAGGGATGCACGATCATGATTTTTCATGGCCGATTCAGATACCGATTTTTGAATCGATTTTGCTTGACAATCCTCATAAGGCTGTGGTTCTTTCTGTTTGTTGTGCATCCTTTTCTTCCACACTTTTTCCTTCCACTCAACTTTCTGTTAATATGCTTGGATACAGCACTCTGTGAACAAAAAGCCTTTTTGGCAATGAATGTTTGTGGCTTATCCTCCTTGTGAAGGTTGTCAATGATTGTCTTCTGGACAACTGTCAGATCAGCAGTCTTCCTCATGTAGCCTAGTGAACCAAACTGAGAGACCATTTTGAAGGCTCTGGAAACATTTGCAGGTGTTTTGAGTTGATGAGCTGATTGGCTTGTCACCATTTTCTAATTTGTTGAGAAGAATCGGTGGGTTTTTGTTAAATGTGAGCCAAAATCATCACAATTAAAAGAACCAAAGACTTAAAATACTTCAGTCTGTGTGCATTGATTTTTTTTAATACACGATTTTCACAATTTGTGTTGAATTACTGAAATAAATGAACTTTTCCACGACATTCAAATTTATTGAGATGCACCTGTATTTAACCCAGTCAATATAGTATTACCTAGTAGTATAGACAAACTAAATTTTCTTTTAGCTAAACCCATTTCAAACAAGGTTATCTTATTATATTATTGTTACCTTATAGACTCAAGAATACATACATTCCAGACATCGAAGACGCTCTGATTTGAATTTACTAAATGTATCTTACCAACCAAACATGTTAGAAGTACACACATCGGTCCCTTTCTCTCTGTCAGACTTAAAGGGTTAGTTCACCGAAGAATGAAAATTGTGTCATTAAGAAGAACTTACCCTCATGTTGTTCCAAACCTGTAATACCTCCGTTCATCTTCGGAACACAGTTTAAGATATTTTAGATTTAGTTCAATTGCTTTCAGTCCCTCCATTAAGACTGTTTGCACGGTATACTGTCTATGTCCAGAAAGGTAATAAAAACATCTTCAAAGTAGTTCATGTGACATTAGAGGGTTAGTTGGAATTTTTTGAAGCATCGAAAATACATTTTGGTACAAAAATAGCAAAAACTACGACTTTATTCAGCATTGTCTTCTCTTCCGTGTCTGTTGTGAGCGAGTTCAAAGACAACAGTTCAATGTATATCCGGTTCGCGAACGAATCACTCGATGTAACCGGATCTTCTTGAACCAGTTCACCAAATCGAACTGAATCGTTTGAAACGGTTCTCTTCTCCAATAAGCATTAATCCACAAATGACATAAGCTGTTAACTTTTTTAATGTGGCTGACACTCCCTCTGAGTTGAAACAAACCAATATCCCAGAGTAATTCATGTACTCAAACAGTACACTGACTGAACTGCTGTGAAGAGAGAACTGAAGATGAGCACTGGGCCGAGCCAGATAATGAACAAAAAGATTGACTTGTTCTCAAATAATAATTATGCTATTAAACGACAAAAAAACGTTATAACATTTCGTTTCATCTTGTTTTGGTCAACAAAAATGGAAAGACATTTTAGCATATTTTTTATTTTGCAAACCACATTTAGTCTCTTTTTTTATTCGTCAACAATATTGCATTATACATTTAATTACAGTCATCGTCATATGACCAGCATTTACATTGCATCTCGTTTTCGTCACGTGATAAAGGTTCGTTGACGATGATATTTAGTCATCATTTTCGTTGATGAAAGCAACACTAGAGGCAACGTGTATATTAAAAATATCAGAGGGCCTAAGACAGGTCCTTGTGGCACTCCATACTTTACTGTCATTAACTTAGATGATTTCCCAGTTAAATAAGTAAAGTGGTAATAATCAGACAGGCAGGATCTAAACTATCTTAAAGACTGTCTATAAATAGTTTTGTAATCAATCTATGTGTATGTTATAATCTATAGTATAACAACGAGTTAATAATATTGAGAAGCAGTTCTTCTGCTACGGATAAGAACTCTTTCTGTAATTTAGTTGGTACTGGATCTAACAAACTTGTGGTTGATTTAGATGCAGTGATAAGTTTATTTAGCTTTACTTGTCTTACAGTTGTAAAACACTGCATGTGTGATGATAATGGAGAGAGAGGACTCAAATGCGAGTGCAATGATAACTGTACTTTAATGAAACAAAGTCTGGCCACAGGTATTCCAAACAAAAGCAAACCAGATAACCCGTAGACTGGGTAGCATAAATGAACTGAGAAGACCTCTGTGGCAGGGGTGGCCAGCAGACTGGCGAGGCGGAGCTACTTGACAGTCATGAAGGAGCAGACGGTCGGTGCTCACAGAGCGCGGAAGCCGAAGCAGCTCTCAGCAGGTAAGGTTCTGTGGGTGCAAATGACGAGCACAGAGTAATTCCAGCAGTGGTAGTGAACTAATAACAAAACCCCGACTCGACAGGACAGGATAGGACAAGACTAACATGAAGACGACAATGGTCGATACTCATCAGTGACATCAAACAATCTGACAACAAGACAGGGAAAAGAGAGTAGCCAAGATAATGAGACAGGATGAGGAACAGGTGGAGGGAAACGAGCCTAATGGAAAGTGGAAACAGCTGTCAGTAGCGAAACGGAGAGTGATGGGAAAAGGGGAAGAGAGTTACCAGCAGAGGGAGACAGAGAAAGAGACAAGATCATGACAGGATCATGATAGTACCCTCCCCTCAAAGAGCGCCTCCTGGCGCTCCAGCGGAGGAACTCTGGCGAGACCGGAGGAAATCATCAATGAGCGAGGGGTCTAGGATGTCCTTGGGAGAAACCCAGCTTCTCTCCTCAGGACCATACCCCACCCAATTGACCAAATATTGGTGCCCACGCCCCCGACGGCGCATGTCCACGATCTTGCGGACAGTGTAGACCGGGGAGCCCTCAATACGAACGGCGGAGAAAGACACGGGAGGGGGGGAGACGTTCTGCGGGGGAGAGACGGTGGGAAACGTATACGCAAGGGTGTATCTTGCCATCAGATGCTGACCGCTGGGAAAGGACGGCTCCCACCCCTACCTCGGAGGCATCGACCTCGACGATAAACTGTCTCGTGCTATCCGGAGTGAGGAGGATAGTCGCGGAAGTAAAAAGAGTCTTCAGACGGTCAAAAGCCACCTGCGCAGACCCGGACCATCTGAAACTGGACTTAACGGAGGTTAGAGCGGTAAGCGGCGCTCCACCTGGCTGAAATTGCGTATAAAGCGACGATAGAAATTAGCAAACCCGAGAAAGCATTGTAGCGAAACGCGAGAATCAGGGACGGGCCAGTCGACCATGGCCTGGACCTTAGCAGGGTCCATCCATATCCCCTCCGAGATAATGGAGCCAATAAACGTTATCAATGACGCGTGAAAGGAGCACTTCTCGGCCTTGACAAAAAGTCGATTCTTAAGCAAACGTTGGAGGACGCGGCGAACGTGCTGCACATGAATCTGGAGAGAGGGTGAAAAAATCAAAATATCATCGCGATAGACAAAAACGAATAAATTGAGCATATCTCGAAGGACGTCATTGATTAGTGCCTGAAAGACAGCGGGGGCGTTAACCATTCCGAAGGGAAGAACCCTATACTCGAAGTGTCCGAGGGGTGTGTTAAAGGCAGTTTTCCACTCGTCCCCCTCCCGAATACGCACGAGATGATAAGCGTTGCGGAGGTTGAGTTTGGTAAAGACCCTTGCCCCCTGCAGGATATCAAAAGCTGAGGACATCAGAGGCAAGGGGTAACGATTCTTAACGGTGATGTCATTCAGCCCCCAATAATCTATGCAGGGACACAAAGAGCCGTCTTTCTTTTTGACAAAAAAATAAAAACCAGCGCCGGCGGGAGACGAGGACGGAACGATGGTGCCGGCTCTGAGAGATTCGGATAAATAATTCTCTAATGCCTCCCGTTCTGGAGCCGAAAGGGAGTAGAGCCTACCCCGTGGAGGCGTGGTACCCGGGAGAAGATCAATGGCGCAGTCATACGGGCGGTGGGGCTGAAGAGACATAGCTAGGGAACGACTGAAAACCCCTCGAAAATCGTGATACTCCTCCGGTACTCCCGTCAGATCTCCTGCCTCCTCCTGAAAAACAGAAACAGAAGACACAGGGGGAACAGCAGAGACTAAACACTCAACATGACATGACAATTTCCAAGACAAAATAGATCCCTTAGCCCAGTTAATGTGAGGATTATGGAGTTCTAGCCAAGGATGGCCCAGCACTACGGGAGTAAAAGGAGACTGAAAAATAAAAAAAGAGATTGTTTCTTTGTGGTTAGGAGCTAGAACTAGGAACTAGAAGAGATGGCCTTAGTGATGGCGCTCGCCAGTAACCCTCCTCCTACTGACAAGCCCTGGCTTTTACCGGACATGAAGACACAAAGTGAGTAGCGCTGGCACAGTACATGCAGAGGCGATTTGAAATCCTCCTCTCATGCTCCTTAGGTGAGATCCGAAGACCTCCCAGCTGCATGGGTTCCGAATGGGCGGAGCTGACAAGGGGCATAGAGAAGAGCGTGTCCTCCAGGCGGTGAGCTCGGCGCCGTTGGTCAAAACGCCTCTCCACCCGAATGGCCAGGTCGATGAGATCGTCGAGCCGGGTGGGGATCTCGCGGACGAGGACCTCGTCCCGAACCTCAGGAGAAAGCCCCTCCAAAAAACAAGCGACCAACGCGGGTTGGTTCCATCCGCAGGTGGTGGCTATGGTCCGGAACTCAATGGAAAAATCAGGCACGGAACGCCTCCCCTGCCGAAGTGTGGAAAGCTGTCGGGAAGCCTACTCACCGTAGGCGGAGCGGTCGAAGATCCGAATCATCTCCTCCTTGAAGCGCGCAAAACTGGAGATGCACTCCGTCTCAGTCTCCCAGTTAGCCATTCCCCATTCACGAGCCCGACCATTGAGGAGAGAGAGAACGTAGGCGATCTTGGCTCTCTCCTTAGCATACGTCACGGGCTGTTGCGAGAACACCACCTCACACTGGGTAAGGAAAGAGTGTTGGCTCACCCGAAAAGACCGGAGGATTGTTGATCCGTGGCTCCGTCGGAACGGGAGGACCATGAGAGGCAGAAGGCTGGAGGTGCAAACTGTAAACCTGGCAGGAAAGCTCGGACATTTGGGCGGCCAATGTCTCGATGGCAAGTCGGGCAGCGGAGATGTCCTCCTTATGCTTCCCTAGAAGGACACCCTGGTGTTCGACGGCAGTCTTGAACGGGCTGCCACTTGCTGAGTCCATATCTTGGTCAGATTGTTCTGTGATGATAATGGAGAGAGAGGACTCAAATGCGAGTGCAATGATAACTGTTCTTTAATGAAACAATATTGCTTGTAAGCAACATGCTTGTAAGCACTTTGTCTTGGCGCAGTAATATCTTCACTAGAGGGAGCGGGGGCCGGTGAGAGGATTTTTCACGAGTGAAGATATTACTGCGCCAAGACGAAGTGCTTACAAGCACTTGCCATGGTATTCCGCCAAACAATATAGTTATCAATTTTACACACCTAGAAAAGCGCAACGTTTTGTTTTGTGTTACCGTCCTAGGTCGAGTTACACTACGCGAGTAACTATATTTAAATAGGGAAAACGTAGAGGTGTTTGGTAGCTTCTCTGCTTGGCCCATATTGAATGAATGGGCTAAGATAAGTGCTTTCAAAGTGTCACCGCGCGCCAAAGCGATTGAGTGCACGCACTGAGACGAGAGAGGTATGTATCAACTCATCTTAGTTAAGGGAAAAACATAGTTTAATATGAAAACACGGTGGAGTATCCCTTTAACATCGCTTTAAAATCCTCTTAGTTAACATCTCAGAATGTAGATCTGCCTACTACAAAACTCCATATTTATGTTTACTGCTTAAAATAAATTAAATTAAACTGTAAAAAATTACAAGGGTTTTTATATATATATATATATATATATTTGTGTGTGTGTGTGTGTGTGTGTGTTAATATTTTCAATTCCATAACTTGAATTAAGGATTTATTCAAAGAGGCAGGCTGTATGGAGCTAGACGAGTCTCAAAAAAGATAAATGCACACACTACATTCATACATGCACACACATGATTCATAAATACACACACAGGATACACAAATGCGCACAAAATTCACAAATGCACACACAAAATTCATAAATGCACACACAATTCAGAAATGCAAACAACATTTACAAATGCACTCAAGATTCAGAAATGCACAGGACAAGATTCAGAAATGTATTTCTGATGCACACACAAATATACCTTGATTTACAAACTGCTTGCGGTCTGTGAACTTCACTGCATTTGTGTGTGAATTTTAAGACTCCTATGACTTGGCTCGACACACAAATGCTTTTTTTTTTAAACGGGGAATGATCAGCAACCAATCAGATATCTCCCTTTTTTTAGCCAGTCACAAGAACACACCCCACGCGGGGGATTGTTTACTTCTAAGCCAATCACATGAACGCGTTCACACAGTGCGATATGCCTGTGTCGCGAGCGCGAGCTAGTGCGGTGGAGTTCTGTCTTTCAGTTGGTTGAGACCTCTGTGTTTAATTGTGTAACTATCAACATAAGCTAGCGAGCTGGCTAGGGTCAGGCTAGTATCTTTCTATAAAGTTGATATTCTTGTGAATTAAGTGACTGTTTGACAGAGTCTGTCGCCCCAATCCGAGGTAGCAGCTCAGGCTTTTGTGCAGTTATTGGCCCCAATTTTGTGTTGTAACGTGAAACAGGTGTTGTGCCGAATTCTGAGCCCGGTGACACACTGGCTGCGTGGCGTCTCTGCTGCGTGTCAGGAGCGTGGCTGCTGCCTCGTGTTTTCTGTGTCTTTACACACCAGAAGCGTGCCTGACGCGGCGCTGGCGCGCTGCTGCTGCTGTATGGTGTAAGATCGCTTTCAAAAAGATGTATGCACAACTTTAAACATTTATAATCGTATTTTTAAATATTTGTGCGTAAATTAACTTAGGCACGCAAAATTAAGTTTTCATACACGTGAGTCAATACAATTACATTTGTGTTTTTATGTAAGTGTGATTCTAGAAGCTATGACTGTAAACATTCACGAGTACAACTCTGATTTCTACGACTACGAATTCTTCATTATGAACACAAATTCAAGTTTGTGGGGACGAGTAAAGAACAGTTGAAATGACGTCACTGCCGGCACAGGGCAGGTAATCGAACCTTGATTCCATCTAAAGCGCATGCGTCAAAGGTGAAAGATGGCTAACAACAGACCTGAGGCTGCTAGCCCAGGCTCAGCATCACAGGTAAAGTAGATAACGTGTTTATTCAACAGTTTATACGATTTTACTATTTTTATAGCACTTTATAATTATAGAAATTTCTGCAACTCAGACGTTATTGCTTTTGCTTGCAACCTAACGGTATTTACTCGCTGTTAACTAGTGCTAGGCGATGTTAGCGTTGATGAAGTGCTCTGTGTAAAAAGTAACATTATAGTTAGTAATGTTAGAACTTGACCTGTTTCGCCGATTGACACTGCATGAACTGCAATAAACTTAACTGCTATCATATGTTTAGCAATGTCGACCAGAGGAATAATGAGTAATGAAAACTGAGCCAGACAAAGTAATTGCTTTAGCTTGCAAAATAATGATAACGTTAACTTAGCTACGCCTATTAGATTGCAAACATTCTTCAGTTGTAATGTTTTGAATGTCTATTTAGCCTAACGTTACATAAAGTTGAAATGGTAAGGCTAAGTTAACGGTACCATGTATTGCATCTAATATGTATTTTGTCATTTACAGGGACCACTGGCTACTCAGTTACTGCAGCGTCTGGAATCAAGGATCACTGACTCGTTAAGTCAACCATACTTTAATTGGGACTACTTCCAGTACGTTGTAAATCAGGAAGCCTTTATTCTGACATCTGCATCTAGCATTTTAAACATCCCAGCTGAAATTGTGGAGTGTCTTTTATCCCTTCAAAGAATGATTCACGCAGCTCTTTCACAAGTGAGTCCCTGTGTTTTTATTAGAGAAGGAGGACTCGGCCGACCAAAATTGAGTTTTTCTGAGGAGCTGCTGTCCAGGCTTATTGACATGCCCTTACCAGTGTCTTGTATCGCCAACCTGCTGGGTGTCAGCCAAAGTACAATTTTCCGGCGTATGCATGAACTCAGGTTGTCCACAAGACTTACATACAGCAGTTTATCTGACAGTGATCTGGATGATGCTGTCATCTCCATAAAAACCAGGATCCCAAATGCAGGATACAGAATGGTTAAAGGTTGCCTGCAAGCAAATGGACATAGAGTTCAGTGGAATCGCATCAAGGAGTCCATGCACAGAGTTGATGCTCCAGGAATTTTGGAAAGAATGACACAGCTTGGTTGCATCGTCAGGAGGACATACTTCGTACAGCGGCCTTTGTCATTAGTGCACGTGGACACTAACCATAAGCTCATAAGGTAAAATATTCATTTATTTATGTAATTTATTATGGGTGTTGAGTTAATGCAGCTCTTTTCATTAACTGCTCATTGTCATCTCATCCTTTTGATTTCAAGGTACAACATTGTCATATTTGGAGCAATAGATGGTTACTCCAGAAAGGTGCATCACTTTTTTTTTTTTTTACTACTTTTATTATAGTGATTTACTCTTCCTGTATATTTTTGTGTTCATGTATTCACTGTTGATAGACTGCATAAGGTTCCGTCCGTATTATTATTATTATTATTTATTATTATTATTATTTAAATCCAAAACGTATAATGACAAAACCAAATTCAAATGACAGTCTGATTTAGTTTTTTTGCAAATTCATTTTTTCGTTTCTCCACTGAATTAAGACATTAAGAAAAACAAGACCGGTGGGTCAGATGACCCGGAAGTAAAAGTAAATATATCAAAATAAAGGACAACAGTAGTTGATTACATGCAGTTTAATATTGTGCATTTATCCATGTGCACAGCAAAAGTCACGTTTAATTAGCAAATTTTTTGGTGCATTACATTTGGTAATATACTTTACCCTAAGTTATTATTGTGTGTGCAGTAGGCAATGTGAGTATATTTAAATGTTTGCAGATTCACTATATGAAACTCTGTTATCTGTATAGATACTGTATCTGGAACCAGCAACAAATAACTGCTCAAACACTGCCCTTTCATTTTTCCTTAAGGCAGTGGAAAACTTTGGCTGGCCTTCTAGGTAAATAGTGATATCTTGTGCTACTGTTTCTATGCTCTTGTTGATCATTTTAAGTAATGTTCAATGGAATATTTTGTTGTGATAATTATAACTGAGCATTTCCCCTATTCATTTTCCAGGGTCAGGGGCGATGAAGGCGTTGAAAATGTTGCAATTGCTGAAACCATGTTCAGTGTTAAAGGCACCGGAAGAGGGAGCTTCATCGCTGGGCGAAGTGTACACAACCAAAGGTTAAAATGATAATCTACAGTATATTCATAGTGAGAATGTTAAATCATTGTTGGAAAGTGTTTTAAGTAAGACTATGTGAATGATTACTTTTGAGTTGAGTAAGGCCTGTTATTTCTTATTTAGGATTGAACGCCTATGGCGAGATGTCTGGACCTCTGTCACTCATCTGTACTATGAAGTTCTTCACAGTCTAGAAGAAGATGGCCTGTTGGATTTGTCAGATGCTGTCCATCTGTTTTGTGCCCATTATGTGTTCCTACCGCGTCTGGCAGAGGCCCTTCACACATTCACAGAGGGCTGGGACAACCATCCATTACGATCTGAAGGTGGACTCACACCTAACCAACTCTGGGTTATGGGTCACATGCAGAACCCTTGTAACACAGATGAAGATTTGCAGGTTTGTTGAAGCAATCTCTCAAAAGTGCAGTTACAAAATGCAGATAAAATGTTTTCAATCTGAAAGTATCGATTTAGACTTATATAAAAAAAGCTGAAATTAAATTTTTGAATGGTGTAAATAACTCTAGAAGAAGGTTATTGAATAATAATATAGAAGTATGTAAGAGTAGTGTGTTGTTTCACTTAAGCACACAATTAGACAAATAACTGAGCTTGATTTGATAGATTTTCTTTTGTCACTGCATTAGGCCTTTGTACGTCAATGTGTGCTTGGCAGTGTTTTCAAATATTTCTAAATGTTGTTTCATACAAAATAACACTATTTTCAGAACATGGAGCTGTTTGGAACTGACTGGGAGATGTTTGATGGTGTGCCTGAAGAACCTTATGGAGTTGAAGTCCCAGAAATTGAGTGCCCCCTGACTCCAGCTAGTATGGAAACTGTACAGTCCATGATCAATCCCTCTGCATCATCAGAATCATTTGGCAGAGACATTTATATATCAATGGTTCAGTGCATTGAAAGTCTATGTGTGACACAAAGAAACACTTAAGATATAAGCAGTCCTTACAAAAGATTTAATGGAATGTTGAACATTTGCAAACAGACTGCCAGTTACAAAAGGCTTGCTGTGACATTACTTCATTTTATCATGGGAGCAACAGTGAGGTAAAAAACTAACTCCTCATTCATTTTGGTTTTAAAGTGAACCATTTATAACAGGAAAAAAAGGTTTTGTAACCATGAATAAAGTTATTCACAGAAACAAGAAAATGTCAAATAAAATGTCAATAAAACAAAACAATTCAATGCCTATTTTGACTTATGCAGTTACTTTAGTTTTCCCTTGGAGTGAGTTGTTACACCCTGTCAAAGGTTTGCCCATGGCATATGGCTAATGTCATAATGTTTTTGAATTCACTGAATGTTTTCAGGTGCACTGAGGGAAATGTTATTGTACGACTGCAGGCGCTGACAATAGGAAAACAAACAGTGTGCTGTGTGTCACAGTCATGGTGGAATCTCACATTTATGACAAAGTCCTTCTTTTCACTAGGCAGAAGGGGCTTGTGTCCCTGTCCAGTGAGCCACTGCATGATTCTTCCAACAGTCAAACTTTCTGGAGCAATGTTGTTGTTGCTTGGGCCATCTTGTTCTTAAAAAAAAGAGATTAAATGTAAGTCTGGATAAATAAAGGAAGGCAGCATCTTTTTAACTGTTTTTCAACTTAATACAATTAGTTAATAAGATTCCTCAATTAAATCAGATTAACATGTTAAGCATAGCCCCTTTTTAGGTTGGGAGCAAGGGGTGTTAAAAGCCCTGTCTGTGTGTAAAATTTCATGAAGCACTTATTCTAGAGGTCATAATATTAAATATCACATTTAAAATCAAGATTCTGCAAAAGAAACGTTAAGGCTTGTGAATTTGGGGAAGTCGTGGCCTAATGGTTAGAGAGTCGGACTCCCAATCGAAAGGTTGTGAGTTCGAGTCCCGGGCCGGCAGGAATTGTGGGTGGGGGGAGTGCATGTACAGTTCTCTCTCCACCTTCAATACCATGACTTAGGTGCCCTTGAGCAAGGCACCGAACCCCAAACTGCTCCCCGGGCGCCGCAGCATAAATGGCTGCCCACTGCTCCGGGTGTGTGCTCACAGTGTGTGTGTGTGTTCACTGCTCTGTGTGTGTGCATTTCGGATGGGTTAAATGCAGAGCACAAATTCTGAGTATGGGTCACCATACTTGGCTGAATGTCACTTCACTTTCTTCTTTTTTCACTTTTTTTATTGGAGTGTGTAAATTCATAGCTAGCCATTTCCACTGTGCTGTATAAATTACTGCAGGACAGCAGAAGAAAACCTTACTACTTCTACATTATTCAATATTGTCTAAAACACACCAGAATCCTCAATTTCCTGAAGGTAGTCCTGGAAAAAATTCATGATGTTTGTTTCCATGCGGTGTTTGGCAGAACCAATCTCACTGAAGACAGGGCGGCTGTTTTCCAGAATGAAGACTGCATCCACCTTTAAGAAGAAAATACATTTCAGTCTGCATTTAACATAAGTAATTCTTGCAGAAAAAAATAAATGCTTAATTAAAAGCAACCAGAAACCCATGTCGAGCTACTAGGACATGTTGTTACAATCCCTATGAAGAATCTGCACTTTCTTGGAACGAATCCCCACATCCTTGAGGAGCCTGGTTGTTAAAATGACTACAAACTCTCCACATCCAACCTCAGCAGGAAGCACTGCCTCGGCTGCTAGCTCGTTGTACTACTGGCTTTTCCATTCATATGATTCCCCAACGGCAACCTCCCAAGGTACCGTAAGCCCTAAGATGTAAAGTGACTTCTCTAAGTTGACCACAAAATCAGGTCTGGCCTAAGAGTGGTTGAGACAAAATGTACCTTATCATCAGTGGTTGGCAAAGCTCTTGATGGGTCTTCATGATCGTTGGTAGTTCATAGAGCTGCAGGCCTTTTCTGAGCTGGTCAAGCATCGGGATGAGTCTCATGGTGGAGTGAAGTATAACAGCTCTATCAGACAATATAAAAGTGTTTCATCAGGAGATTCAACATTTGTAGTAAAACTGTTTACAGTAGGAAAAAATATATAATTGTTAAATTATAATTGTGACATTTAAAAGTGGTTTCACAACATAGCGTTGCAAGAAGAAATTCCAAATCAAGTCACAAATTGTTGTACTATTCCTTGTACTCCCTTTCTATAATGAAAACCAAAAATGTAAATATACCTTATTATGCTGTCCCTTTTATCCTCAGACACGATTCCAGTGTATCCGCAGGTCACAATGTCACCAATCAGGTCACTGATGTTGTCATCACTGGCGTTGTTTATCTGAAAGTCGATTGGTGTTAAGTGAAAGTTGTTCTCATTGCATAATTGTGCTCTACGGTCAAACAAGCAACTCATTAGATTTGTGCAATCCATGTCATAATGAAGTTAATACTATTATTGACCGTGATAAAATTGGACTTACCTTTACAATTAGCTGTGACAGTTCCAAATCTGTGACATCACTGGCAGACACTTGAATGCTGTCAGAGTCACCAGAGCAGAGATATCTGAAGCACCATTCACGCGGGAAGTTAGGGCAAGGTCCGCCTTGTGCCAGACTAGCTGCCATGACTTCTCCTGCAGTCCTAATAAATGGAAGAATTAAACGATTGAAACAGGATATAAACTAAAGTAGTACTGCAATTAATATGCTTAAAGACAACATGCAAAAAGAACTTAATTACACACCTGAAGAAGTTACAGTCCAAACTGTTAAGGCAGTAAACAGGATTCTTCCCTTTCTTATCTGGACCTTCAACAAATAGTCTTTTTTCTATTTCTACCAGCATTTCTGGAAAACAACAAATACATGAAATTCAAAAGGTCTCTTCAATGTTCATTTTTTTCATCCAATCAGCATTTGAGCCCATTGCACCACCAGAGGCCCCCTGTTGACACATGCGTCTGATTTAACAAATATGGACATACACCTGTACCTGTGAGGAATTCTTTGGAAAGGGCACCAGTATCAATGCCTGCCTCGGCAAAGAATGTGACCTTAAGTCTACATTTGGGTGAGGTCTTCTTCTGCCGTTGCCACTGTTGCATGCCTCTGTTGTAGAGATCAGTTCGTGACACACAGATGGAAAATGTGTTTGTCTCATCAACCTGATTACCAATCCAATTCAAGATGTCCTCAGAACTGAAAAAAAGACATTTAACATTTGAATCACAACTAAATCTATGTGGTTTTTATGATTTCATAGGTGTTTGCTACTGTTTCTCAGGGTGGTCGTTAGGCCTGGTACAATACTCGCACATCCTCCTATACTGGTGACGCTCTCAGGAGTGAGGTGAGGCCTCAATGCAAGTCAGAACGGGCAAAATATCACAAACATACCATGTTTCTGGATTACTAGATTGCTCTATGACCACACATAACATCACTTTCAACAGGAAAAAGCTGTATCTCTTTAAGGGTTTATTGTTCAGATAACATCATTCACCACCATAATTCCCTAATATACAATTTTACCTTTGAAAGGTACTGATTGGATCACTTGACTCATGGCCATCATCATCTGAAGTTCTGCACACAAAGAAAACAGATTGTCCTGAATTAACAATAAACAACTACATTAAAAATTTGGCAGGAAATCTCCTTACATCTAATTTATTGTCAAATCAACATTCAACATAAAAAACTAGCACTGAAACCAACATTACCGTAATCCGCAACTGGCTGCATGGAACTCAATGATTTCAGGATGAAATGCATTTCCGCACACAGGACACTCAGCGGTCTAACAAATTAATTTATAATGCATGAGAATAAAGCATCACACTACTCCTGAAATATAAGAAAACATATCTAAGCTAAAGAAACTTAAACAACACTTGTAGAGCCCAAATTCTAGCACCAGCAAAGTGACATGTATAACATCATGACCTTCAATTGGTGCAAAGAATATATACCTTGGAAATGACCAATTACAAGTTACAATGCTGTTTTTACATATATTTGTGAGTGCTAATAAATGGCATTTGTAAAATAAACTTAAAAATAACAGCAAAAAGTATCTTACCTTGCTTTTCTCGTAGCAAAGTGCAGCTGAGCATTGTTCTTCCTTGCAGCTTTCATCATGTTCTTCCTTGCAGCTTTCCTGTGGATGAAACACAATAACAACACTTTTCAGTGCTGTACACAATAAAAACATGTAATTTTTCAATCCAATAAATTCTGAAATAATGCCTAAAAGACCAAGCTTTAACATACTTCTTCAGCAGAATCACACAAATCTACAAGTTGTTTCTTGCATTCCTTTATGTGTCCTGGAAGAATCTGAAGCGGAACCATTTTTTTGCAGGTTGTACACTGGGCTTTGGGCATCTTCTCAAATTCCTTTGCTTCTGGTGGTAAAGGAATTGTATCCAGTTCTTCTTGTAAAGGAGCAATGTACATTGTATATTTTCCATTCCCGCTCACTGCTTTTAGCTGCTGGCCAGTGTATCCATTTAAATCTGGAGGGATAACAGCCAATCTCCGCTGCCCACCCCCACCTAAAATTTAACAGTTGTAGATACTAAATATAGCCAATCTGAATATACAGCAATTACTCATCTAGGGAGTACATTGAAACACAATTTGAAACCATTGACATTAATACACTGTATATGCCTACATACCTGTGGACTTGTGCAGCAACCAGCCTCCACAGATATTTGCCAGTCTTGGATATGTGCTCAAAAGCAAATCTGAAAACTAAAATGACAGAAGCAGGATTATAACTGTAAAATGTAAAATGATTTTTATTTTGTCATACTAATATTTATTACATCAAGCATTCATATGAATTGTAAGATGGGTGTTTTTAATATTTAGATATTACTTTAGGCAAGGCAGTTAATTAATGATTACATACCTCTGAATGTGTGATGTTTTCATTAAGGGTTAATGAACGTTTTCCAAGGCCAGCCAGTATAAGCTGCAGTTCCTCTTCTCCATTTGGTGTTTTTTCACGTTGCTTTTCAAGAAGAAAAAAGTTCACCAAAAAGCTCTTCCCAGGTTGTGTTGGTGTATATGGTGCAAAACGCTTCTTGCCTCTTGCCTCCTTTCGGAAAAATCCAGGAAAAGACCTAAACATATAAGATGGCAAACTATTATTCTCTTATGTTGTCATCCATCAACACAAAACAACCTAACTTAAAATATATCTACATTCTCAATGACTAATTATGTTATGTTTTGCTTACATTAGAATCGGGGCCTAGTTTGTCTAAAAGTACCTACACTGGGTGTACAGTAACAAAATGAATGCAGACAAATGACCCATGTATCCTACCGAGCCATTTCTTGTTTGACAGACTGTCCAGAGTCATTGCGCTGAGGCCTCACTGACTGCGCTCCCTGTCCAACAGCAGCTTCTCCTGTACTGCCCTGACTGACTGGCATGACATTTGCCGGTGCACTGTTTCTCAATAGCAACACCAGGTTTTGGGCTGCACTTAAGATGTCTGTTAATTGGCCCTGAGTAATAAGAAAGACAATAACTAAATGCCAAATGTTATAGCCATAGGTATTTTTAGTATTACACAGAACACCTGCAAAACACATTAATCATAGTAGGGCTTGTCAACGCCCGGGTCTTGGTCCACATTCAGACTAGAAAGCAAGCTCGTCCGAACCTGCAGCTGGTCTCCAGCAACTGACTCTGCCTTGCTAAAAGGAATACATGAATGTACTGATGACCTTGAATGACTGGTTTTAAACAAATGTTGCATTGCTTATTAATAAGTTAATTTATTACCCTCAATCGTTCAGGTTCTGTGGTCGTGAATAAAAAGCAGATACTGAACCACTGAGTCAAAAGTTTGTATTAGCCCATTATGCTCATTAACATTACAATGACTTGCTGGTTGACGTTATCTCATCATATCTGGCTCAGTTGTTAACATTACTGATTTGGTCGTCATGGTTAAACATATCAAAACAGTGCAGTTTAGTTCTAAAATCACTAACTATAACGTTACTTTTTACACAGAGCACTTCATCAACGTTAACATCGCCTAGCACTAGTTAACAGCGAGTAAATACCGCTGGGTTGCAAGCAAAAGCAATAACGTAACGTTATGTAACGTTAGGCTAAATAGACATTCAAAACATTACAACTGAAGAATGTTTGCAATCTAATAGGCGTAGCTAAGTTAACGTTATCATTATTTTGCAAGCTAAAGCAATTACTTTGTCTGGCTCAGTTTTCATTACTCATTATTCCTCTGGTCGACATTGCTAAACATATGATAGCAGTTAAGTTTATTGCAGTTCATGCAGTGTCAATCGGCGAAACAGGTCAAGTTCTAACATTACTAACTATAATGTTACTTTTTACACAGAGCACTTCATCAACGCTAACATCGCCTAGCACTAGTTAACAGCGAGTAAATACCGTTAGGTTGCAAGCAAAAGCAATAACGTCTGAGTTGCAGAAATTGCTATAATTATAAAGTGCTATAAAAATAGTAAAATCGTATAAACTGTTGAATAAACACGTTATCTACTTTACCTGTGATGCTGAGCCTGGGCTAGCAGCCTCAGGTCTGTTGTTAGCCATCTTTCACCTTTGACGCATGCGCTTTAGATGGAATCAAGGTTCGATTACCTGCCCTGTGCCGGCAGTGACGTCATTTCAACTGTTCTTTACTCGTCCCCACAAACTTGAATTTGTGTTCATAATGAAGAATTCGTAGTCGTAGAAATCAGAGTTGTACTCGTGAATGTTTACAGTCATAGCTTCTAGAATCACACTTACATAAAAACACAAATGTAATTGTATTGACTCACGTGTATGAAAACTTAATTTTGCGTGCTTAAGTTAATTTACGCACAAATATTTAAAAATACGATTATAAATGTTTAAAGTTGTGCATACATCTTTTTGAAAGCGATCTTACACCATACTGCTGTAGGTGACATAGGGGGAGGCCACCGACAGACCAGGATCTTGTCTTCATGACAACATCAACTTTTTTTTTTACACACCTACACCTAAGCCTACTGATAAAGGACACCGTCAACAGTATTGACGGCAAAATAGACTGTTTGACAGGTGCAATATTTGAAAATCGATAATTATTTATTTATTTTTTAAATTACATTTATATCTGAATTTGTCAACCTATAGACTTTCAAATATCAAAATGTCATGAATTAATATGTATTCGTGTAAAAAATGACATATAAACATATTTTCCTATTATATTTTGCCTGTAAACGCTTCCAACACGCGCGCGTGTCGCGTGAAAAATAGGCGTCGGTTCTATTTCTAGCATGCACGCGTTTTCCGCACGGCTCGATCCGCGCTGAGACGCGCGTCTCACGCAGGCAGTCTGCAAGCTCTAACCTGTTAACATGGGAGCCGAATTAAAAACAGACACGCCACGCAGCTGAGACGCTTGCGCCACGCATCCAGTGTGTCGCCGGCCTGACTCCCCTCGCGTGCACGCGCATGGCGTCATACGATGGCGCCAGTTGCGAAAACAGACAGTCGTAAGTAATACATTGCAATTTGTGTATCGGTGTTTGATCGTGTATTTAACTAAACGTATCTGATTTACAGCTTGGACTGTCTAGCTGTGCTTTTGTAGTTTGTGTGTTTTACTGCAGTAAAACAATAAAAAAAAACTGCTCGTTTTCTCTATTGGAATATTCCTTTTCATGAAACAAAATGTGTTTGTTAGAGAGCAGAACGATTTCAGGAGTTTTGTTAAATCTGCCTTAATTACTCTGCCCTTCTGTTGATAACATTGAAAAGCTGTGAAGACCTTGTGCTTCTACATCGAGCATATCAATAGAATGTCATATGAATTCAGCAAATTCATACTTCCCTTTATTAAATGCTTATTGAATCTAAACACTTTTTTGCAGATATTCTACAGGATGAGATGTGTCTCCAGAATGAGTTTATTTGGCCCCTGACCCAGTAAACTTGATGCTTAACTTCAATATTTGTTTGTCAACATGTTTAGATTGGCTGTGATGTGTGCCCACGTTGGTTTCACTGCAACGTTGTCCAACACTCAAGGAAAGACTGAAGTTAATCTGCCCCATTTGTGAACCTTGATGTGCACATGTTGATTTATTGCGATCATTTTTTTTATGTAATGTAAGTATTAAGTTCTATTTCTTTTATAGTTTTATTTGAAAATATTATGTTTGCTTATTGTAATTTCTATTTGATTGTAAAACTGTGTAAACTGTAAATAAAAACACTTAATGATTTTCCCATCTCATGTTATTCACAACAGAACTGTGAAATCATAATAAAAATATGAAAAGGTGGTACTAAAAGTACATTTATTAGGATAACTGCCAACAGAAGAGTAACATGAATTGGGTCTGTGTAAATGGTTCTGTGATGGACAGTATCAGTGTTAGTAGCAAATAAAACCGCTTTTGCCTGAAAACAATTCCAAATAGTTAAATATTTTATAAGGGTCATCAGGACACTACAGTCTATAGTCAGAGGTAGCAGAAAAATGCTTTATTGCCAAATATGTTTGTAAAGATAATTAAATAATTTCTTGTAACAGAAAGAGCTTTCAAATACACAGCTACAACAACAGCAGTACACTTAACCAATTACAGTACAGTAAAATAAAATACACAGATATTATGTACATGGTTGTATGCACGTGTGCTTCATACAGCATAACAATATAATTTACATGAAATACATTATTCAACATTTGTCAACTGCCAAATTCATAAATAAACTCATTCAGACACATCTCATCCTCAACACGATCAAACCCCAATTCACAAATTGCAATGTATTACTTACAACTGTCTGTTTTCGCAACTGGCACCATTATATGACGCCATGCGCGTGCACGCGAGGGGAGTCAGAATTAGAAACACCTGTTTCACATAAGTTAACGTTACAACACAAAATTAGGGCCAATACCTGCACAAAAGCCCGAGCTGCTACCTCGGATTGGGGCAACAGACCCTGTCAAACAGTCACTTAATTCACAAGAATGTCAACTTTATGGAAAGATACTAGCCTGACCCTAGCCTAGCTCGCTAGCTTATGTTGACGGTTAACATTAACAATTAAACAACATCTCATAACAAGGAGATAACTTGCTAAACACTTTAAGTTACCGCTCCCCTGTCGTTGCCAGAAGCCATGTTGAGGTCTCTCTCAACCAACTGAAAGACAGAACTCCACCGCGCTAGCTCGCGACACAGGCATATCGCGCTGTGTGAACGTGTTCATGTGATTGGCTTAGAAGTAAACAATCCCCCGCGTGGGGTGTGTTCTTGTGATTGGCTAAAACAAGGGATATATCTGATTGGTTGCTGATCATTCCCCGTTTAAAAAAAAAAATGCATTTGTGTGTCGAGCCAAGTCATAGGAGTCTCAAAATTCACACACAAATGCAGTGAAGTTCAAAGACCGCAAGCAGTTTGTAAATCAAGGTATATTTGTGTGTGCATCAGAAATACATTTCTGAATCTTGTCCTGTGCATTTCTGAATCTTGAGTACATTTGTAAATGTTGTTTGCATTTCTGAATTGTGTGTGCATTTATGAATTTTGTGTGCATTTGTGAATTTTTTATGCATTTGTGAATCTTCTGTGCTTTTTACATTTTGTGTGTGCATTTGTGAATTTTGTGCGCATTTGTGTATCCTGTGTGTGTATTTATGAATCATGTGTGTGCATGTATGAATCCTGTGTGTGCATATGTGAATGTAGTGTGTGCATTTATCTTTTTTGAGACTCGTCTAGCTCCATAGGCTGCATGTCCATGCTGACCCAAAGAGAAATTAATCTTGAAACTTTTTGATATAAGACCCTGCTGCAGCTAGCAAGGTGACTTTATCACTTGTTATTAGAATGATTGCTATCTTCATCCATGTTAAAGTTATATAGCACAGCAAACTGAACAAAATTCTCCAGAGAGACTGCCAAATAATCATTCAGGATGAATTGTAATCTCAAAGAAGGAAAGGACAAATGAAACCCACGACACATGATTCAGGGCTATTTTTAACCATGCTCAAATGCTTAGAGAACATAGAGCAACTGGAACAACCTCCAGCCTGAGGGACAAAAATACATGTTGCATTGGTAACACTTTAGTGTAGGGACCAATTTTCACTATTAAATATTTGCTGTTAGCATGGATGTTACTAGCATATTTGCCAATTATTAGTACTTATAAAGAACATATTCTGCATGACCATATTCTAAATCCCTTATCCTACCCATTACTTAAACTTAACAGCTACCTTACTAAGCAGTAATCAGGAGTTTAATGAGGCAAAAGTCATATTTAATAGTAAAATAATAGTGAGTAGGGGAGAACCGATATTGTTTTTATTTTATTTTATTTTTTTTTTTTTTTTTTGACTGCCGATATCTTGGAAAGCAGGGGGGCTGATAGCAATATAACGCAGATATAATTATTTTATTTTAATTAATATTTAAGAAATGTAATGGATTAAAAATTACATTTCAATGTAAACATTTAATAAAAAATATAATAAAAAGGAAGTAAACACTATAATCAACAGGGCACTCAGTATTCTGGGAAGTTTATGTAAATTTGGGTATCATATTTTTCAAATAAAGCCAGGGTAATACTCATTTTACATACGGCACACAGAGAAAATTACATTAATACGACAGAGGGCAAATGCATAAAGCAAAGCATAATTTGAATTCAGGAGTTTAAAATTTAGAGCATTCAATTCACATGGACTAACCATCACACAGAGAACACGCGATCATGCTGGATAAAAAATGCACACTTCACAAGATCTCACAGCTGGATTCGACTAAGTTTGCAAGGTTTGTGAAATTATTCATCAGTCATTCAATGATTTGTTTAAATGAAATGAATGCATATTTGCTTAATACTGACTACAAACAAGAAAGTATTATAATGTTTGCCTTTCTATTACTAATAATATAAAATTAATCATTATAATTATTTTTGTATACATTTTAATACCTTTGTTTAAGTGTTTCATCTGATTATTAGACAGACTTTTATCTTTATTTAGACAGAACTGTTAACAACGACAGTGAACAAGAGGGAGAGTGTGTGCACTTTGAGCTCAGGCTCTGCTGTTTTTAGTGCCGTCAAAATTAAAGTCCCGCCTCAAACACATCGGCCGAGCGAAAAAACGTATCGGCCAATGCCGATATTTGAAAAATACCAAATATCGAAATGGCGATATATCACTCAACCACTAATAGTGAGAATAAGACCTTAAAATAAAGTGTGACTGTTGCACTTGCTATAGACATTTTGTTTGTGTTTTTGTGAAAAAGTAATAAAAATGCCTTGGAAAAGAAATCGTTCTACTGTATTATCATGATGATTTGTGAAAATCATCACAATGCTTGCTTTCAGATTTCTTCAATTCTCATTTTTGGTTTCCTTGAAAACTTCTCAAGCATGAATTTGCCAATTTTAATCTGGAAATGCTTGGTGAAGCACGAGATTAAAGATAATGCTCAATCTCAGGACAAGATTGATTCGGTTAGTGGCAGAGATGTATTAGCTGGTCAAATGAAAAAAAAAAAATCAATAAAAATCTATATATTTTCAAGTTTAGAAAATAAAATTGGACCAGACATATTTTAGACCATATGACCAGCTGTTAAGAGTGTGAACTGATGTAAATTGGATTGGCAGAAATGTCAGTCAAGACATCAAAGTTGAAACTGCTGATGAATAAATGGCAAGGTCACATGTTCGCCGCACAGCCTTAAGTCAAATAGCTGACCGGTTGCTGTTTGAAATGCGGGCCCTTTCGTCTATCCAATTTAGCAAACATTGAAATGGTAGAGAGGAGTTTGATTAATTTTCTCTCCCACCCCAATTCCCTTTGCCTGCTAATGAACCTGTCCGCATCACTTTGCTATTCTAATGACATATCATATTCTGAAAAATAGCTGCCTTTGAAAAGACTACTCATTCTGGGTTGCCAGGAAAGTTGTAGCTTGTCACTCTCTCTCTCTCTCGTTGCTGATAATCACTACTGACAACTACATGCCAGTGTGTAGAATATCACCAGGCAGCGGTTTAATTACGGTACCGAGGTCATAATGGAGTCCAATTATTACCATCCTGAGGACAAATTAAATGAACTTCGTGTCATTAGGGACACTCATTACTTCAGCAAATGTCTGCTTTTGCCTCCTCGTGGTTCCCAGTCTGATTAGAGAGCAAGGGCTGTGTGGCGAGACAGGAAAAGTCATTTGAAGTTGCTCTTCAATGCAAATAGCATGTCTAATCTTCTTTCCATTAGAACTTACTCATTTGTCTGTCACGCATTTGTCAGCCACATGGAAAACCGGACTATGACCATGAATATGAATTTCACCACTGTCTATCATTTTGATTTGAGGACACTAAAGCCAAAATATATGAGTGTGAGTGGTGCTTGTGTGCGTAGTGTACTGTAGTGAGTGGTGCTTGTCTGTGTAGTGGGTGTGTTACAGGGGCAGATCTTTTGGCTATATATATATATATATATATATATATATATATATATATATACACACACAGTTATGCTCATTATTGCTCATAAGTTTACAGACCCCTTACAAAGTAAGAGGGATCATCAAAGTTGCATGTTATTTTTTATTTAGTACTGCCCTGTAAAAACTGTCACATAACATGAAAAGTTTACATACCCTTGAATCTGAACACTATGTGCCATTTCCTCGATGATCCACGACTGTCTTTCTGTTTTGAGATTTTGAGTTGTTCATTACTCCCCTGTTGGTCCTGAACAGTTCAACTGCCTGCTGTTCTTCAGAAAAATCCTCCAGCTCCTGCACATTCATTGATTTTCCAGCATCGTCTGCATATTAGAACCCTTTCTAACATTGACTGTATGCTTGTGAAATCCTTTAACAATGAGGACAACTGCACATCATACAACCCGAATTCCGGAAAAGTTGGGACGTTTTTTACATTTTAATAAAATGAAAACTAAAGGAATTTCAAATCACATGAGCCAATATTTTATTCACAATAGAACATAGATGACGTAGCAAATGTTTAAACTGAGAAATTTTACACTTTTATCCAATTAATTAGCTCATTTAAAATTTAATGCCTGCTACAGGTCTCAAAAAAGTTGGCACGGGGGCAACAAATGGCTAAAAAAGCAAGCAGTTTTGAAAAGATTCAGCTGGGAGAACATCTAGTGATTAATTAAGTTAATTGATATCAGGTCTGTAACATGATTAGCTATAAAAGCTTTGTCTTAGAGAAGCAGAGTCTCTCAGAAGTAAAGATGGGCAGAGGCTCTCCAATCTGTGAAAGACTGCGTAAAAAAATTGTGGAAAACTTTAAAAACAGTGTTCCTCAACGTCAAATTGCAAAGGCTTTGCAAATCTCATCATCTACAGTGCATAACATCATCAAAAGATTCAGAGAAACTGGAGAAATCTCTGTGCGTAAGGCCGGAGACCTTTATTGGATGCCCGTGGTCTTCGGGCTCTCAGACGACACTGTATCACTCATCGGCATGATTGTGTCAATGACATTACTAAATGGGCCCAGGAATACTTTCAGAAACCACTGTCGGTAAACACAATCCGCCGTGCCATCAGCAGATGCCAACTAAAGCTCTATCATGCAAAAAGGAAGCCATATGTGAACATGGTCCAAAAGCGCCGTCGTGTCCTGTGGGCCAAGGCTCATTTAAAATGGACTATTTCAAAGTGGAATAGTGTTTTATGGTCAGACGAGTCCAAATTTGACATTCTTGTTGGAAATCACGGACGCCGTGTCCTCCGGGCTAAAGAGGAGGGAGACCTTCCAGCATGTTATCAGCGTTCAGTTCAAAAGCCAGCATCTCTGATGGTATGGGGGTGCATAAGTGCATACGGTATGGGCAGCTTGCATGTTTTGGAAGGCTCTGTGAATGTTGAAAGGTAAATAAAGGTTTTAGAGCAACATATGCTTCCCTCCAAACAACGTCAATTTCAGGGAAGGCCTTGTTTATTTCAGCAGGACAATGCAAACCCACATACTGCAGCTATAACAACAGCATGGCTTCGTCGTAGAAGAGTCCGGGTGCTAACCTGGCCTGCCTGCAGTCCAGATCTTTCACCTATAGAGAACATTTGGCGCATCATTAAACGAAAAATACGTCAAAGACGACCACGAACTCTTCAGCAGCTGGAAATCTATATAAGGCAAGAATGGGACCAAATTCCAACAGCAAAACTCCAGCAACTCATAGCCTCAATGCCCAGACGTCTTCTTACTGTTTTGAAAAGAAAAGGAGATGCTACACCATGGTAAACATGCCCCGTCCCAACTATTTTGAGACCTGTAGCAGAAATCAAAATTGAAATGAGCTCATTTTGTGCATAAAATTGTAAACGTTCTCAGTTTAAACATTTGCTATGTTATCTATGTTCTATTGTGAATAAAATATTGGCTCATGTGATTTGAAAGTCTTTTAGTTTTCATTTTATTAAAATTAAAAAAACGTCCCAACTTTTCCGGAATTCGGGTTGTACATAACTGTTATACTGTCTAAGGTGAAAACGTACTGATGCTCAAGAAGGCCACACAATGCATTAAGGGATGGAAGGTGTAAACTTATTTTTGTTTGGATGATCGTGGTACATTGTACTCATTTTGTCTTCTAGGAAAAAGGTAAGTATATATGTAGCTTCTGAAGTCCAGCAGTAAATGAAAAAAATATGATTGTTAAAAAAAAATGAGAAGAATGTACACATCATCTCGTTTAAACCCACGTTTTTTAATGCATTGTGTTGCGTTCTCGAGCATCAGTAAATGTGCATATGTATGTAAACTGTGTGTGTGTGTGATCACATAGACTTGGGCTATATATAGAGATGTAATTGAGTTTTGCTATAGCTGTAAAAAAAAAAAAACATAATTTGTCAGGAGTTGAGACTGAATAACCCACTATTCATTGCTCTCATTGCTCATATATTACCTGATTGGAGCAACAGCCAAGAGAGGCAGTAAGTAGAATGACTTTGTGTGACTTCATTCTGTGTGTGTGAATAGGCAATCGACACACCTGCCCTATCCATTTACCAGGTGTATGAGGGTCCCTGAACTGTCGGGATGCAGACAATTCCTGACATTATGCTCATGAAATCCATCCAAGACCCAGGATCGAAATGATGTCAAAAATGTAGTCAATAGGAGTGCTTAACAAGACAACCTCAAGGTTAAATAAGGCATCACTTTCCAGGTATTGAGGTGACACTGAGTAGCCCTCTTGAGGAACCTATCTCCTTTTTTTAAAATATACATTATAGTTTGTATATCTGAGCTATATTATTTGACTTGAGCATCATATTCAGAAAACAAAGGAACAGAAGTGACTAGTGCCTGTAAATAGTAATATTGTCACACACACACACACACACACACACACCAGTCTCATCTATTTCCTGCTGGCAACCTAAAAAAGTAAGAATCAGAAGCTGTGTGAAAAGCATAGGTTAGATGAAGGATCTTGAAGCAAAATATCAGGTATTAAATATGATGGTGTAAAATTAAATATGTAATATACATATTATGGCAATATGTGATGCTTCAGTATATTTGATCTATGAAAATACATTTATTTAGCTAGGATGCATTAAATTAACAGTACAGACATGCATCATGTTAGAAAATATTTATATGCCAAACTAATGATGTTCTTTTTAACTTTTTATTAAGAGATATAATATTATAAAAGATATAATACTAAACACCGAGATAAATTTGAGATGCAAAGACCTACAGTTATACCTGCAATTATAAAGAAAATTATTAAATAATTAATAAAGATAAATACTATTTCATTCTATTTCAAATGAATTCTCCACAAAAATTTAAAGCAGCTCAACTGTTTTCAACATTGATAAAAATAATCATATTAGAATGTGTGACACTGAAGACTTGAGTAATGTAATTCAGCTCGGCCATCACAGGAATAAATTACATTTTTAAATATTTTAGAATATAAATCGGTTGTGCCTCACCAATTCATTTAAATTGTAATAATATTTAATAAAATTACATATTAAAATAACATAATATATATTATTGTGTACACAATATAAATACATTTATTTGCAAAATGTAAAAGATCACATTTTGTATTTCTGTAACAACCCACTTATACAGAATAAATCAGACTTTTTTTTAATACAGAAAAATATGTTATATTTTTATTTTGTAGGGAAAGTGCTGGGCAATACCAAATTTATCTGTAAAAATGTTGGCAGGAGAACACTGTTCCTTTGCCAAGGTTAAAGCAAACATCCGTTAGCAGGTACTGAGGGGGAAATGAATAGCCCTCTCCAGGGACTCTATCCTCTTTAAAATGATATGCTCAAGAGAATTATTACCGCGGGAGAAAAGCACATCAGGTGCCTCATGGGGTTTTCTGTTTTCTTGCCTTTTCGATTTGAGCTCCATTCTGAGCCTTAGGGAAAATCTTCAAAGGGCCATAATACAGTACAAAGGTTTTCAGCTTTCACACAAACCAAGGGCCCCATAAAAACACACTCATCACCAATCATAACTAATGGACATGAAACCCACCATATAGTGTAGAGTGAGTGATGTGTAGTAATACGACAGCCCCCAATGGGAGGATTAGAATTGGATGTCGAATCTCTGCGCTCGTTTAATACCCGCCGAAGACCCAGAGTCAGATATGCGCTGAGATGTCAAAGAGGATTTGTGGTCCTTGATGTTCCAAGTCATAAGCTTGACATTGCTCTTAGCAGTGGGTTGTAACGTGAAATTGCACTCTTTGTATCTCAAAAATCCCCTGCATAATTTCTAGCAATCTCGGAAGAGATCTTGATGAGAGGGAGGATCTGGGTGACACACAATAACCTGTTTAAATGAGATCTTTGCTCTTCTTGGCAGCTGAAAGTTTCATTAGACAAGCCAAATGATTAGCGATACCATGACAAGGAAAGCTTAAGTGTTTAGCTCTGTCTGTACAGTGGGTGCAAATAAAGAGGTTGATATAAAACGGTCCGAAACTGTGCCCCAGTGTGCCGATTGCTGCTTTTAAACTTAATGAGAGCAATTGACTATAAAACAGCAGCTGTGCAAACGTAAAGCTCTGGGAATCTCAGTTCATCCCACACTGCATAAAATTATTTTCTCATCAGTATTTCTGTCTTTATTTTCCAGTCAAAACATCTAAACATCGTTGAGATACATTTGAGATGCAAATGAGACTAAGAAAAACAAAAAAACATGATGCTACATTAGTGCTGACCTAGTTTTTCAAAGAAATAACATGTCTTCAGTCATTATTCAAATTAATGCTGTTCTTTTGAACTTAATATTCAGCAAAGAATTGTGAAATAATTTGCCTAAAAACATACCAATAACAGATGTCTTTCTATATTAAGTTTGTGCAAAAACACACAACAACAATTGATTTCAACATTTACTGTCCTTATACATTCCTTACCAAAGCATGCTGGTAAAATCTGATTTTCCTTTTTTTATTCTTTTTTTTAATGTTCAACTTACACAGTTTCTTTAATTATTGTTAAAGATCAGGAATATCAATACTAAATAAGTAATAATCGTAAACTTGAAACTTAACAGAACAATTTCTCCATTCACTAACATTTTTATTGATTGATTTTGATTTAACAAAAATATTAAATATATCCTAAAGGGGTCATTGGATGGCCAGTTTCCACAAGTTGATATGATTATTTAGGGTCTTATTGAAAAGTCTATAGCATACTTTAGTTAAAATTTCTCAGTAGTGTAAAAAACACCCTTTTTACCATGTCATAATCAGCTCCGTTTTCAGCAAGCCCTTTTAGTCCATGTTCCTTTAAATGCTAATGAGCTCTGCTTACCCCGCCCCTCTCTTTCCTGGTGTGCCCAGCCATTCTCATGATACTGTTTACTTTATCCACAGAACTTGCTAACTAGCACGTTTTTAGAAAAGGCGAATCATATCAACTTTATGTACATCTGATGAACCCTTTAAGATATATTTAATATTTTTAAAGAACCTTTCAGTAAAGAGTTTTTTTTTCTTAATGTTAAGAATGTTTTAATAATCTAAATAACCTTTTCTATTATAAAGAAAATACAAAAATCTGACCAACCCCATACTATTGAATAAGGGTGTGTGTGTGCGTGTGTGTGAGTTGTATCAGAAACTGACCAGAATGTAATTGTCTCCTTGACCCCATTTCAAATTTAGCATACTGGCAATTCAAATATAGTGCCATGCAAGGTTTGATGTAAATCATGAAAAATATCATTGATGTAGCTCGTAAATTTGAATATATGCATATTCAAATGCATAAATAAGATTTGAGAGCTGCTGAAAGGGAAGAATACCAATGAATAAATTTCGGTTTGTCCCCCAACCCCACTCTGGTTTTGTACGAATTCAGGCAACTTGAAATATAGTTCACAAGTCACAGACGGTGTTTTGACTTTTAAGAGCATGACAGCCCCAGTTTTCAGTGCTATCTCAACAGTAGCCATTCTTATATTCAGAAATACAGTAGCTTTTTATGTTCCATGGGAAAAAGAAAATCATACGGGTTTGAAACGACATGAGATTGAAGGATAACATGACTTTTTATTATATTATCACCTTGGTGAATTTAGTGTGATATTTTAGGCACTAAACCCTAAACCCTACTTCACCTGTAAACGGTAATGAATCTGTTCTTTATTAGCATTTTTTTTTTCATGAAGAACATTTAATATCCAAATAATTCTATTACATAAAAGGTTCTTTATAGAAAATCTTCTTTAGATTATTAAAACATTCTTAACATTAAAGAAAAAAAAAATAAAGAAAAACAACTCTTTACTGAAAAGTTCTTTGGAGAACCCAGAATGGTTCTTGCATTGCTGTGAGAAAAGAAGAAGAAGAAAAAAAAAAAAAAAACGTTTGTAACCTTTATTTCGAGTGCATATGAAATACTAAATGCCATGATGCTAAAGTGTTTGGTCTGGCTGCTTAATGGACTAAGTCAAAAATCTCTGGTCTCTAGATATGTAGTATTTTTAATTAGTAACGTAAACAAACATTGTTGCATTCTGCTTTGCCATCAAGGTTTTTTTTTTTTTGTGTGGGTACAACCATGTATATTATCAGTCTCTCTCTTTTACACTGTTAAGCCTAGGAAAAATCCCACCAGTCTAGCCATTTCATTCTAGTGTGAAGATTGTTCATTGAAAATAATTGTGCCTCTGATATACTTGAGGAATCGACTGAACGCATCAATAGCTCTGTTTTTGTCTGTCCTTTCCCTGGACCTTTTTCTAAGTTCACTGCGTTTCTTGGAAAACACTCAGCTGTAAACAGTAGTGAAGTTATCAAGCAGAAAGGCAGATCTTTCCCTCAACTTTATAATGTCTTATCAGCTGAATTTCATATCATTAGCTCTCAGCTTATGTTAGCTGTCGCTAAAGTGTTACAGGTGATAATGGACTAATACTTGAAAACTCTTTCAATAAAGTTAAAGTTTCGACCTCGCTGTCTTTGACAAGCCAAAACCTGTCAAGGACCTTTACCTTTGGAAGGTATATTACAACTCTATCAAGGGTTTGATAACACTGACAAAGACACAAAAGGTTCATTTGTGCTGTGGCCTGAAACTGTCACTTGATTCTTGCTGACTTTTATGCTATGGCTAAATGAACTTGAAAATCCTTCTAACTGAATGGCTATCAAATCTTCCATTTGAAACAAATGGAAAGCTTGACCCTCATGTACGTAGAGTCAGGCAAGTCCAATGAGAAGGCTTGTGGTAAGCTCTAGGATTTGAGTTATTAACCCAGGCAATGCATTTGCGGCCGCTGTCCAAGGTACTGTCATTAACCTAATGTTCTGGTGGATGAAGCACACCATCTGACATGCCTTAGTATTGAATACTGAAGCTAGCCTATATTAAAATGCATAAGTAATTAAAGTAATAAAAAAATGTATAATTGTGTGCACAGAATATTTGCTTTTCATTGAAAAAAAAAAAAAACTTAACGTATCATGTTTTTTTGGACATGTACCATGCATGATAATGTATAATTACCATTTGTTAAATATGTTAATCATTCAAGACCAAAGTATATATCAAAATACCATACAATTACCATTTTTTTTACTGTACCTGTTTTTTAAATTAAATTAATATACATTTTTATTAAAAATATATATTTTGACACATTCATTTTCAAAATTAAAAATATATATTTTAAATATTCTCACATTGAATTATAGTGACAGGGTGATTGTAGGGAATCCGATTTCTATTTTGTCATACTGACACTCATTCACAACCCTAAATAATCTGTTCCAGCAGATGGCCTCATTGATCCATTCCGTATGCAAAAGCCTGCTTAAGCCATAGATATGTTTTTTCTTTCTTAAAAATAACCTGTTCTGCTCTAGTTTTAAGGTTATTTCATCTGAACTGCATTCCATGTTCTGAAAGCATATAAAGTATTGGTCATTAAGCTGTATTGTATATTGATGTATAACGATAAAAATAAAAAAAATATAGTGTGTAATTATTTACTAGGAAAAATTTTACATCCATGAAATATATATATTAATAACCATTTATGAGGGGTTTTGATGGCCACCTCCTACAAAGGTACTTAAGTATGGCAAACCATTTTAATGTTTACTTCTTCAGAACAACTACTATTGTGTTACTGTCTTTATTTTATTTATTTTTTAATTACTTTTTAATTATCTATTCTTGACTAGAAAATTCATCTATATAATTAATTTGCTACTAATAATAGTACCTATTTATGATAAACTAATATCTATCATAATTGTATGATATCTGTTATGAGTAACAGTTGAACTATGAGGTAAATATCTGATATATGAACCACAGATCACCATAGAATTCAATGACAAGCAAAAAGCAATTTATTGAAAAATTGAAAAAATAATTATACAAAAAAAAAAAAAAGAATTTTTTTTTTTTTAGGAATAACCTACATAGTAACATTAAATGAGTTTGATGGAATGTTTAAATGGCTTGCCATAACTTCAGAGCTGTCAGAGCTTCTCAGTGCAAGCCCAGCACAGGAGACTGACTGCAAGCCTTCTGAAAAACTCAAGGAAACTATTGCACTAACAAAAACAAAACTTGATGATGCTCAAGACTATTCGCATCAGTCCCCAGAGACAGACATACGTTTTTAACGGTGCAGAAATTGAAATCAATAGATACTTTCAATAGATACGTGTTTTTTCTTCTTCTTTTTCTTTTAGCTTTTTTTTTGTAAGTAATGCGCTGTAAAGTTGACATTACAGGAATATTCACGCTCTACTGCTAATGCACATGTGATGATGCTGCGCGACAAGACGAGAGAGTATGAGCTGTAATTCCACATGATGTGCATGGGACGACAACAGCCTTTCATTACAAAACCGATGCAAACGCTTTTAAAACCACTTTTAAGGAAATCTAAAGGCAGGAAGATGTTTTTTTCTTTACGCGCAAGATGGAACGGGGACAAATCGGACGCCTGAAACGTGAGAAGTGCGCCAAATTGCGACTATGACTTTACTGTTGAGTCTGGTGCGTTTGCAGCTTATGATCAGTAGAATCGAGATGCGCTGAACCCAACACAGTACAGGATGTATACAGAAACGCAACGCAGAGGGGAATGAAAGACTGTTATCTGTTAAGTGAAGGCTTTTGGCAAGCACTTGAGAAAAAGAGCGGAGAAATCTTGCGCACCTCTTGCTGTTTCTCAAACGAACTGTCACACGCGCTCTTTCTGAACGGAGAGTCTGCTTTGGGAACAACATGACACGGACGCGCTTCTGCTGTCATTAACGGGGACAAATCAAACCAACGCAGCGGCAATCCGATCAATAGACTATCGATAGACTCATATATAAGGCTAATCATCACGCCTGCTTATGTTTGCTTAACCTGTTTGGGAGAGTATGCTGTGGGACGATGAACAAACTGCTGACCAGGTACTGAAAGCAGAAACAGACATAATTAGACACTAATCTGTTTATAAGCAATATTAAGTGATAGTTAGACTAAATGTATGTCTTTTTTTTCCTTTTCTTTTTTTAGTCATATATTCATTGGGAAGATCTGTGGGAGTCCATGGGTCTATTTCTGAGCTACTCAAGAGATTTTTACATTGAAATTATGATATTTGTCTTTCAAGATGACTGCTGCAGTCAGCATAGCGTTAGACAAACCAGTTCAACTAGTTGCTCAGATTTCTGTGTAAGCACTCTCAGTTTGGCATGGAATTATGGGGTGACTGCTCAATCGACTCGGTGAAGAAGCCATGGATGTGAACTACTCCACGGTCCTGGACAGCAGTGTGACGCAGCGCAATTCGTCGAAGCGAGTTCTCACTGGTTGTTTCCTCTCGCTTCTCATCATGACCACCCTGCTGGGCAACACTTTGGTCTGCGCTGCAGTCACAAAGTTTCGGCACCTGCGCTCAAAAGTCACCAACTTCTTTGTTATATCGCTGGCTATTTCCGACTTGCTGGTGGCCATTTTAGTGATGCCATGGAAAGCGGCCACCGAGATTGTAGGGTTTTGGCCATTTGGCGCCTTCTGCGATGTATGGGTGGCCTTTGACATCATGTGTTCCACCGCCTCCATCTTGAATCTGTGCGTCATCAGCGTGGACCGCTACTGGGCCATTTCTAGCCCATTCCGCTACGAGCGCAAGATGACACCCAAGGTGGCATTCATCATGATAAGTGTGGCGTGGACGCTGTCCATCCTTATATCTTTCATCCCCGTGCAGCTAAACTGGCACAAAGCCCAAGCGACCAGTTACACAGAGCTGAACGGCACCTACAGCGAGCCTCCCCCAGACAACTGCGACTCCAGCCTTAATCGGACATATGCCATCTCCTCCTCCCTGATCAGTTTTTACATTCCTGTGGCCATTATGCTGGTCACTTACACTCGCATCTACCGCATTGCCCAGAAGCAGATACGCCGGATCTCGGCACTCGAAAGAGCAGCTGAAAGCGCCAAGAACCGCCACAGTAGCATGGGAAACAATGGCAGTATGGAGTCTGAAAGTTCCTTCAAGATGTCCTTCAAGCGTGAAACCAAAGTTCTCAAGACCCTCTCAGTCATCATGGGCGTTTTCGTGTGCTGCTGGCTGCCCTTCTTCATCTTAAACTGCATGGTTCCTTTCTGTAACCCCAACGGGAGCTCTGACTTCTTGTGCATCAGTTCTACCACCTTTGATGTGTTTGTCTGGTTCGGTTGGGCCAACTCCTCACTCAACCCTATCATCTATGCCTTCAATGCTGACTTCCGAAAGGCATTCTCCATCCTGCTGGGCTGCCATCGACTCTGCCCTGGCAGCAATGCTATAGAGATTGTGAGTATCAACAACAACGGTGGCCCTCCATCCACTTCTCAGTATCAGCGTAAGGGCCAAATCCCCAAGGAGGGTATCAACAGCAACTATGTGATCCCTCACAGTATCCTCTGCCAGGAAGAGGAGAACCAGAAGAGGGAGGATGACTCTGGGATAAAGACCTTTGAGAAACTGTCACCTTCCATGTCAGGCAATTTGGATAGCGATGCAGATGTCTCGCTAGAAAAGATAAACCCCATAACACAAAACGGGCAGCACAAATCCATAATCTGCTGAGTAATGGGTGAATTCTGACCCCAACAAAGAATCCTAGTTTCTATAAAGTACGGAATCCAAAAAAAAAAAAAAAAAAGCTTCACTGAAGACCTTAAAAACATTTCTTGGACTACATAAAACTTGTGGAAAACAAAAGAATGTTCCAATTGAAGGCACTTTATGCTGGATAACTATCTGCAAAATATTCGCAGCATTAATGTTTGACATTACCAGGTCAGTTATGGCAAGACATAAATGGAAAGTAATGTGAATAAACCATGTATGCATATGTATACATGTTATGCATTTAAAATGTGTATACATGCGCATGTCCATGTGGTTGTGGTAGAACTGCGGTTGTTAATATAAGGACAAGAGTTAGGTCACTAGTAAAATATCTTGTAGTTGAGTTTACGTAAATGGCTCACGAGTAGAGAAATTGGGTTGCGTCTACTGTCGACAATAAAATGTACATAGTGTTGTTTATATTTTTCACCATTTATCAGAGCTGGCTAAGTCAACATCTCCTAATGCTGCTAGTTGTGAAATTGTATGTGCAAACCACCCCATAATGTAACTTGAGAGCAGTAGCCATTCTCATCCTAGTCACCTATGTGTGCATTGGTTTGATGTCAAAGAAGTCGAAGAGCAGTGGGTTTTTCTGCTATGCGATTTATCAGCTGTGGAAGTGGCCATAATATTTGGATGTAATTTTTTATATTTTGATGTCAAAGACCCCTTCCTTACCCAACCCAGCCCCCTTCCTCACTGCCAACCCTTCGCTTGTCACAGTGCAGGAGAGCACAGCGAAAATACGATCCCAGTGGTAATCTCATCGATTTTCATTATTTGCACGCTTCAAAAGGGAAAAATATTTTATTTTAAACCCTGTGCACAAGAGACATGCTGGTGTACTTGTATCCATAAAAGTGTATTTAAATGATAGAAGAAGCCTCATGTGGATCCTAAATGTACAAAAGTAGTTCCAGGCACCACAACTGCCTTTAAACAGTTTCTTTTGCCAACTACGTGGATGAACTTTGCTCTAGGACAGTGTGAATTAGCTCTAATTCATAACGAAAAACTGTAATCGTGTCTTATGCAATGCATCTGTCCAGCTACTAAGAAAGATGTTGTGACCTTTCCGAAAACACTATAAGAAGCACTCTGTAGGTCTATCTAGCACTTCAAAGCATATCCAGGATGAAAATCATCTTGCATCATGCATATAGGTATTGTGCAGAACCCAGCCCCTGGACTGTTATGTCAGCTGTCAGATGGGTGGGAGTATGGTTACCAACATATATCCTTAGGTACATTGTCTCTCAATTTGCCTTGAAAAAATTGAACCATTTTAAATTGTTTCTCCCTGCCCAAACAGAATCTGTGGTGTATAAACTGCCATCCTAGTTTTAATAATTTGTTGAGCTGTTTTGTTATGTTATGCAACTGCCCTTGATCTAAGTTAATTCCAAAGCCTACCATCCAGTGAGCGCTTCCCTTGAACATCAGGATTTGCCTGAACTGATACACATGAGCTTGTTCTCAGAGTGCACTAGGAATAAATGCAGACAAAAATGATTACCGTAAATCAATCAAGATAGCTTTCAGATCAGTTTGCAACTTTTTAACTGATCCAAACCAATTTAGTTCCCATTGACTCTCATAACCAACATAGTTCACATTGACTATAAAGAGAAAGTCTCTCATATTTCGCCTTCGGTAATACCCAGTGCCAAAATGCTGAGGACATCATGATCAGCAGCCTTTGCCAGCTTCCTTCTCACTTACCCTAATACTCTCCTCGTCTCTAAAAGCTTGAAAGATATGAACAACAACCACTCTATATGTTTGACTCCAAACTATATGAATTGAGTAAATATGTTTGTGTGACTTGGACAACTTGGAGAGAGAGAGAGACTAGATGAACAGACTTCAGTACACATATTTGTCTAAAATTGGACATCTGCTCCAGGGAATTTTCCAGAAGACTCTGTTTACTAATCCGCCTGTCAAAGACCCGTTCTTCACAATGCTGCTGTAGAAATATTCAGCTATATGTTTTATAGAAAGTTTTTTAGCATTTAGCATTTTTAGCTTAAATGCTAATGATGGAATACATAAGATAGTTTGTTTCAAGTCAGTTAAGTAACATCAGATTTATTTTCTCCAATGAGGCGATTCGCATTTAAAATCAACTTTTGTGACATTCTGAAAAGTTCCAGATGCTTCTTTTATTGCAAATGCTAAGGTATTCCCTGAAACACTGGGGAATCATGGGTGGTCTTTTAATTAGAAGTGAATAAAATAACAGTAAGCCAAGGTTTTTTTTGTTTGTTTTTTAACCAAAGATTGCAGGTTTATCTTTTGATTTTGCAGGTGCTGTTCTAAATACTTAGACAAACCAGTGATTTCAGGTTGAGAGCTGTTTTTCTCTGTTCCTTCCGGAGGAGGTTGAAAATGACTGTTGGTGACTGGTGAGAGTTTACGATACTGTGTGACAGTGGCAGCACAAACCCCTTGGATCATAACTTTATCAGCTGCGTTGTACCACTATTTATGGACATTCATTCCAAGGTGACACAACCTTAACCTCAGATGCTCAACGAAATTAGCGCATTGTAACATAAACTGGAGAAAAAAACACATGTTGTAAGATGTTAAAATAGAGATGTGAACACAAGTGCTTTTTATCTTTAAGTCCTTAATCGTGAGTAGAGAAAACAAATGTATTTTGTTGTTTTCATGTGGGTTTCTCATGCACTGAACCAGTTTCCGTGATTCCATAAAGTAGGAAGTGTTCCTGGATTAACATGTTTTGTTCTGGAACAACATTCTTGTGCTTTTGTGAACATGAACTAACCCCAAAACCAGACAGAAATATTTGGCTGATAATGTTTTTGAAGCCCCAACCCCAGCCTTGAAGGAATACTCTGGGTTCAGTACAAGTGCAAACAAACAGCATCTATTACCCCCCCCCCCCCCCCCAAAAAAATAAAAGATTAATCTCTTGTTTTCATCTCTCATTATAGAAAGGCATTTGTTAATGACCATTAATTGGAACAATTTTTAAAGGACAGCAAAAATTTGAAGCTTATAGTTTAAAAAAAGTGCAGTTTTAAAGTGTTAAAATCGTTTTCATAATTTTTACAGTAATTTAATGTTTTTGTGATGACAAAACTGTAAAGCTGGATACGACTTTACACAGAAAAGGTTTAAAGGCCCCATTAATTGCAACTGTAATCCAAAGTTTTGCTTTTTAAACAAAATAAAGGACAGGTGGAAATTCATATTTGTGGTAATCAACATCAACTGTACTTCACTTGTACTGAATCTGGAATATTCCCATTCCTGTCCCCAAACCTAGTCTAAAAATCTGAGTGGTTGACAGGAACGTTGTCCCAGGTCCACTAAGGATGTTGATCCCGAAACATGTTCTACCTGGAAAAATCACGGTTGCTGTACAGGTTCATATGTGTGCTGCAGTTCTTCAAGATATACCATACAAATTTATTACAGTAGTTTACAGTTTGTATAAAACGGCCCCTTTCTATTTGCAAAATAAAAGTGTATGTTGTTTTTCTAATCTTGTTTGCTGTATATTTTCCCTTGTTTTCACTTTATGAGAAGCCGCAGAATCTGTTATGAGATATGTCACTTCCAATTCTTTATTTAAAGGTCAACTCTTTGCAGAAAATCAATTGTTATTGATTACACCATCAATGACTTTTGTCAGCAAGAAATGTGTCCTGAATCGGGATTTAAATAACATTTTGTACTGAAAAGGAAATCACATCCTTTGATTGATAAATTTTTTTTTAACAATTATTGTTATTCTGAGGCCAGAAGGCTGTGCGATGAAAGGTATGAGGAGTGATGTGACATGTCATTGGGCCCCATGGAGTAAAATGAAGTTAAGTGTTTTATCCGAAAGCAAAGTAGGATGGTCAGACAGGAGACTAGAACATTAGTATCAGTAACTCAAGGGCAAGAACTAACTTTTACTCCCCTGCTGATCCACCTGGATATGAATCAATGACATGGGTTCACCCAAAAATAATTTTAAAATGAATTCTTACATTATTTAAAACCTGTCCGCAACCTGAATGGGGGAACTACCCCTTTAATTTGCTCTACTACCTGTGAGCATTCTGTGATAAGACTCTCATCTTAATTACAATTTTCAAACCGGATCCCAGTAGAATTTGAACCTTGAAGTGTTATTTTACACTGAAAGTTAGCAAAAAGATTTTAGTGCATAATAAAGATGATGCACGCAGGAGTTCAGCTTTAGTTATAATATTTGTTGAAGGTCAAAATAAATGAGGAGAAGATGTGAACAAAAATTATACACAATCACAAACATACCTTTGCGGATGGGTTTAGATTTCTCAGAGGATCCCAGAGTTATCCAAAGAACAGTTGGCAATTTGCTCCATAATTTATACTGATGTGAGAAAAACAGATGTGTTCAATTCATATGAGATTATAATCATAAAGTAAGTCTGGGAAAAACTCAAATTTACCTGACCTCTCCTGAGGGAAGACTAGTCCTGTCTGAATAGGACAATTTCAGAAATTACATGCTAACAAAAATACGTTGTACCTAATTTATGTGTTATTTATATGCTCCTATAAGGACGTATACAAATAATATAAAATATATAAAAATGTTACAATAAAAGTAGTCCATATAACTTGTGTACTATTTTCCAAGTATTCTGAATCCATAAAATACTTAAGCTTGAGTAAAACAGTCTACTTCAGTTGCAAAGAAAGGAGCAGCCAGGACATTCTGCTAAATATCTTAATTTTCATTCATTCTTTATTTTTTATTTATTTATTTTTATTATTATTTTTTTGTTTTGCACAGTCAGATTTTCAAATTGTTGTATCTCAACCAAATATTGTCATATTCTAACAAACCATACATCAATGGAAAGCTTATTTATTTATCAAAAAAAAAAAAAAAAGACACTTAAGACTGGTTTTGTGGTCCAGGGTCATATATATACTGCAAATACTATTTATAACTGCAAATGCCAGCTGTGTACTGTGACTTTAACGTTGTAACAGCATCATGCTGTAGAATCTCAGCAATATATATAGACTGGTTTTGTAGTCCAGGGTCCAATAAACTTAACTAGTACTCTAAAAATTACTGTGACATTATAGTAACTAGTAGCCAAGCAATATATGGCATATTCATATTTTTAGTAGGTATATTTTGGATGCTAGATGAATTAATAGCAAAATAGCATAAAAGCACAAAACACGTGATCAAACACTTTTTTCAAAAACATTTTTTTTTTGCACATTTCATTGTATTGCCATTTTAACAGGTTGCTCCGAATGCTTAATTGACTTAGAGAAAAGAGCATTTTTCACAACAGCTGAATAAGTAAAAGCCAGTGCACATGGAGGTTGCCTTTAAGGCATTTTGGGTTGGCTCTTATTTTAATCCATAAGGCTTTGCAGTGCTGGCCATTCAAGTGTAAAATACAGTATCATGAATAGTCAAATGCATTGCTCTCCATCGGTGCCTGTTTGAGAATGTGATGAGTAATAATAGCCATGGGCCCAGCACACACCCCTGAGGGCCCTCAACTGAAAATATATGACCTGTTCTTTATTTCTGAACGGACGCAACATACAAACCCACCAACATGCACCGAAGTTCACAAGGTCCCCCGTTTGGAAAAACACATAGTCAAGGTTAATGACAGGCCCAGGGCAATGCTCATTGTGGTGGAAAAGGGATGTCTATGAGCTGTTGTAATGTACTTATGTAACTGGCACTCGGGCCTCGATTTCACCACTGAGTGCTGCTTCGGAACCAGCGCTTCCAGAGCGTTCACTACAAAAATATCACTTATGCAAAGACACCAGATCCCCTTTGCTTTCAGTGGTAGGTGGATGTTGTAACTTCAGTTCTGGCTGTTCACCGGTTGCGGAATAACACAATTTAATTGTGTTAAATTAAATAACAGGACCCATGTGACAGCTGTAGCATTCCTATTATTTCCAATATGAGTCAGCAGTGCGTAAAAACACAAATAACATCGCTCTTGCCAGTTTTGAAGCTGTGATGCCCTTGCTGAAAGGCAGTGAGATAGATAACAGCGTGAAGTGACTTTGAGCATTGCTTCACGGTCTCTCTAAGAACGGAGTGCTTTTGCTTACTGCAGCTAGCTTAGCATCAGAGACAGCAGGTAAACAAAGCTTTCACGTTCAGTGTAAACAGAGTGCATTATAGTTGTCTCCGCAGCTGAGGAAGTTGAAATATTAATGTGGCAATTTGAAGAGGACTCAAATATTCATTTGTTTACAGTTGTGACACTTCCTGTGTTGTTGCATTTTTAGCTAAAATGCCTTGACTGCTGCAGTCGTGCTTGGAAGTGATGCACTCCAATAGCTCACGGTAAAGCTTAGTGTGGTGTGCATTCAGTGCTTTTTTCCAGCGCTGTAGGCATTCTGACATTATAGTGCTGAATTGATTGTCAGTATCTGGCTGACTGTGGCCATCCAGTTCTTGGGTTTGGTGACAGGGGATGTTGCAAACACCTGTTTGGCAACAACAGCACACTAGAGGCATTATAAACAACCTGCAAAGTGGGCTTCAGTATTTAGATATCTTAAGTATATTCCAGATTGTGGATATGCTCAGACAGAAGGGCTTAGGGAATGCATCAATATATCCCTTTAAGAAAATGGAGAGGAAATTTGCAACAAACTCTCATGATAATTAGTTTAAATATATATATATATATATATATATATATATATATATATATATATATATATATATATATATATATATATATATTTTTTTTTTTTTTTTACATTTTGGGGAATTTGTGGCTAATTATTATGATCTGTTATGCTCCACTGAGGGCTAAATTTAGAGGTGGACCTTCATGCTAATGTTTTGTTTTTAAAGACAACCCTAACACATCATATCAGTTCATGCATAATCACACCCTTGTAAATGTTTTCTCATGAGGCTGGGTTGTATTACTTCAACTGGGTTTAAATTCCGTATGTAAAGTAAATACACTCAAACAAATAGCATTTTCAGACTTTATGCATAATTAGACAAGATTATGCACAGTGTGCATGGAAATAAACAAAAAAATTATATTTTACTTTATGATATTTACTTTTATCCTTATTTTTCTCATCCATGTTAAGCTTGCATTCTAATGACACTATTCTGTCCTGGTAAACAAGCACATCAGCTTTTGAAAACTCCATTAGTAGAAAACCGTTAGAGGCAAAGTTGTTCATTGTTGTGTACAATGCCCTACAATACTGATAGAAATCTTTTCATACAATAAATAATGAATTGTCCTGCCTCTGGAAGATCATCATTAGCTTAAAACAGGATATTTCATATTGTCATGATATATATTTAAAATAAATGAGGAAGACATGGAAGGGAAAATATTTCCAAGACAAATATAATGTGACCTATATTATTAACTAATGAAATAACTAACTGACTATCCACATCTGTTTTAATTCAATTATGTTTTATTAAATAATGTTACAATTCCATTATCACAATAATGGGTTTCATAACATTTAAGAGGAAACACAATGTACATTTGGCAAATTTTATGTTATGTTATTTTGCTGTATTTTGGATCAGATAAATAAATGATTGGTGAGCAGAAGAGAAAAAAATAAAATAAAAATAAAAATAACTTTTTGACTGGTAGTGTATATTTAAATATGTAATAATCTGGAAAGTTTCATGTATGAGGGGTTGGAAGAGACCTCAGTAGATTTGAACTGAGAAAACAAATAATCTGCTTTGGGATTCTTGTACTCAGTCTTTGGTTCTTCTGTGTTGTCTTTGCTGTCATCGTACTGGAAAGATCTTATTAGTATATTTGATAGTTGAACTTACCCTATAAGAAAAGAACAAAAAAGAACTTCAGCATCGGTACATCAAGGTCATAAAAAGCATAATTTAAGGTACTGTTAATTTCTATATATGTATATATATATGTATATATATATATATATATATATATATATATATTTAACCTTGAGAATAAGTAACGGCACTACTAGTAAAGCATGCAAATTTCTATTCATTTTTGACTTGGTTGCATTAAAACAAATCTTGACTCCAATCCTTATGTTACTCATTCAGGCTTTGGTACGTCCATCAATGTCGTTCTTCTTCAAAGCATCTTACCCAGCATACTCCTCTTGAGCCTGGTTTGTGCTTTCTGGGGAACAGCACTTAAAACGCATAAGCTAAGAATAAAACAGTGGCGATGTGCTCTCCCAGACCCACTCCAGCAGTGTTTAAATGGGTGTAGAGAGTCCACTGGGAGATCCTTCCACTGGCTTCTTAATTCATCTCATCTCTGTCCTGAGCACCCGGGGAAAACAAACTAGTAATCCACCCTCCCACCCTGAAAGAGCCAGAAATACTCTCTCTATTGGCGTGTCAAGGAACGAAATCTGCTTCAAACACACATTAGTCACTCTGGAGGAGCACTGTGTTGCATGTGTGGAAACGTACTCGGTTACTAAACGTAACCTCGGTTCTCTCTAGAAGAGCGAACGAGTACTGCGTCTTAGCTAAGACGCTACGGGAAAAGTCTCTTTTCACGAAATACTGAAGCAAAGAATTATCCTTAATTTTGTATTTTTGTAAAGCGCATTTGCAGCAGTACACAGCCATAGGCGAGACGGCTCGTTCGCTCATTGGTTTGTTCTGCGGCAACTGCACAGCCTATCGAGCGCGGGCTGATGCAACATCAGAGCTTCGCGCCCTTCTTGCCACTTCCCGCCGAAACGGGTGTGGCCCAACCTATAAAAGGAGCTCGAAAAGGCTGACTCACCTGATTTATTTCATCGCCGAAGCGAACCAGAGTGAATCGTGCGCACGGCAGAGAACGCAGTACTCGTTCGCTCTTCTAGAGAGAACCGAGGTTACGTTTAGTAACCGAGTAGGTTCTCTTACGAGAGCTCTCTCGTACTGCGTCTTAGCTAAGATGCTACGGGAACCCAATGTAAAACGCCGTGCGCGCAGGGATCACACACCAATAAACCTGAAGCAACGCCCAGGATTTACAGTGCACAGTCACCTGAGGGACTCACAGAGAGTCCAGGACAGAAAAGGGAAAAAGCCCTCCGTCCTATATCTACCAGCATCCGTAGATGCGGCAATATGACATCACACAGCCGAGGCAAGGCCTGACCAATGTGGCAATGCGGGTCTTACGCAATACTGCCCATATAACAGTCGGCAGCGCATAGCGCTCGTGAACTCAGAATTCCCCTCAGGGCCCTGATTCGACTATACGGACAACAGCCTTGCTTGCAAGGCGGGGATCTCCAGGTTATAGAACCTGATAAATGTAGACGGCGAGGCCCAACCTGCCGCCATACATATATCCTGCAAGGAGATCCCAGTAGACCATGCCCACGACGAGGCGACGCCTCTTGTGGAGTGTGCTCTGACGCCCAACGGGCACTGAAGGCCCCTGGAAGCGTAAGCTAACGTCAGGCGTCAACTATCCATCTGGATAGAGTCTGTCTCGAAACAGCCATTCCCTTGGAACGTCCACCGAACGAGACAAACAGCTGCTCCGTCTGCCGAAAGGCAGCAGAGCGAGACACATAAGCTCTTTAAACCCTGACAGGGCAAAGAAGACTCGAGTCTCCATCCTCCCCTGACACCGGCAGGGCAGACAGGGCAATAACCTGAGCCCGAAACGGTGTGTTGAGGGATTTCGGCACATAACCGTGCCTAGGTTTGAGTGTGACCCTTGAGTCATTGGGCCCAAACTCTAAGCACGACTGGCTCACCGAGAGCGCGTGCAAATCACCCACATGCTTCACAGAAGCGAGAGCCAACAAGAATACTGTCTTGAACGACAGATGCTGAAGGCTAACCGATTGGATAGGCTCAAAACGGGGACCCTTCAAGGCCTCCAAAAACCGCCGCGAGGTCCCACATAGGGACTGACGGAGGTCTGGGAGGATTCAGCCTCCTAGCTCCTCAGAGGAACCGGATGACTAAATCGTTCCTTCCTATTGACTGACCGGACGCCATTTCAGAAAACACCGTGAAGGCCGCCACATAAACTTTGAGCGTGGATGGGGCTCTGCCCTTATCCAACAGCTCCTGTAGGAAGGAGAGGACCTCCGTCACCTCACAACTAAGGGGTGAATAACCTCGAGCTGTGCACCAGCTGGAAAACACTGACCACTTCGAGGCATACAGATGTCGTGTCGACGGAGCTCTAGCCTGAGTGATGGTATTTAGCACTCCCACTGCGAGATCAGCGGGTAACCGTTGAGCGCCCACACATGGAGGGACCACAACTCCGGTTGAGGGTGCCAAATCGAGTCCCTGGCCTGCGAGAGGAGGTCCCTCAGGGACCCCCCAGCCGGCCACGGGGCGACATCTGCTAACTGCATCTAATCTGGGAACCATGGTTGGTTCTTCCAAAGAGGTGCTACAAGCAGTATTGAACATCTCGTTTCTCTCACCCGTTCTATCACCTGCGGAAGGAGGGAGACGGGAGGGAACGCATAAAGCGAGCAGCACGGCCATCTCCGTGACATCTCCGTTTATGTAGGACACCACGGACATGTTGTCCGCACGGACTACGACGTGGTGATCCTTGATATGGGGACAAAAGCGCGTCAGCGCGTTCTCCACTGCCAGCATTTCCAGGCAGTTGATATGATGGAGCTGTTCCCATTCTGACCATAGGCCAAAGGACGGTCTGCCTTCGAGCAGCGCTCCCCATCCCGAAGTGGAGGCGTCCGTCGACACCATTTTCACACTCGGGGAAGTCCCCAGGCTTACACCTGATCGGTACCAGCCGTTCGCTGTCCAAGGTGCTAGAGCCGCAACACAGCTCTGATCGACCTTGAAATGCAGCCGGCCAGACGCCCACGCTCTGCGCGGCACCCGAGCCTTCAGCCAGAACTGCAGGGGGCGCATGCGGAGCAGGCCCAGCCGCAGAACCGGAGATGCTGAGGCCATGAGACCCAGCATCTTTTGACAGTGTTTGAGCGACACGGTCGCGCCGCAGTGGAAAGAACTCGCTGCGCGCTGAATGCCCATCGGTCGCTGTTGTGACAGCCGCACCGTCATGGAACACGAGTTCAGAACCATACCCAGAAACAGGATCGTCTGACTGGGGTTCAGCGAACTCATCGCCCAATTGACACTGAGGCCGAGCTTCTCGAGGTGATCGAGTAAAACAGCCCTGTGGTCCACGAGCTCCGCTCGTGATCGGGCCAGAACCAGCCAGTCGTCCAAATAATTCAGCACTCGTATGCCTCTGAGTCTGAGAGGTGTGCTGCGCATTTGAGGCGGGGAGCGCGCTGATCACAGCGGGCAGATCGCTCCTCCTCAACCCCGTCCCGGCGCTTAACCGACTGGGGGAAGGCTGAGCAGGTCCCGTGGGACTCGATATGTCTGCGAGTAACTGTGGGCTGCATATGTGCACATTTACCAATTTCAACTCGCTGTCTGCCTGTGCAGAGCGTACTTGCACGGGCCTCGTTTTTACAGAAGCCACGCGCCGTATGTGACATAGTGTATGTGGGCACTGGGGAGTGGGCATGTTTACTATGCGGCACGCTCGACCGATCTGTGTCGATCTTATGTGCGCGAGCCCTGTGTGCAGGGCTGTGCTTACATGTGGAGATGGGCACTGAGGAGTGGGCATCGTCACTGCATTTATAGCACCATCGGCCGTGGCCGGACGAGCGTGCACGGGTTTTGTTTTTTACAGAAACCACATGACGCGTGTGACTTAGTAATTGTGGGCACTGAGGGGTGGGCACGCTTACTAAGCAGTGCGCGCGATCGACTTGAGTCGCTTTTATGGGCGCAGGCCCTGTGTGCAGGGCTGTGCCTACATGTGGAGATGGGCACTGAGGAGTGGGCATCGTCACTACATTTATAGCACCATCGGCCGTGGCCGGACGAACGTGTACGGGTTTCGTTTTTACAGAAACCACATGACGCGTGTGAAAAAGTGATTGTGGGCACTGAGGAGTGGGCATGTCTACTATATAGTGCGCGTGATCGACTTGAGTCGCTTTTATGGGCGCGAGCCCTGTGTGAAGGGCTGTGCTTATATGTGGAGATGGGCACTGAGCAGTGGGCATCGTCACTACATTTATAGCACCATCGGCCGTGGCCGGGACACCAGAGATTACACCTTTTTCGGGAAATATCTGGGTAGCCGTGATAACGGTTTTCGTGTGCAGGCAAGCGGGCAACCGTACAGGCTTGCGCATTGCAAAAAACGCTGAAACAGTCACAATCTCTGGAACTGAAACAGCGGCGCGCTTAGGTGAGAGCCCGGCCACAGCGGAACTCGTACACCGGCGCTTCGATGAAGCAGCCATCGTGTGTAGTGCCGACGCAGCGTCATGCAGCATGCATAGATGGCTTTCCTAGGATGGCTTCGGGGCTCCCAGCCTCACCGTAATCCTCTTCCGCGGTCCCCGCGGCGCGGGGCGACGGCCGGTAGAGCGAGAACGGGGGTCTCGAGCTGGGTTGCTGAAGCTGTTGTGATAACGGCTTTTGTGTGCAGGCAAGCGGGCAACTGTGCAGGCTTGCGCATTGCAGAAAACGCTGAGACAGTCACAATTCCTGGAACTGAAACAGCGGTGCGCTTGGGTGAGAGCTCGGCCACAGCGGAACTCGTACACCTGCGCTTCGATGAAGCAGCCATGGTTAGTAGTGCCGACGCAGCGTCACACAGCAGGCTTTAGATGGCAACACCGCTTTTGCCGCCGTCCAGTGGAAGGCGGCGATGCCAGCAGCTTCAGAATGGCTCATCCTGCTGATGTGCTTTCTCAGACGGCGCTTGCTTCCTCCGTGATCCAGCGATGCGTGAGCTTCGCTGAAGAGATTAAAAATCAGGTGAGTCAGCCTTTTCGAGCTCCTTTTATAGGTTGGGCCACACCCGTTTCGGCGGGAGTGGCAAGAAGGGCGCGAAGCGCCCTTATTGGTCTGATGTTGCATCAGCCCGCGCTCGATAGGCTGTGCAGTTGCCGCAGAACAAGCCAATGAGCGAACGAGCCGTCTCGCCTATGGCTGTGTATTGCTGCAAATGCGCTTTACAAAAATACTAAATTAAGGATAATTTTTTGCTTCAGTATTTCGTGAAAAGACTTTTCCCGTAGCGTCTTAGCTAAGACGCAGTACGAGAGAGCTCTCGTAAGAGAACCCAAGGACACTTGGAGGACACTAGTGTGACACAATCTATTTATTAACTTCAAGCATGAGTAATGTCAGTTCTTTCTGCTCGTCATTCCGGGGCTTTGTCAGATGTTTCTGTAGAATATCGTATCATAGACAGGGATGAATGGATATCGCTCTCCCCTTATGAATATTAATGAGATTTAGTTGATGAGACACCCTGTGTGCAGTGCAGTGCTGATCATAACAGACCGCTGAAAGACACGGTCAAAGCTATACACTAGTTGGACTTGTGCCTATAAGAAATGCAGACATAAATGACACAAGATCACAGATGGCTGGGTCAAGATGTAACCTAGTGTGACGTGCTTTAGACATGCAATTCATCTGATTAATATAATACCCTCAGTATTAACTGGCATGCTTTGGAAATGAGATTTTCTTGTTTTGTTTTGTTTTTTTATGAAAATTGATGAAAAGGGATTGAGGAACAAATTTTATTAACAAAACCACCAAGGCTGCATTTATTTATTGTTAAAAAGGTAAAAAAACAGTAATATAGTAAGATATAATTAAAATGTAAAATAAGTTTTCCATTTTAATATATTTAAAAATGGAATTTATTCCTGTGATGCGCAGCTGAATTTTCAAGAGCCATTGCTTCAGTCTTCAGTGTCACATTGATCTTCAGATATCGATCTAATAAATATTAAACTTTAGGCAGCAAAAAAAAGTTTTTGACAATAAGAAGAATCACTATAAATAACTGAGCATATGATAATTAATAATTGATAACAATTCACCACCTAATCAGAATATTAAAATGATTTCTGAAGTATTATGGGACACTTTTATATGAAATAGTAATTCAGAATACCTCAATAATGTAAAGTATACTGTACCATACTACCATATCATATTGTATTAATAGAAGTGTTGTTATAAGTTCATTAACTGTTAAATGATCAAAACATAAATAACACATATTATAAACATGACTTATGACATGACCGTCCATTAAAATGTATCAAAGTGAATGTGGCTATTATTTGCGGGACAATGCAAAAAATAACTGATTAATACAACTACCCTGATATTAGAATGACAATTTTTATTAAATTATAAAAAAAAAAAAAAAAACTGTAATTCATCAAAAACAAACAGACAAACACAATTTGTTTGAATGTATGTTTGTTTTTCCTCATTCTGGTGCAATTTTCAAATGAAAGGTGTACATTTTCAAAACTGATCACACTTGTAACACTGGCAATCTTTCAAAACCAGTTCCTATCCTTTCATTACAATTACAATTACATTAATCACTGTTTCAAAACACAAGATACGATAAGTAATGTGTAATAAAAACTTATGATGTCACCGAAACCGCATATAATTAATATAAAATGAAGTTTGCAATATCCGTCAAGTATGTAATCAAAAGTTGTTGAAGATATGACGTAAATGTGGTGTGTGGAATAGTTTGTTGCCATACAATAAATGTTCTCACTTTACCATATGTACAAATGTCTATACTGTATTTTCGCCCTGCCAGGGTGCCTTACAGTGATTTGCCAGTCTCTACCATGGTAAAACCTCTGTTTACAGTCCCACATACTGTGACGTAAAATGCTATATTCGATGCTATCTGTTTCCCTCGTTCAGATGTGTCTGTGATCAATGTGAAGGCACATATTCAAAGATTGCTTCATCTCTCTTGTACTCTCTCTCTCTACGTACATATACTTTATTTATAAGAACTCTCTCTCTATTTCTCTCTGTCTTTTTTGTTGCCACTCTTATTTCTCAATATCTAATAAATGAGAGGCAGGTACAGTTTGCATATTTAAAGGCATCATACATTCTGTTAATCTTGTCAACAAATTCAAACGCATCAGTTTACATGTGCATTATAGCATAATCTCATCTCCTGACTACTTTCTAGTTCTATCTTGACTTCAGAATGAACCATAAATCATAAAGTACAGCAAATGGACTGGAATTAATACAAGCTAGCTGTAGCAGAGAGCAGTTTCATCTTAATGATGAATGAGCTCTAAAATCAGCGTGAATCATCAGCCTGCAGGTGACCATACATATTCTCACTCCCAAATTTAAGAAGCGCTACAATTACCATGCAACATCACAGCAGCAATAGAGATTGTGAAGTAGATATGCATGGTTTCTGATCATCGTTATACAATTTTGTCGTGTATCACTGTATTTTATGTAATGGACAAAATGTTTCACAAATGATGCTTCTGTAAATGCTAAGTGCAAGTATAAATGATCGTATAATTTCTGTGGTTAGTCATTAGGGTTTATTTTAGAATTAGTAATTATTTATAATATCTAATAATATATAGTTAATAGCTTGCTTATTTATTTTTTCATTGGGTAAGTTCAGTCTTTAGTAGTTTGCTGCTTGTCACAGCTGCATTCCACGCACCATGATAATAAAACAGATGTAAATACTCTTACTGATATTGGAAATCTATGCTTCTTCTCTTTTGAAAAGCACAGGCAGCCTCCACTGCTGTGTGCCCACTGTTGGTTTAGAGGCGAATCCTGCCTACAGTATATATGCGCCTACTTGGAGTATGTTTACATCAAACATTTCAAGCAAGATTCAAGGGATCAAGGAAAAATATCCATACAGACAGCATTCAAATTATACCAAAGACACTTTATTTTAAAGACCAATTCTTACAATTAACTAGTTGCTTATTGGCAGCATATTACTAACATATTGGTTGTTTATGAATACTTATAAAGCACATATTAATGCCTTATTCTGCATGATCTAGATGCCTCTATCCTACCTTAACATAACTACTACCTTACTATTAATAAGCAACAGATTAGGATTTGTTAAGGGAAAAGTCATAGTTTAAAGTTAGTGATAGTGAGACTTGGTTCCCAAATTCTAGTTCTATTTGTCCAAAATGTCTTTGTAAAAAACAAAGATGTCATATTTAGGATCTGATGAATTTCTGGTGTTTTAGGACATACTGCTGTCATAATCATAATCCATTCATGAGCTTTAGTTACTAAACTGGCAGTGAAATACTGACACCTCAGTCTGCAGATAGAATATGTATTATTTAAATAAAATGTACATTCTTATTTTATATTTGAAACTATTCGTTTTTTAGATACAGTAAAATCAGAAATATTCTATCTTATTATAATTCAAAGAGCTGCTTTCTATTTTAATGTATTTTACTTTTTTCTCTCCCTCTCTCTCTCTAAATTCACATTATCCTTCAGAAATAATTATAATATTAAAAATTTATAAAATAGTGAAAGCTTTGTTCATCTTTGGAACACAATTTAAGATATTTTGGATGAAACCCGGGAGGATTGTGACTGTCCCATACATTGCCAAGTAAGTTACACTGTCAAAGTCCAGAAAAGCATGAAAAGCATCATCAGAATAGTCCATCTGCCATCAGAGTTTCAACCATAACATTATGAAGCGACGAGAATACTTTTTGTACACGAATAAAACAAAAATAATGACTTAATTCAACAATTCCTTTGTCAAGTCTCTTCTGTGTCTCTCCATACCACTCAAACTGCCTCTGCTCTTCTGTGTTAGCCGTGCCACAATGATGTGCAGTTTTCTTTCAAATCAAAGCATAAATACATGTAACAAAAAAAAACCTGTCAGAGATTAGGAGAGAGGACCCAAAAGTAGAAGGCGATTTCAACAGTTTAATGAGGATTCTCAAAAAAGCAGAAGGTAACACAGGTAGCTGTTGAGGCAGTATGATCAAACACAAAGGCTTTGGGTAATAACTCCAACTGATAATAGTCTCAGCCCCACAGGAACAGAAAGTCTTTCAGCTGAGTAGCAACACGCAAGCACGGAAACGCCAATCGTGGACCACTCACGTAAACAGAGGTAAGGAAGAGGGTTATGGATATGCAACATCAGGCAATAATCTGACAAAGAACAGAGGAAGGGAAAGTCTAGAAATAGAGCGTCTAATAAGCGAAGGTAGGAAACAGGTGCGGGGAGAGAGTTGGAATGAGATGATGGAGAGCAGCTGAAGGTGAGTAGGATAATGAGCTAGAGTGTGAGAGCGAGTAATGAGAGGCTAATGAGAGAGAGAGAGAGAATACCAGGATCATGACAGTACCCTCCCCTCAAGGAGCGCCTCCTGGCGCGATGGAGGAGGGCTGACGGGAGCGGTAGAAGTCATCAATCAGCGAGTGGTCCAGGATGTACCGGGATGGAATCCAACTTCTTTCCTCAGGACCGTATCCCTCCCAATCGACCAGGAACTGGTGGCCACGGCCCCAAGGTCTAACATCGAGGAGCTTGCGAACCCTATAGGCAGGAGTGCCCTCAACACGAATGGGAGGGATGGCGGAGTGGGGAGGGGGGGGGGCGGCAACGGGTTTAATGCAAGAGACATAAAAGACAGGGTGAATGCATTGGAGGTTGGAGGATAATTTGAGTTTGACAGCGATAGGACTGAGAACGTTAAGGATACGGAACGGCCCGACGAATCTGGGAGCCAATTTACGCGACGGAGACTGAAGGGGAAGATTTAGGGTAGAAAGCCAAACCCTCTGGCCCACGGAATAGCGGGGGCTCTTGATACGGCGCTTATTAGCAGCCTGCCGAGTACGAGTACGAGTCTTGCATAGGGCGGATCGGACCCTTCTCCTAGTACGTCTAGCGCGTTGAATAAAGGCAGTGACAGATGGAACTCTACACTCAGCGTCTTGTGAGGAAAAGAGCGGAGGTCGGTATCCGAGGCAACACTCGAAAGGGGATAAGCCTGTGGCAGAGGACGGAGCGGAATTGTGCACGTACCCTGCCCAGGGGAGCTGTTCTGACCAGGAGGCGGGGGTTACGGAAAGCAAGACTACGGAGGATACGCCCTATCTGGTTGGTCTGCTCGGCCTGGCCGTTAGTATGTGGATGGAAGCCGGAGGAGAGACTAACCGACGCTCCTATTAGGCGACAGAACTCCCTCCAAAAGAGAGAGGAAAATTGGGGACCCCTATCGGAGACGATATGGGTGGGGAGCCCATGAATCTTAAAAATCTGGTTGACGACGATCTGGGCTGTCTCCTTTGTGGACGGGAGCTTGGGTAGCGGGATAAAGCAGGCGGCCTTAGAGAACCGGTCAACGACTGTAAGTATCACGGAGTTTCCCTCAGAGGAAGGAAGACCAGTGATAAAATCCATGGCGATGTGTGACCATGGACGCGACGGTAAAGGAATGGGGCGTAGTAAACCCGCAGGGGGCGAATTACCTGACTTAGTCTGGGCGCAGATAGAGCATGAAGCGATAAAACGGCGTATGTCACGTTCAAGAGAGGGCCACCAGAACCTTTGGCGGATAGCTGCGATGGTGCCCCTAACGCCAGGATGGGCGAACAATTTGGAGGCGTGACCCCATTGGAGGACGGCGAGACGGGCGGAAGGGGGAACGAATAACAGGCCCCTAGGACAAAGACGGGGAGTGATAGTGTGAGCTAGAGAGCGTTTGACCAATCGTTCGATTCCGCAGACAGCTGCACCCACCACCATGCTCTGAGGAAGGATCTCCTCCTCGGTGGGAACATCCTCTGGTGACGCGAACTGTCGCGAAAGCGTGTCTGGTTTAAGGTTCTTTGAACCGGGACGATAGGAGATAGAAAAGTGGAAGCGGGTGAAAAAAAGAGCCCAGCGAGCCTGTCGAGCGTTGAGTCTTTTGGCCGAACGAATGTACTCTAAATTTCTGTGATCAGTCCAGACAATGAACGGGACAAGAGCGCCCTCAAGCCAGTGACGCCACTCTCCTAAGGCGAGACGGATGGCTAATAGTTCGCGATTACAGACATCATAGTTGCATTCGGCAGGGGTTAGGCGATGTGAATAATAAGCGCAGGGATGGATCTTCTCATCAGAGGATGAGCGCTGGGAGAGAACGGCCCCCACGCCCACCTCTGATGCGTCGACCTCAACAACGAACTGTCTGGAGACGCCGGGGTTCTTTAAGATGGGTGCGGATGTAAAAAGGAGTTTAAGGCGATCAAAGGCGGCTTGAGCCTCCCCAGTCCAGAGAAAACGGACCTTGGCAGATGTAAGAGCAGTTAACGGGGCGGCGATAAGGCTATAGTTACGGATAAATCGACTGTAAAAGTTTGCAAAGCCCAAAAACCGTTGAAGCGCTACGCGCGAATCCAGGACTGGCCACTTGGTGACCGCCCTGACCTTGGAGGGATCCATGCCAATGCCCTCCGCAGAAATAATAGATCCTAAAAAAGGAAATGGACTGAGCGTGAAACGTACACTTCTCGGCCTTGACGAATAGACAGTTCTCGAGAAGTTGCTGGAGGACCTGACGAACGTGCTGGGTATGTACTTGGAGAGAGGGGGAAAAAAATAAAATGTCATCGAGATAGACAAAGACAAAAATGTTCAACATATCTCTGAGAACATCGTTAATTAACACCTAGAACACGGCGGGGCGTTTACTAACCCGAAGGGAAGGACGCGATATTCAAAGTGACCTAAGGGTGTAATAAACGCCGTCTTCCACTTGTCCCCCTCCCTTATGCGGACTAAATGGTAAGCATTACGAAGGTCTAATTTCGAAAATACTTTGGCCCCCCGTAGGATCTCGAAGGCAGATGACATGAGCGGCAGAGGATAACAGTTCTTGACTGTGATGTCATTCAGCCCTCGATAATCTATACAGGGGCGTAAAGAACCGTCTTTCTTTTTAACAAAGAAAAAACCTGCACCGGCAGGAAAGGAGGAGGGGACGATGGTACCTGCTTCTAGTGACTCGGACAGATACTTCTCTAGAGCCTCACGCTCAGGAGCAGAGAGGGAATAAAGTCTCCCCTGAGGGGGCGTGGTCCCCGGCAGTAGATCAATACAGCAATCATAGGGTCGATGGGGAGGAAGAGAAGTGGCCCTGGAACGACTGAAAACCGCTCGCAGATCATGGTACTCCTCCGGAACCCCAGACAAATCACCTGGCTCCTCCTGAGAAACAGAGACCGAAGAGACAGGGGGAATTGCAGACATTAAACACTTAGCATGACACGACAACCTCCAAGAAAGGATTGAACCCTTAGACCAGTTTATCTGTGGGCTATGTTCAACTAACCAGGGATGGCCTAAAACAACAGGGCTATAAGGGGAATGAAAAATAAAAAAAGAAATTGTCTCTTGATGATTTCCAGAAATGGTGAGACTCACCGGAGCTGTGGCAAAGCGCACTCTAGAGAGGATACTACCATCAATTGCATGGACAGGTGTGCGGTCCCTGCGTTCTATGAGGGGAATCCCCTGCTCACGAGCCCAGGCCTCATCCACGAAGTTCCCCTCAGCTCCTGAGTCAACCAAGGCTGTGCAAGAGGCGGAGGAACCTGGCCAGCGGAGAAGGGCAGAGAAAGTTGTGCGCGTGCGTGACGGAGGGTCTAGGGTTGAAGTGCTCACCAGTAACCCTCTCTCTACTGGTGAGCGCTGGCCTTTTACCGGACAGGTAGCGACCCGGTGAGAGGCAGATCCGCAGTACATACACAGACGGGACATGATGCAGCGTTGGCGTTCGGCCGCGGAGATACGGAGTCCACCCAACTGCATGGGTTCAGAGTCGGCGCTGGGGGGCGGTGTAGAGGCGGAGGAAAGAGGTCCTTCCTGGTAGCGGCTGCGGCGACACACCTCAAAGCGCTTCTCCACTCGGATGGCCAAGTCGATCAGAGGGTCCAGACGGGTGGGGACTTCGCGTGCGAGGATCTCATTCTTGATATCGGCGCGGAGCCCATCTAGGAAACGGATGACCAGGGCTCGCAGGAAGCGGATAAAGTGCGGAACTCGACCGAGAAATCTGCTGCAGTTCCCTTTCCTTGACGAAGCGTGGACAGCTGCCGGGAGGCCTCCGCCCCGTGCGCTGAGCGGTCGAAGACCCGTAGCATCTCCTCCCTGAAGAGGGAATAACGAGTGAGGCAGTTGGCGTCGGAGTTCCACACCGCTGTTCCCCACTCTCGTGCCCGGCCGGCCAGCAGGGAGATGACGAAGGCGATGCGGGAGCGCTCACTGACATATATGGACGACTGTAACGAGAAGACAACCTCGCACTGGGTCAGAAATGAACGGCATTCCCTGGGCTCACCGGCATAACAAGGTGGGTTATTGATTCCTGGCTCTTGCACGTCCTGGCCTCTGGATGACTCGAGGCGAAGATGAAGAAGCTCCTGCGACATCTCAGTCATACGAGCAGCGAGGGAGTCTATCACATTTCGAGCGGCGGTCAGCTCTTATAAATATACACAAAGGCATTGGGTAATAACTCCAACTGATAATAGTCTCAGCCCCACAGGAACAGAAAGTCTTTCAGCTGAGTAGCAACAGAACACTGCAGACTGGACCGGCCATGGGAAAAACCCCGGGGGGCTAATGAGAGAGAGAGAGAATACCAGGATCATGACAAAACCACTATTTGAGTTCGAGCCCATTCTTTTATCCATTCTCCTTGATTAATGTTCATTTAAAATTTTAAATGATTAAAAGTGGTTTATTCTTATTAAAAGATTCTGTTACTTCTACTCTTCATCGTGCACCTCACTAAAACCACTACCGCCTGACAACAATAAATTACATTTCAAAATATATTAAAATAGAGAACATTTCTTTAAAATTTTAATAATAGTTTACAATATTACTGGTTTATTATTATTATTATCAAATAAATGCAGTCTTGGCGAGCAAAATAAACGTATTCACTCTTAATTATTCTAAACTTATAAACAAGACAGGATGACAATTTTAGAAACTCTTTAATAGCAGATAGTTTTGTGTGATGGGTAGGTTTAGGGGGTAGAAAATACAATAAGTACAGTATAAAAACAATTATATCCCTAACACTTTATATAAAGCCCGTATTTATAAAACATTATAAGGGTATTCTTAAAGTATTATAATGAATGCATAATGCATTAAAAAAAATGTATAATATGTTGTATCATCTCATGAATAATCATAAGAACAGTTTTAATATAATATTTATTTATTTGTGGTTATAGCTTTTAAGCGTATGATGATTTATAACACAATGAACACGTTGCATACACTTTTATAAGGGATTATATTTCTCATAGTTATAATGTGTTATGAGTCTCATATCTTGCCATTTTTCTTATGCTACTTTACCACTTATAAGTAGTAGTAATAATGATAATAATAATAATAATAATACCTTTTTTCTCTCAAACAGTCATAAGATCAGATGAATGCGTAATATGACACATTTGCTTTGAACTATTTTTATTGTAATATCAGTTTGAATATTTTTATGGTACCCTTTAGACAACTGTTGATAAGTAACTCTGCAACTTCATATCAACTAGTGGTCATTAGAGTATTAGTATCATGTCTGCTACTGTAAATATATGCTAACACTTTACTTTGATGGTCAACCAACAGATAAACTGACTATAAATGTCTTTGCAAGTACTTCAGCTTATTCTACCATACACGATTCCACCATGCTTGAGCATAATAATACTCTAATAAAAGTTAGTTGGCATATAGTTGCAAAGTTGCTTATAGTCGATTGATTAAGGGGACCAAGCTCACATCAATTGATTAACATTAGCTCCACAGGAACCACTTAACATCTAACCACTCACAAGCTGTAGTAAGATACTGTGCAGATCTTAAATAAACAATGTCAAGATATGATACAGTCCATTATACTGTAAATGAAGTAGATTTAATATGGTTTTCATTGAGTGTTATACATAATCATACTCTTAAACTAATAACCGCAAATACGTAAGTATTATGATGCATTGTAATAGTTTTTATGATTATTCATGAGTTGATATAACATATAATACGTTTTTTTTATTTTTTTTATAATCCATTATGCATTCATAATAAAGCCTTAAGAATACCCTTATAATGTATTATAAATACAGGCTTCATAGAAAGTGTTACCATTATATCTATAGAATGTCCCCGTTAAACATATGCACCCTGTGTGTGTGTGTGTGTGTGTGTGTGCTCTTGTTTTTGTGACATATCAGGACACAACTCTCTATAATGACATGGGTATGACACAGGTATTACAAGGAGAGGGTGACTCCCCATTTGACTGTCCCCATTTTTCAAAACGCTTATAAACCATACAGAATGAGTTTTTTTGAGAAAGTAAAGTATCCTGTTAGGTGTAGGGTTGGTGTAGGGCCATAGAATATACAGTTTGTACAGTATAAAAACCATTACGCCTATGGGATGTCACAAAAACAAAGGTGTGTGTGTGCGTGTGTGCGTGTGTGTGTGTGTGTTTGTGTGTGTGTTTATGTGTGCGTGTTTATGTGTGTGTGTGTTTTGTTACTTTGATTATGTTGTATGTGAATTTTTTTTACCATTTATTTAAAAAGAAGAAAAGTCCCTTCTTTTTTTCTTCTTCTTCTTCTTCTTCTTTTTCTTCTTCAAAAACAACAACAACAACAACATACGTACGTTTCAGGACAGTGTCATGAAAATGTCAGCAGAGGGCCACCCTCAGACTAGTACAACCCGAATTCCGGAAAAGTTGGGACGTTTTTTAAATTTTAATAAAATGAAAACTAAAAGACTTTCAAATCACATGAGCCAATATTTTATTCACAATAGAACATAGATAACATAGCAAATGTTTAAACTGAGAAAGTTTACAATTTTATGCACAAAATGAGCTCATTTCAATTTAGATTTCTGCTACAGGTCTCAAAATAGTTGGGACGGGGCATGTTTACCATGGTGTCGCATCTCCTTTTCTTTTCAAAACAGTTTGAAGACGTCTGGGCATTGAGGCTATGAGTTGCTGGAGTTTTGCTGTTGGAATTTGGTCCCATTCTTGCCTTATATAGATTTCCAGCTGCTGAAGAGTTCGTGGTCGTCTTTGACGTATTTTTCGTTTAATGATGCGCCAAATGTTCTCTATAGGTGAAAGATCTGGACTGCAGGCAGGCCAGGTTAGCACCCGGACTCTTCTACGACGAAGCCATGCTGTTGTTATAGCTGCAGTATGTGGGTTTGCATTGTCCTGCTGAAATAAACAAGGCCTTCCCTGAAATTGACGTTGTTTGGAGGGAAGCATATGTTGCTCTAAAACCTTTATTTACCTTTCAGCATTCACAGAGCCTTCCAAAACATGCAAGCTGCCCACACCGTATGCACTTATGAACCCCCATACCATCAGAGATGCTGGCTTTTGAACTGAACGCTGATAACATGCTGGAAGGTCTCCCTCCTCTTTAGCCCGGATGACATGGCGTCCGTGATTTCCAACAAGAATGTCAAATTTGGACTCGTCTGACCATAAAACACTATTCCACTTTGAAATAGTCCATTTTAAATGAGCCTTGGCCCACAGGACACGACGGCGCTTCTGGACCATGTTCACATATGGCTTCCTTTTTGCATGATAGAGCTTTAGTTGGCATCTGCTGATGGCACGGTGGATTGTGTTTACCGACAGTGGTTTCTGAAAGTATTCCTGGGCCCATTTAGTAATGTCATTGACACAATCATGCCGATGAGTGATGCAGTGTCGTCTGAGAGCCCGAAGACCACGGGCATCCAATAAAGGTCTCCGGCCTTGTCCCTTACGCACAGAGTCTCCAGTTTCTCTGAATCTTTTGATGATGTTATGCACTGTAGATGATGAGATTTGCAAAGCCTTTGCAATTTGACGTTGAGGAACATTGTTTTTAAAGTTTTCCACAATTTTTTAACGCAGTCTTTCACAGATTGGAGAGCCTCTGCCCATCTTTACTTCTGAGAGACTCTGCTTCTCTAAGACAAAGCTTTTATAGCTAATCATGTTACAGACCTGATATCAATTAACTTAATTAATCACTAGATGTTCTCCCAGCTGAATCTTTTCAAAACTGCTTGCTTTTTTAGCCATTTGTTGCCCCCGTGCCAACTTTTTTGAGACCTGTAGCAGGCATTACATTTTAAATGAGCTAATTAAGTGGATAAAAGTGTAAAATTTCTCAGTTTAAACATTTGCTACGTTATCTATGTTCTATTGTGAATAAAATATTGGCTCATGTGATTTGAAATTCCTTTAGTTTTCATTTTATTAAAAATAAAGTTTTAAAATGCAGAATGTATTAACAGAGTGGGTGAGTCATCAGTATTGTGATGTGTTTGTACTGTATGCATAAGGTCAGTGTTTGTAAACCGTAACTTTGGCCTTTCTAATTGAAAGTGTTACAGCAGGTGTGAGCATGGCTGAATTATAATGAGATGAAACTAGGCTGCAGAACTTTTAGTGACCCAGAGGGGAAGTCCTGGAGGAAGACCTCATTATGTAGCAGTGTGTTGTTCAGCTTAGACCAGCATGAATGTCCAAGTAAAACTGGCTTTAGAGACAAGCAGTGGTCATTTTACCAAGGGAACAAAACACCCCCCCACACACACACACCCAACACACACACACACACACACACATACAAACAAACACACTCACACACACATATTAACATGTAATAGGAGGTGCTATAATTGGACTCTATGAGGCTACGGGATCTAAAACGGAGCAGGGCGATACTGAAGGTTTAGTCATAATTGCTTTTGGGTCACTTTTTGCTCAGCGATCATGTCTCTCTATTACTTCTGGTCTATCAGCCTAATGAGACTGATAAAGTCACTGTGATGTTAACAAATTAGCTTTTTTTTCTTGTTCCAGCCCTTTGTGGTTCATTTTCATGAGGAAGCAGAAAATCTTTCCGAGCGGACTGAAATGGGCTCTCTGTTGCAGTTCAAAATACCCTGCCTATGAAAAAGCAATTCTGTTTTATACAGCATATGAGGCTTTTTGAGTCACAGATATGAGACTGGCAATTTTCCCTGAAATATTGTCCCAATAGAGTTGTCTGGTGAAATATTTTTATTGAACAAAGTTGCTGATTTGTTAAGGGACTGCCAGCTCCCAACATGCATTGCAGCATGCATAAATTATGTGGTTACTGATTTAATATAATTGGTTTGGAGTAGTTTGCTGGATTTATTTATGTTGTGTTTGCTGTCATTATTTATTTGTTATGTTAATATTTTTATTTAATAGTGTTTTTTTGTGCCTGTTAACACTTGGCCATATAAATGTGTCTCAGTAAAATGAATAGGAATCCAATCTTTAATTCCCACACTATATGTAAAATCAAAAGAATTTCCTTCTCTAAAATTAACAGATAAATGCATTATTTTATCACCAGCTGATTTAAAGATCAAAGACCACAATACATGTAGGTGAGAGAGCAGCATCAGCACTGATTAGAAAATTAGCAGTTTTTAATGAACATGACTGTAGCTGTGTCTGAAATGACATATGGTCTATTACTGCACTTGGTTTGAGATTTACTTTGTGAACATTCTTTATAGCTTGAATACACGTAACATAAATGAAACGTAATCACAATCTGGAAAGAGTAATATGGCCATTTCTAAACAATCTAAAGTACTTCATTCTACAGTGAGGAAGTTTATTCACAAGTGGAAGACATTCAAAACAGACACCAATCCTCCCAGGAGTGGACATCCCAGGAAATTCACCCCAAGATCAGTCAACCCAAGAACTTCACCGCAGACTCCACAGGCCTCAGTTAACATGTTTAATTATAAAGTTCATGACAGTACAATTAGAAGCACATGGGACAAGTATGGCATGTTTGGAAGGCTTGCCAGAAAAAAAACAAAGAAACAACAACATGGCAGCATGGTTTAGGTTTGCAAAGCAAAAGCAAAACATAAGATGTCTAGAACAATGTCCTTTGGACAGAAAAGACCAAAGTGGAGATGTTTGGCCATAATGCACAGCCCCACGCTTGGTGAAAGCCTTTAAGAACATATCAGCACAAACATCTCATAGCAAAAGTCACTCATGCTGGTAGAGGGCTGATGATTTTGAGCTTGTTTTGGAGCTACAGGATCGTTGAGTCGACCGTGAACTCCTCTGTACACCAAAGTATTCAAGAGTCAACTGTGAGGTCATCCGTCCAAGTTGGGCCAAAATTGGGTGATGCAACAGGACAATGATCCCAAGCACCCCACCAAGCCTACAACAGAACGGCTGACAAAGAAAGAATCAAGGTGTTGAAATAAAGCAAAGTCCAGAGCTCATCCTGACTCAAATACTGTGGTGAGAGCTTTGCACAAAAACAAATGCCTACAAACCTCTAGAGCATCGTGGTAAAGAAAAGTGGGCCAAAATTACTGCAGAACAATGCGATTGACTGATAAAGTCATACAGGAAATTATTATTTCAAGTTATTGCTGCTAAAAGTGGATCTACAGGGAGTTGAATTATAGGGTGTACTAATCTTGGCTTTATATTTTAATTAAATAAATAATTACATAGTATGATATGTCATTTGATGGTGTTCATCTGAGGTTTTATTTTCCAAATTTTAAGATCTGCCAAGGACCAGATAATTTTTTTTTTATGATGTCCTGATACAGAAAACCATAGAATTCAATAGGGTGTCCTTACTTTTTCACATGACTGTATATTAAAATGTTTAAGTGTTTTGAGAGCGTGTGGAGACCAACTTGATTAAGTCATTTGCAGTGCTTCATGAGAGTGTATGGAGCTTAGTGCTCATTTGATGTGATTTGCTTGCTTCAACTGTCTGATTGGTGGACATTTCTTTACAACACTATTAGCAGTTTTAGGGAAGTTATTTTTAAAAGTAATGCATTACAGTATTGTGTTACTCCCTAAAAAAGTAACTAATTGCATACTTATTTACTTTTTATAGAAAGTAATGTGCTACAATACTTTTGTTTCTTTTTTCTTTTTCTCTTTTTTTGGCTTGTTATATATATATATATATATATATATATATATATACATATATATATATATATATATATATATATATATATACCAAAAGTTAACTGAATAAGCCTCAGACTGAAGAAAATGTAAATTCACATCTGTACAGTAGAGGCCAGAGTTCAAAGAAACCTTTCTGCTGTGCTGCTATTCTGGATTGCATGAATAAAAAGATGACAAAATTTACAAATTGGCTTTAACAATCAAATGCATTTACACTTGTCCAGTTGCAATTCAGATCAAATACATTTCAAGCAAATTTTTTTATAAAATCGGAGAGCTAATTTTTATTTTAACTGGCCAACACTGAAATATTGATTGTCATGACTGTTTCAAGACCTAGTTATGGACACTATCTTTAAGTTGAAAAAGATTAGAGGCTTTAATAGTGGCACCAAAAAAAAAAAAAAAACCTAAAACAAATGAACAACAGCAAAACAAATTCGTTTTTTTTTTTTACTTTGTTTATATATGAAATATTTATATATAAGTTATATGAACATACATGTAAATACATGTAAACATTTTCTAAATATATACTGTATGCGTGTGTATTTATATATACATAATATACACAGTACAAACACATATTATGTAAACAACATCTTTTTATTTGGGATGCTATTAATTGTTTGAAAGCATTAATATACTATATACGTGTATATGTGTATGTAATATACGTATTTGATTTCAGAATTCATCACAATGGCAAATAATGCATATAATTAAAATAACAATTCCTAAAAGACAAATTTACATCTACTCACCCTCATTTTGTTCCAAACCTTAGTATATATATATATATATATATATATATATATATATATATATATATATATATATATATATATATATATATATATATATATATATATATATATATATATATATAGTTTACTGTAAATTCATGTCAGCACATTCAGCAGTACACAAACTATATTTCAAAGACAATAGATGTAATTATGAAATTACATCTTAAACTGAAGTGGGTTAAAATGCATTCTTTAAGTTCAAGTAATTTCATTTAATGTACATTTAAATTATAATACATTTTATTTCATTGTAATTAACACTCAGTTAAGTGTATCCAAGTATCATTAATAGACTTTAGTCAGGTTAGAGTCCATACTGAATGTTGCACAGATGAAAATAAGGCTATACTTCTACCCCTCGCAGCTTTGTTTTCATTCATGTCAGAAATGAAAAACGGAACTGCCCTGACTGAGGTCTATAGCGTGGGAAACATTTCTGGGATATGATTACATGAGACATATTCAGAATGAAGCAATATCACATGCTGGGACTTAACAAGGTCCTATATTAAGAAACAAACCAAAACCATAACGTAAAAGAGACTAGATGTGAAACACCCCAAGTGGCACTTATGATTTAAGACTGCCAAAGCAAAGAGGAATGATAAACACATAGTGGGTATTTACCATAAATAATGTTCTCACATTCCTGCTGGACAGTTCTTAAACATGAAGGATGTACTGCTTCAATTATACAGTACTTCTTCTGTTCTCAGACTTTAAAGTATGAGATATCTATCAAAATTTATGCTTGAGAGACAATTCAGTAAAGCAAACGAAAGCTCAGACCTCCTGGTGTACAACTGACAGCTTATGAGGCTTTATTTAAAATTATGGGATACTAGAATTTTGTTTATCCCTGCATATTCGTCTTCTTTCTGTATTGCCTATAAAAATAAAACATGATACACTACAGTGTAATTACAGTCTGCTAAAATATGCATCAAAATGAATATTCCCTTTGCTAAAGCATATATTTGTTTAGAACAGCGGAAGCATTTGAACTTAAGAATTTAAAATATTGTCAGCTTTAGCTGTCAACAGAAGAAGCTTGAGTGGGGAAATGCCTGAGACGATGATCGCTGGATGGTTTACGAGACATTCTAGACATTCAAACTTGACTAAAATATTCTTCTTACAGATCATCAGAACATATACATAACATACCGTATCACACCCAGACACACACACACACACACACACACACACACACACACACACTAATATATATCTAATATATCACACCATTTGGCTATTGTTTCTTGTAATAGCCACTTCACATCTCATTATGTTTTTTTATTTAATTTTCTCATATTTGCAACAATGTCACAGTATTGGCTGATGTTGTATCTCATAATGTGACGTTGTTTCTCATAATTACACCTTTATATGACTGTAACTGTATTTCTTATTTGAAGTTTTATCTCACCACTACACCATGACTGGTAACACTTTAGAATACTGTTTCTTACTTACTGCATAACTAATAATGAATTATTGAAGAACTAACAGGTGATTATTCATTAAGACTTAACTCACTACTGTTAACTACTAAGGAAGATGTGTTAACTAATCAGTATGTAATATAATTTAATGATTGTGTTAAGTAACAGTTAGCTAATCAGTAACTAATTTATTCTGTCATACCTCCTGAAGAACTACTATTAATTATCTACTAGTTAAGGTTCAAGAAATATTACTATGAAATAACTACTACTGAACAGTTATACGCAAATAGTCACTATAATAATCGGGTTGTAGCCCACGTATCAAGTACTTGAGTAAAAGTACAGATACCCCAATAAAATATTACTCCAGTAAAATTATAACTAGGCCTATTCATTTTCAAAATAACTTGAGTAAAAGGACAAGTACAAAGTACTACTACAGTAACAACTTTGTTACAGTCCACTTATAAAGCTACAATGGATTTAAAATATGCATTTTGTTTGCTTCCACAGTAAATGTTTAACTTTTGATTATAAAATGTTTGTTAAATTAGTTTAAATGTGGGCCGTGTTAAAATGGAATAAAAATTAAATGCTGTATTAAGAAATGTTCTTAACTGAAATAAAGATCGTAAACAAGTTGTGCCGTGTAGTTTACAAAGTTTTTTTTTTTTTGTGTATGTTTGATTTTAGTCAAAATTATGTAGTAATTATTGTTTACTAATAGGTACACTTTAGAATACGGTTTAGTAATTCCTGCAGAATTATCTGATCTGATAAGTCTTTATTAATTACTAAAGGCTTCACTATAATTTCATTTTAGAATAGGCCTACTGTTTCAGGTGCGAAATAGGTCCTGCTGAATTATTAGATAATTATTTATTAATTACTAATGGGTTCCCTATGTTTTCACTTTAGAATACTGTTTCAGGTTCGAAGTAATCCTTGCAAAATTATTTAATAATTCTTTATTAATTACTAATGGTTTTCTATTATTTTCACTTTAGAAAAGGCCTACTGTTTCAGGTTCGAAATAAGTCTTGGAGAATTATTTGATAATTCTTTATTAATTACTAATTGGCCACTTGTGTTTTCTCTCAATCCTTGCCTTACATACAAGAACTGAATGAATGTATCATGTGGTATATGCTGAGGAGGCACACATACAGTACTGTATATAAAGTGTAAGTTATCGCAAGGCTCTGGAGTGGTGGTGGGGTTCCTATTGGAAGCTGATTTCTTACAAAACACACTCACAAATCAATTCACTACACAGACAAAATCTCTATAAAATGTATTGTATTTATTAATATTGAATTTTCATACTACTACTACTTCTGCAAATAACATTTATATGAAAGTGTCACAATTCAATGTAATTGCGTATAACTGTTCATTAGTAGTTACTTCATAGTAATATTTCTTGAACCTTAACTAGTAGATAATTAATATAATTCTTCAGGAGGTATGACAGAATACATTAGTTATTGATTAGCTAACTGTTACTTAACATAACCATAAATTTGTATTACATAGTGATTAGTTAACACATTTTCCTTAGTAGTTAACAGTAGTGAGTTAAGTCTTAATGAATAATTACCTGTTAGTTCTTCAATAATTCCTTATTAGTTATGCAGTATGTAAGAAACTATTCTAAAGTGTTACCCAATGACTTTTAGACTATTGTAACAGCTCCCTTTTACAAACCTCAACACCAAGATTCATGATCAAGATCTGTGGGCCCTAAACTAAGCTATAGTAACATTGTATCCAAATGTAGAAGCTTTTTTTTTTTGTCTTTGGACTTCCAATTATAGTAGCATGTTTTGGTTCATATTGTGTTTGCTGTCAAATCAGCTCTCTTTTTTTCTGTTGGCCTTTATGTGTCGCTCTTGTGAATCATTCTTGCCTCTATTTACATTCCTATTTAAGTGGTTTGATTTATGTTTTCACTATCTGGTGCTCAGTTATTATAATGGCCTACTTTTCCCCAACCTCCATGTTTGTCTTCAAATTCAGCACAAAACTTCCCTCCACTTCTGAACACATTCACAATCTGAATTGAGCTTTGCACTAGAGACTCATTTGCCTCAGAGAGTCAACACTTGGAAATTGATTCTGATGCAGTTCACTGCCTCAGCTTGGTGATGTGAGATCTCAGTAAATTACAATTTAAAGTGTTTTATCCCCACTGAGCTCTTTTAATGAAACTGTTCCCTTCCAGTCACAGGATGTAATTTATTACTCAAACATAAATGTGTTTCTATAAATTGCAACACTAGACACAATCATTCCATATGGTAGTTTTTCAATGAAAACTGTAAGGTCAACTGATAACTTCTCTATGGAAGGGGAAATAAAACCTGCTAATATGATGATGGGGATCATATTATTTTAAATTAATTAATAATTGTTTTAAATAAAATAATTATATTTTGTGTCATAATTGCACTAATGGCAATCTAACAATACTCAGAAAAAATTTAATTTAATATTTAAGTATATTTTAAATTAAGTAAGTATGTTACTAATTGGCTTAAATAAAAAATAAAACAAAAAATATTTAATTTTTTTAAATAAAATAATTATATTTTGTGTAGGGATGTAATGGTACACAAAAATCACGGTTCGGTACATACCTCGGTTTTAAAGTCACGGTTCGGTTCATTTTCGGTACTGTAAGGGAAAGAAATGCAAACATTAAACTGCAGGTTGTTTATTACTATAATTTTTTTAACAATTTGTTTACACTTTTTTAAACACTTTTTAATAATAATAATAATAATAATAATAATAATATATATATATATATATATATATATATAATAAAAAAGAATAAGAAATAAAATACTGGTGCAAAGTTCTCCACTAAATAAAATACTCTGTCTCAAACCAATATCACATAATAAAATATAATGAAAAATATTAATAAATAACTATGATTACAGTGCAGCATTACCAATCCCAGCTTGTAGGCCTGCTCATATAAAAACATTTTTTTTAATATATATATTTCACTTTTCCAAAGTCTAAAGTGCAGCAACAGCAGTTTCAATTTTTAGACCTGCTCATATTTCTTTATAGCGTTGGCCCGATCGGAATTAAGAGCAAAGGTCTGTTTAAATGCCGACGGGAGCTGCATTTGAATTACGGTCGTTTTTTTCCTAGTTGTAGTGATGTTCACACTCGCGTGATGCCTTTTGAAAACCTTAGAATCAGCTGCATGGCGGGATTTGCGCTGAACGAGACTTCCGCCACTTAATATGTTCGTGTGGAAACACGAATATGTACCTATGTTCCGCACACAAAATTTTGCATTCGGTCATTCGGTACACATGTGCATCGTACCGAAAGCCCTGTACCGAAATGGTCCGGTACAAATACACGTACCGTTACACCCCTAATTTTGTGTCATAATTGCACTAATGGCAATCAAACAATATTTAGAAACATTTAATTTAAAATTTAACTATCTTAAGTTAGTATGTTAACTTTGACCCCTAAAAATTATTTTATTTTATTTTATTTTCCTGCAGATACCTTGGCACCATCTCAGCTACTTTAGTAAGTGTAAACTTAAAGCAGGTATTGGAGGTAGAGAAGAAAAACTGAAAACTATTAAATAAATATGTGTACAATGTACTATTGCTCAATTTATAGTTATGAACTAAAAAAAAAATTGCACTGTAGCACTTAGCCTGCAATTAGCAGCGACTTTGGCACCACTCATAATTTATTACCAAAAAAAAAAAAAAGTTACAAATCCTATTAAAAAGGCCTTGTGAACAGACATTATTTATAATCTGTTGCTTCACTGACCCTCAGAAAAGAATGAAGCTCAGATGAACATCAACATTGTAACCAGTTGATTGAAATGGGAGGCCGGCAGTGTCCGCTGAAATGGGTCATGGGCCTCAGCTCTCAAATTAATTTCAGAGACACTGCTGTAATTGCAAAAAGAGCTTGCTCAGTACCCATAAGTCACACTAATGAGAGGTATTACCATAATGAGAACAAGAGAGAGCGAGAGAAGGAGAGGACAGAAATGAGGCAGGAAACTGTGATACGCCAAATGCATCATATCACCATCCGTAAACAATCCCATATTCAGCTCTCAGAAAACAGGTGTGTTTTACACATCTGCCACTACAGAATGTGTAACCTGTTTGCATTAAGGTACTCAAGTTAATTTAGAGAGACAACAACATTTAGAGCTTTCCTAAACCTAATTTTGACTTTGTCAATCTGAGTGCATGTACTTTAGTAAAGGTTTATTTTTATTATTTTCATAACATTCGACAAGGAGGTGGTTTTCATTCATCCCACTGATTTAAAATCCTTGATTCAATTAACTAAAGATATTAATACATATTAATTTTCTCGTTTTTTTTTCACTGATGCTTTTGATAGTTTATATATATAAAGATTTATTCATATTTTGATAGTTTGGCAGCAACAAGCTTTAATGTGTCTAAAATCACATTCTCTCAGAGTAGGCACTTCTGGATAAAAAATAATAATTTATATATATATATATATATATATATATATATATATATATATATATATATATATATATATATGTTCTATATTCTATGAATTTGAATCAGGATGCACTACATTTGTCATTTTTTCAGCATAAGTTGTGTTGCTTCACTGCCATTCACAATTAATGGTCTCAGGAGGTAATAAGGTTTCCAGCGGATTCACATACCTGTAGGTAACCTCTTGCTGGATAATAACAGGTCATCTGCCTATTGTTTTATGAATACTGTGAATTCAGACAAACTCTATCAAATACTGTTTTCTTGCCTACTGTATAGGAAAGCATGTGTTTTTGGATGCAGCCAACGTGACTCATTGAATTATTCACACAGCAGATTTAAAAAACAAACAAACAAAAAAAAAAAACTTAAAAATAAGTATACTTTATACTTTATTAAAATGTGCATGTTTACTGATGTGCATGTTTTAAGAGTTTCATTTAGAATAAGATTTTCAGCACCATAAACATGAAAAATATTTCTGGCCTTAACTATTATCAAGATGCACTGTATGGCCATTTTAACAGTGATACAAAAGGATAATTCATCCAGTTCCCTTCAGTTCAGTCATTAGCGGTCAGCAGGTCTGTTTGTCTAGTTTATTCACAAACAAAGATTGAGCCTTATTCAGTAAAGAATGGATTTTTTCAGTAGGTCCAACCAATACATTTCTTCCCTTACAGCTGGCTATTTATTCATGTTGTAGTCTTTGAATTATGAGTGAATGAGAATGTTTTATTCATTTGTAAATATTTGTTCAAAAACAATGAATAAACAATTGTTTACCTCCAAGACACCTTTAATGCCCTTCATTAGATTAGGAATGGAGGAAGAAGAGTGTAACTGAGAGGGTTAGAGTAATGTCAGTTCCTCTTGACGGAGAGGCAATTTGAGTCAGGCTGAGTCACGAGTGCTGACATAATGGAAATTTGCAGCCGATGGGCAACAGGAAGTTCATTTTATATAATAACGACAGCCAAAGTGATGCTAGTGTTCAGGAAGAACAGTAGTTTTTGTGATTTTCTTATCTCCAATGTCTGTAGCAGGAACAACACATTTGCATTACCAAAAGCCTTCCAGAAAGCTTTTCCAAAATCATATTTTATTTTGTTCTTTTCCAAACATGAAGTATGAAGTAGTTTCGCTTCATAAAACTAGGTCAAGTTGGTGCATGGCTATGTTGTCAATGTCCTTCATATAAATATCTAGCTCCAGGTTTTTATTTGTGGACAATTTGATAAAAAGCTGTATCACAATATGTGTAATTTTGTATCACTGTAACAATAAATCACCATTGTGTCATTGATTGATTGATTGCTCTCTTGCTGACAATTCAATAATTTTAATAATTTATTTATTTATTTATTTTTGGGGGGGGGGGGGGGGGCAAATTTAATGGACTAAGCCAAATTTACACTAATGTTAAAACTGGATTTGTGAACATATGTTTTCAGAATTGATAGAAAATATGTAACCTTAGGAGTCCAGCTAATAATCATTGATCCTATATTTATTTTCTCTTTTTAAAGTGCTTTTGTTTACTAAGATCAAATATGATGCTATTGGAATAGTGTTTTCCTGATCTTACAGTGTGCATCTCTGAACTGCACACTCATTTCTTATCAATCTGAATGTGATTAGAAGTGTTGTTTACTTTGCATATAGTGTACATCTTAAATAATGTACATATTAAATATGAATAGATTTGGCTCATTATACAAGACAAAAATCTGTCTGAAAAGTGATAGTTGAAAAGTGTCCTCTCACAGCTCCTTTAAAGAGACTCCTGAGACTGACTGTCTTTCTCAGGTTTTGACAGTTCTTTGGGTGAATGGGGAGAAACTTTCATATGAATGAAGAACTGCAGCTTTAGACTGGGTTGACAGAATATTTAAATAAAGTAAAAACTTTGTAATGTTTTTGTAGTACAATTTGTAGATTTGTATGGTAGAATTTATTTATCAAAGCCAATCAAATATGACAAATATGACCTTTTCTAACCTGTTAGTTAGCTATGCTATATATAATATATTAATAATTAATAATTAATTATATAATTTTAAAGATTCCATTTTCATTTTTACATTATTTATATACAGTCAATGAGGGCTTTGAATGTAGAGGATGACAGTTTGAATAAACTAGAAGAGATTTAATTTAAATCTTAAACACAATAAGCAGCATACATTTTCTCAAAAAAGATTAATTGCAGTATTTTGGACATCTGGAAACCATAATTTATAATAGTGCAAAATGTCCATCATTTCAAGTACTCCCTGAACTTTTAGTGCATCCAATTAAAAAAACAAAACAAAAAAAGTACTGAAAGTACAATAATAGAAAAAAAAAAATAGTATTGAAAGTACAATAATAGTTTCCCACTGTCTTTTTAAAAGATAGTTTTCAAGCTGTATTGTATTAGGATGTTTGTGAGTCTGGGGAGAGGACAACAGTAGGAACTATAAAAAGATTAAACAGAGAAAGGCTTTGCACCTTGACCTTTACTTGTATTCTGGATGGCATCTATAAATATTTCAAAATGACAATTTCTGTAGAGATGATTATAAAGCTAGGCAAACACTTCAACTGTGCCTTTGTGAGCAAACACACAGGGCGGAGTTGAAAGAAAGACAAGCTGCAGTTTTCACATAAAAGCCTAAAAGCTGTATGATTAAAGGGATAGTTCACCCAAAAATGAAAATTTGATGTTTATCTGCTTACCCCCACGGCATCAAAGATATAGGTGACTTTGTTTTTTCGTAGAACACAAACAAAGATTTTTAACTCAAACTATTGCAGTCTGTCAGTCATATAATGGAAGTGAATGGGAATCACGGATTTGAGAGTCAAAAAAGAAACAACAAACAAAAACAAATTAAATTCTGTGACTCGTGATGATACATTGATGTGTAAAGACACAAAACGATCAGTCTGTGCAAGAAACAGTACTGCTGAACAGTATTCATATTGTTTTTTTTTACCTCTGTTTCACTGCAGTGTCTGAACTGTACGGAGCGTGTTCGCGTCTTCTTCTTCAGCAGTGTGTGAGGTCATCTTCTTCTTGCTTCACGGCAGATCGCAGACTTATAAGTGCATTACCGCCATCTATCTCTTAAATGGATCATTGACACTATCTACAATCTCAATTAGGAGTGTCAATCGTCCATTTGACCAACACACTCAGGACAGTTCGGACATTTCAGTGAATCAGAGGTAAACAACGATATAAATACTGTTCAGTATTTGAACAGACAATTTTGACTGAGTAAGCAAGTCTAATTCATATGTACACTTCAGGCAACTCTATATACCACAATGCAACAAAATTGTGACATCACCGCAGATCGTAATTAATAAAGTCCTACATCAAACAATTTTTTTTTTTTACATTTAAAAAACAGCTCAAACATGCCTAAGGGCCATTAACACAGAACGCGTTATTCTATGTATTACCTTTAATAATTTTATCTAATTATTAAAACAGCAATTATTATTCTCAGGTATAAAAGGACAAGAGGACAGTAAATTTGCGTTTAAAAGTTTGCACAGCAGCTTCCTGTCTTTCAATGCTCTGCAGTGATCTGGTAAGCTTAAAGTGTGTTGTACATGCATTTTGGCTTGAGTAAAGCGGTTTGAGTGAGTAATAATCAATATCAACCCCAATGACAATATTTTAGATTTTTATCTGCAGCAATATTGTGTACATCAGTTAAAAAATGCAAATAGCATGATGACATGACAATTAAAGGTATAGTTCACCCAAAAATGAAAAGACTGACATGGTTGAGAATAACTTATTGTTGAATAAAGTTTATTTATTTATTTATTATTATTGTTGTTGTTTGTTTTCTTTGGGTGAGTAATTAATGACAGAATTCTTTTTTTGATTTTTTGGGAACTATCCCTATAACTATTAAATGACTCACAATTGTCAGATAAAGACAATATTTATTTTCTTTCCAATAAGTTAGGGAGGATTGTTGAGTAGCATTTATATAATTAAATATGAAGTATATGCAGGTGTTTACTATGACAAAATGACTGAAAGGTTTTTTTTTTTTAGGTGACAGGATGCATGTAAACATGCAAAAAAGCGGTCAGAGGTTCCACAGTGTTTGGTAAATTCATTCCTCAACATTCTGCCTCACTGTTTTTGTCTACATTAACATCTGTATCTTCATTCCACTACTGGCAGGCATCTGCTCTCCACAATGGCTACTGGAAAATGCAAAGCCTGTTCATCATCCAGTTTATTGCATCATCTCAGTCTTTCGCATGCGCTCTCATGAGCTCTTGGGTCAGGCATTATCTCGTTCATTGGTGGGCTAATCCTAACACAGCCTGTCATGTCTTTCTTCGCCCATATGCTGGTGAGGGTCGGCAGGGTGAGAGAGTGAATCACTCCAGCTGAGGCGAGTCAGTGCAGGAAGCGGCAGTGGCCTTGATGTTTGTCTGTGAGGGGAAGATCCTACTGACCCCAGATGGAGGATGGTTTTGAGTCGTCTGTGGTTGATGCTACAGGACAGTTCTGCTCTACTGGTTCTTCCCCACAGCAAGTCCCTGGAGATGGCTGCATACTGCCTCTCTTCATGCGTGCTGCTGAGCTGCATGTTAACTATTTCATGTTTCCTTGAGGAAGTGAAAAAGAATCAGAGAGTAAAAGACATCAGCATCAAAAGAGAATCATCAAGTCTTCAGTATGTTATATTGAACACTCCAAGGCACCAGATGAAAAACATATTTTAAGACCCATACATTACAGTTTGATTTGTCCTCTGCTTTTAAACTGTCATCAACATAACATTTGCTGGCGTAACTGCCAACATTGTCATCTGATTAAAAATTTGATTTTAGAACACTGCTACTGACATAGAGCAAGTTCAGAGTACACACAGTCTATCTATCTGTTGACAATGTTTAAATGGAATACTATATACAGTGCAACAATGCATACTGAATCCCAATCCTATATAAAGATATTATGTGAAAGAATTAAATTATGTAGCTATAAAGCTTCAAACAGTATATTTACAGGTGCATCTCAATAAATTAGAACGTTGTGGAAAAGTTAATTCATTTCAGTAATTTAACTTAAAATATGAAACCGATGTATTAAATAAATCCAATGCACACAGACTGAAGTAGTTTAAGTCTTTGGTTCTTTTAATTGTGATGATTTTGGCTAGGATGGATTTTAAAGAAAATGTTTGTATGTTTGAAATGGAATATTAGCACACTGTAATAGTGTTGGGCGATATGATCATTTTTCTAATCGTCATATCGTCAGCCCGTGAGATCGACGATACACGATCTTATCGTGCATTGGTGGAGCAAGAGAGAGACTCTTTGTTCTTGTGTTTTAAACCGTGCAGGTGCGTGAGAGAGCCTATGGAATCACCAATTATTGAAAAAATATACTTTAAAACATACTGATAAACTAATGTTAAATATAAAAATACTGTATTTACAGTTTTTTTCAATTGCTTACACACAAAATTAAAAATTTGGCTCATTGTGTCAAAACTCAACACACAAGATTTCTTGACACAGCACTTGGAGATCAACATCTAACTGCCAATGCAAAATAACATTCTGCAATCAAAACGTAACACTCTAACTTCAAAAGGCCCTCTTCGGATCGATAGGAAACACACATGCACATGCAATATAAACAGTCAAAGCAAACACAACACACAGGTCAACTGTACTCAAGACACTGCCTACATTTGTAGTCTGTAAACCGTTTTTATTTCCACAACCAAAACTCAGTGTACAGGTGCAGAACTACTATAAGTATTGAACATCTGGTGTAGGTGTTTCTATTGCAGGTCCATGTCAGGGATCTCGTCGTCGATTGGGGTCGGGCCACAGCACCTCGTCCACATCACAGGCAATGTCTTCCCTTGCCAGGCAACGGGGAAAATATCTCCGTGTGTGGCGTATCCACCCATGGATCGACCCCACCTCGATGTCCCCACATGCCTCCTCCATCGCTCGCAGGAGCGGCACGCGTACATGTGGTAGGCGGTCATAGACCTTCCACCGCCATGCCGAAAAGAATTCCTCGATCGGATTTAGGAACGGGGAATAAGGGGGCAGGTGCAACACCATGAAATGGTCGTGGTTGGCAAACCAGTCCCAGACCAGAGCAGCCCGGTGGAAACTGACATTATCCCAGATGACAACAAACATGGGCTGCCCTGGTCTGTCCTGTGTGACCACAGCATGTAGTGCATGGAGAAATGCCAGTAGGTGTGCAGTGTTGTAGGGTCCTAGGGTGGCATGGTGATGGAGGACCCCTTGACCACTAATGGCGGCACACATGGTGATGTTGCCCCCGCGCTGCCCGGGGATGTTCACGATGGCCCTTTGGCCGATGATGTTCCGGCCCTGACGTCTTGTATTTGCCAGATTGAACCCAGCTTCATCTATGTAGATGTACTCATGTTGCTGGGCTGCTGCATCGAAGGCCAGGACAGTCTAACAGAACATGCATATACCAAAATGTCACTATTGGGTTCCTGAATACAGCGGTACTGCCTCTACAATATCGCACAATGACTGTGGATTGGGTTGGACACATTCGGATAAAAATCTTGTTCTATTGGCAAAAAAGTCAAATTTATCTTGTTTTCAGGTAAAACAATCTAGATGGTTAGCTTATTTTACATAAAAACAAGATAAATGTGACCTTTTTGCCAATGGAACAAGATTTTTAAGTATTTTTTTTTTTTGCAGTGGGGGGGCGACTGCAAGGTTGTGTCATTGTAGTGGTACTGTGGCACTCACCTGCACATAGTCATAGCGAAGGTTCTTGACTGCAACACTGTTCCTCTCAAATGGAACCTTGTAAAGTTGTTTCATGCTGACGTGGTGTTCCCGCAGGACCCGGGCAAGTGTCGTCGTACTGACACTGTGCACATTGTGGAAAATTGCCTGGTCTTCGAGGATGCGCTCACGCAATTGGCGCAGGGTGATGGTGTTGTTTGCCACCACAAGGTTGACAACGGCCAGTTCCTGGGCATGGGTGAACACTCGTTGCCTCCCTCCCACGGCAGGTCGCCTGGCAGTTCTGCAAACAATGCATGATTAGTGTCGATGGTTAGGTTCTGTTCCCCATCCCGTACTGTCATACTGTACGTGGTGAAATACTGTATAACCAGATTCAGGCAGAACGCTGATGCACAGCAAATTTGAAAACGCAAATTTAACACTCTCAGAGTTACAGTCAAATTAACACTCCTCCAGGGTTTATATGTAAACCACTGTAAAAGTGTTAAATTACTGTAACACTGGAAAATCTACACTAACACTAGACAATTTGCTGTGTGGGTACTGTGCAGTCCTTTGGCGTTAATTCAGGACATACCTGTTTTCTTGTCGGTATGTCCGAATGATGCTGGCTACCGTGAAGCGGCTGAGGTTGGGCCGGACCCTCTGCCCGGCCTCCCTCATAGTCAGGCCATGGTTGATGACATGGTCAACCACAGTGGCCCTGATGTCGGCAGTGATAGTTGTGCATCTGCCTGGTTCCCGTTCAGGTTGGTGCCATTCTCCTCTCCCTCTTCCCATGTCTCTTCCTCGTTCTCTTCTCCCTCTTCCCCCATCTCGATCTCCTCTCCCTCTTCCCCCATCTCGATCTCCTCTCCCTCTTCCCCCATCTCGATCTCCTCTCCCTATTCCCCCATCTCGTCCTCATTCTCCTCTCCCTCTTCCCCCATCTCGTTCTCCTCTCCCTCTTCCCCCATCTCGTTCTCCTCTCCCTCTTCCCCATCTCGATCTCCTCTCCCTCTTCCCCCATCTCTTCCTCGATCTCCTCTCCCTCTTCCCCCATCTCTTCCTCAATCTCCTCTCCCTCTTCCCCCATCTCTTCCTCGTCTTCTCCTTCCCCTTGGTCCTTCGGCCTCCATATTCGCAATTGTATCACGACAGGTGCGCATACCTGAGTTCTATTTATAGTGCTACAGCTGTGACTGATTGGTGTTCAATTACCGGTTAAGTGTTTTACTGTGTGTGCGGGGGTGTTGCTATTGTCGCATGTGTTTTTATTATTGAAAGGATGTGCTGTATGCAAAGTGTTTCCTCATTTTTCAACGTGTGTAACATACAACACTCTGTGTGTAGTGTTTTGCACCGTGTGTTGCACAATTGTTTGCAGTGCAATGCCTACAATGTGTTTATTCATTTGGTGCCTGTGTGTAAGACATGCATGCAAACGGTACGGTTTTGACGCTTTGATCTGGGCATTCACTTTTTGTGTTTTAGCAATTGGGGAAAACTGTAAAACAGCTACGTTCATATATATAGTCGGACACAACTGTCATATTGTGCGTCCTGTGACAATTTGCCGCATCTGTGTGCGGAAGTTATCAGTCTAAATGTTCTGCATAGTCAGTCAACGGTGAAAATCAATATTAGATTTCATTTAAAGTCCAACAGTTTAACACTAATATTGATCATAAACGAACAAGTTAAATATAAAGTATTTAAAACAGGTAAGTTCATATATTTGGAGTAAAGTTGAATTGAACTGATGCATCAGTCATACATCGCTGGACTGCGCGCCTCATGACGAGCTCGACGCACCGCAACAGAAACAAGAATGAGATGCATTCTAACATAACTGTGCCATTAAACTCAGTGAGGGCTCGTTTAAAATAGTGCACATATATAGGCCGTTCAGATTACTTGTTAAAGTGCAATGAAACACCTTATATCTGCAGACGATGTACGTCTGTTTGTGGATGGTGACTTAGTAATGGCCAAAACTCTGTATTTTGCATGCATCACATTATAGTGCGGTGTGCATGAAAATAATAACAAGGCTGCAGAGCAAACTTATCATCCATAGTGGTTCTCACGTAGTCCTTCTACGTCATCACCACATAGTGAGTGTTATAAGTGATAAGTCTAATAGAAGGTCTACGTGAGAACCACTATGGATAAGTTCGCTCTGCCGCCTTGTTAATATTTTGTCTTTACTTTATTTGTAATGCCAAGAAAGAGTTAATCTGTCATGTATGAGAAGAGCGTGCTGTCGTGTAGCAGCCATTAAATGTGTGGGACACCAACTCCTCGTTTTCTATCTCTTTCATTTCATGGATTTAACGAGTTATCAGAATCAAGGCGGACAGTTTCAGTTACTACATGCTCTAATCCTCCTGCGCCCGCACGCGCTGTGTGTGTGTGTATGAAATGCGATGCTGAAATGAAATAGCTGGGCAGTTTTATTTTAATAAGCAGCCTAATCAAAATAATAGTTATTATTATTATAATCTAATACATTAATAGGAAAATGAGCCTAATATCGTCTTGATTATCGACAGAGAAATCTGCTTATGTCGATATCTCTGACTATCGTCTATCTCGACTATCGGCACAACCCTACACTGTAACGGGCAGTCCACCAATGGCAAGTTTGAAGAACCCAAGCTCAGCTTTAATCCAAAAGTTATCCAAAATACAATCATAATCCAAACAGAGACTTGACTTGGCATGAACACACATGACTCTCTGACAGCAGGTTACAACATCAATACACAAGAGACAAAGGCTATGTGAGGGATATACAGTATATACCAAACAATCAGGGTCACATGACACAATTCAGCCAATGAGGAACAAGACACATGATTTAACCAAACAATCAGAACATTACACAATGAACAAAGGAACCAATAGCATGAATACAAGAGCTCAAAGGAAACACATGACTAGACAGGAACAATGACTTAACTCCAAAATAAAAGACATGAGAGCAACAAACAAGAAACAAACAAAACCCAAATCCCACATTACATGCACTTTCACTGCATACTGATGTCTGTCTGATGTGAAACAGTATACTGTACAAATCAATAAGCTTAATATAATCAGTGCACGGCATCTTATATCACTTTTTTTTGTCTAGTTTATGAAAAAAAAAAGTCTTGGTAGTCCAAACCCTTACCATAACTCTAACCATCGTAAGTGCATGTAGTTAATTAATAATAAAGTAATACCAGTAACACTGTAACAAAATCTTAAAATAAAAGTGTAACCCAGAAAGGTTCATACAAAATAGAACAAGCAGAACAGCTGCACAACAAATACAATGAAATTCAAATACCTAATATAAAAATAATTTGAGATGTTGCTGTGTTTCTTCTTAATGAATCCCTATTTTTCCCTCACCATTTCACAAAGACACAGTGCTAACATTTTTGTAGATGTGTGTGAAAAGTAGGATACAAAATAAGAAACATATTCTTTGTTCACACTAGACCAGCACTTGCCTGTGCTCACACTTGAAAAAGCCCATTTCACTCCAGAGAAAAAAAACAAAAGTAATTGTAACATTTGAATGAAATTAATAAACTTCGGTAACACTTCAGTATAGGGACCAATTCTCACCATTAACAAGTTGCTTATTAGCATGCCTATTGTTAATATATTGGCTGTATTAGTACTTATGAAGCACAGATTCTACATGACCATATATAAAACAGAGGAGGTTTAATGGCACTTTTGTAAATAGTAGCCCATTAACTGCTGTAAGTCAGCCACAAAAATACAATTTTAAACAGTTGTCAATAGGGTTTTAGACATGTTACCATCCTTGTGTGGTTAGAAGAAGGTCTGGTGCTCTGACCATAGTCTCCATTGAGACAAACACTTATAATTTATTGTTATTAATAACACTCCATGAACAATTAAAACTCTACATGGTAAAAAACCTCAAGCTGACCATTGATATGTATCCCCCTCGTCAAAATGGTGTCCTATTGACTGTTTTGATTAGAAATATAGAACGTTTGAAAATATAGAAAATATAGAACATTTTTATTGAAAATGTCTAAAAGTTTTGCCCTAGCTGGTGTTTGTGCAGTTGACCAATTCTCAAGAGCTTTCTACTGGCCAATGAAGAAGGTGTAAACACAATTACCCTCTTACTTTGAGAAAAAAAAAAGTGAAAGTGAAGTGACATTCGGCCAAGTATGGTGACCCATACTCAGAATTTGTGCTCTGCATTTAACCCATCCGAAGTGCACACACACAGAGCAGTGAACACACACACACACTGTGGACACACACCCGGAGCAGTGGGCAGCCATTTATGCTGCGGCGCCCGGGGAGCAGTTGGGGGTTCGGTGCCTTGCTCAAGGGCACCTAAGTCGTGGTATTGAGGGTGGAGAGAGAACTGTACATGCACTCCCCCCACCCACAATTCCTGCCGGCCCGGGACTCGAACTCACAACCTTTCGATTGGGAGTCCGATTCTCTAACCACCAGGCCACGACTTCCCCATGTATTCAGTCCCATCACTGTGACATCATTCCTTCTTTCGTCAGTCATCAATTCCCTTTCACATGTGTTCAATACCCACAGATTGATTTCTTACATGGAGTGACTAGGAAGCAAATGCAGGATTCCAGGCTTAAACTTGGTCAATATTATGTAACACGGCTAGACCACACTGATGGAAGATGCTTATGCCTGAACTTCAATAGGGTCAAACAGGGCTGAAGAAATCTACTGGGACTTGTCTGGAAATGACAAAGATAAGATGAATGTTGGACTGGAGAAGGGCTGAGATTTACGGTGGAAGAGACAGATATGTTAGCTGTCAACAGGACCGAACAGGAGCACTGACTCTCAGGATGAATCCTACAAGACAGAAACACTGAATCGCTTTGACTTCTGCCAAGCCAACAGGATCAGATACTGTATAAAGCTTGTGCCTGATAAAAGCTAGGATATTTATAAGTCTTGAATCACTTATTTTGTCCATCACTACAGAATTCATAAATCCCAGTGACATTAAGCACCTATACTTTGTCACAAATTTCAGCACTACTGTGAGGGCTCGAGTATTTGTGCTGCATTCATGTCATTTTCAAATGACTGCCATTACAAGATGGCAGACAGTAGATTCTATTCAGGTTAGCTCACATTCTCACACTGAGACATTTTTGTCTTTATAGTAAAGCTAATAATGCCAAAATGGATCCATGATCCAATGGTTCCATTTCAGCACACTGATAAAAATTATTTTGTGGTGAAGTAAATACTTAAAAAAAAAAAACACACCTTTATTTTCTACAATAAATAATTAAGTTCAGGCAAGTATTAAAAAAAAATAAGTACATTCTATATTACTAATCAATTTAAGCTTGTAGAAATTAAAGTTTGAAATAAGCATATTTTACTTGGAATTGTTTCTTATGTTTACAAGGATTCTTTAAGTAAATATCAAAGTTATGACCCCGTTTTTCCCATCATGCACTGTGGCATTAATAATTAAAAAGGTTAACATTTTCACTGGTTTCGAGTTGTATTTACACTGTTTAATAGTTTATTTTGTTGTAAGGTTTAGTAACTTACGGTTTTGTGATATCTGGAGTTAATTTTCTACTCAAAGGGACCCATTTATACTCAAAGACTATCCATTGATTGTTACCATCATTGTGTTTGGTGTACCAAGTATCTATGTCTCTGTGTTCATTTGGTTAATAATTATATTGAGTGGACATATCTTCAAAGGATAACAAGCAGTTTACTTGCTTGCTTACATGTATGCAAATGAACCACATGCTTTAATAGCGAGGTTGTTTTCCAGTGCTCTTGTTTGAGTAAATGATATAAACTGTAACTGAGGGTAATATACTTGAGGATTGCGTATTTAACAAAATTACTAGATAGATATTACTCATCACACTCTAACTGGCCATGCTAAATTACTAGATAGATATTACTCATCAAACTCTAACTGACCATGTTAAATTTACTTAATTCCTTTGCTAAATGTACCTAACTTAGTTAAGTAGATTTTCTTAATTCTATACTTAAGTTTACTTAAAACGTATGTGTGCAAAAACTTGCAAAATAAAAAAAGTAAATGGATTTTTTTTTTCAGCAGCAGGCACAAAAATAAAAAAAGGAATGAATAATTAAATGCATAAATAAAAGGTATTGCCCAAATGCCCAAGGGGGGCATTTAGGAAATAACTTAATATCAATAGTCAATTGAAAGAAGTATCAGTGAGTTTTTAAGTTACACTAACAAGCTCTAAGGAAATGTGTTATATGTGTTTTAATTGATAAAGTTATAATGTAATATTGATTGCCTTAAGAGTATAGTATACAGAGGTGTAAAAAAAAAGAAAAGAAAAAAAAACACCAGTTTATATACACTCTAAATGCCATTCTCTTTAGCTTCAGAGCATTTGATTGACATGACTTAAAAAGTATGCCTCGTGAATATGACAAGGCGCTTATAAAAGTAAAAAAAATTCTAATTGTGAATGACCACAGTGGGGTTTCCCATCTGATGTTGCGGCTGGACTATTCAAAGCCATACATAACTGTAATTATATGCATATGATAAATGTTTTATGTACACTGGGATTCTGACGTACTGTACCACTAACCTTCAAGCATTTAAAACATCAAAGATTGTTTCGTGATATAGTAATTTCTTACATGCTGTGAAGCAACTAATTGCAGAGCCTGCTTGAGAATTACTTTTAAAATGACATTGCTTGATTCAATGAGGCAACATAATGCCCTATTATATGCAATACAAGTAGGTGCAGTGAATTAATCAAAACATAGTCATTGTGCAGTGTAAATATTTATATAATTTGTCGTTTGTAAAGTAAGCTGCTTTTAAAAAAGGTGAAGGTGAAATGGTACCTAAATGATTGGACCCTATCCACATTCATTGTATTGAAAAGAGCAGAATGGATATTCTTCTAAATAACTCAATTTGCATTCTGCCTAAGAAAGAAAGTCATATGAAAAATTAAATGAGAGCAAGCTTGAAATTACTTTTCAGTCATTTTTAAGGCACAGAGATGCACAACAAATTTAGACTGGCCTATATTAAATAATAAACTCTAGGCTCCTCAAACAGATATAGAAAGAAACACTTTGATTAAACGTGGCAAAATGAATCATGGCAGGCACAGTCTATTGGTGCTGAGATGAACTGACTTGCCCTCCTTATGCATTCAGAGCTGCTCTCCAAATGAGAGGATTGTTTTATGGGTAGAGATTCTTGAATGCTGTTGGCCCTAAAGGATTTTCCTTAGGTTGACTTTTTCAGCTCTACTTCCCTGAAAGCCGACTTCGCCCCCTGTGCCCGAGCAAATGAAAGGTGACAGTCTTCATGGCTTTCTGAGATTCTGATAAAAGATGGCATGAATGCAGAAATGAAATGTCATTTTCTCCCCTACTCTAGAGTTGAATTCACGAGGAAACATTAAACATGGGTTACACTGACTGAGAAACTGATGTACCTTGACAACGGCAAACAAAGAAGTTTTGAATGTAATCCAAATCACTGTGGGAAAATGACCACTGCTTTTCTGTAACTACTAATACGGATTTGTTAAGAAATAAAATACTATGTCCAATCCAATAGCGTCAAACAAACAGCAGATTTAGCTCATTCTACATCCCCTCTGTTATCTCTTCAATTAATTTGCAAGGTACAAACCCATCTAGATTAATTTCAGGTGCTAATGTTGTGTGGAAAACAACAACACTAGCATCAGTGGGACACAAAACAGAATTATGCCTAAGGTTTAATGTTCAATTAACACTTTAATACGCCTCTCATTGAGGAATTTCATAACCTTGATAGCTTTTTTTTGTCCTCCTGCACATTGGACTGTTGAAGGCGCTGACTGAAGTGTAATTACTAAACTAAGTACTAGCAATAGTGGTGATGTCCTTAATGCATTTACTACAAAAGATACATTGTAAACAATGTCTAACCTAAAGTAAGTAGACTGATTTAATTCAAGTAAGAAATTTAGGTAACACTTGTTAACTATGACATTTTTTTCAGTAAATTCTTAATTAGCTGCTTATTAAGGTAGTTGCTAGGTTTAGGTATTGGGTAGGATTAGGGATGTAGAATAAGGTCAAGTAAAATAAGGCATTAATTTGTTCTTAATTAGCACTAATACATATCAAATTTTCAAGTAATATGCATGCTAATAAGCAACTAATAAGTGTTACCTATTCTAAAGTGTTACCGAAATGTAATTTAATTTATTACGACTACCACAACCTGACTATATTGGTTATGCCAATAAAAATAACCTTGAAAGGTCAAATTGGGTAAAATATCTTATTAACTATTTTCTCATCAACAGATTTTTTTGTCATTTATTCCATCATTTTTTTTCTGGCTTTTCCATGTTCTCAGTGTTATATGGAAGGTGGTGCTATTACACATCCCCTGAAGGAGTACTGAATATTTAGATCAAAACATGGTGAAGATGAAGCAGAAACAAGCAATCACATATATTGAAGCAGATGCATTAAGTTCAAAGTATACTTCGGCCGTCCGCATCCGCGTCCACGCACCATCCACATTACGTCATTTTCATCAGGATGTCTCATGGACAACCCCGTCCACATGCAGGCAATTTTTTGAAACCGCACAGACAGTGCAATAGAGCATATGCGAAGTGAGTGTTGAGACATAGCTTAAGTCAAGTAGGTGATACTGCACATGTGTCAAGCTCGTCTGTCCGTACTCATCCGTGGTTGAGTATACTTTAAAAGATGTGTGGAAGTGGCTGTGCGAGAGATGGAACAAAACGTGGAAAGTGAAGTATACCCGGGCCATAAGTAACGTAATTGTCAAACATTAAACAGCAGATATATCAAAACTGCCTAAATTTACTGAATGAAATGTCGACCTAGGAAGTTGTGTAGGAAGCTTTGGGGGTGTAAATGAAAGCCATATACTCCATCAAAGTTTTGATCATCGTTCTGAATCTGATCCAGGCGTAGTCTTTTACATAAAAGCGGTTTTCTCCGATATTTGTTCAGAATGTTGCACTTTTATGAAACTTACCTACATTAAAAGTGTTGAAAACAAGAATGCTTGAAGTTAGAATAAAACAATTTTGACCAAAAATGCTGGCATGGCTGGCAACTTAAAAGGCGGGCGGGTAAAGAGTAAATGGTTGTCTTTATACTTGGCCTCTCACTGACATTTTGGCTTAAGAAAGAGAGGAAGCCTTGCTTTACTTATTCTGTTGTTTATGGGAAACTTTCTGTCCAGTTTTTACTTCTTCACTGGTACAGACACCAAGAAGCCCATTTTTTCCCCACGGGAAATTAAACCCCCTTTGCTCTTGCCATTATCTTCACTCCTACCATATCTCTGTCAGACGGACACCTGTTCTCCATCGGGATTACCTGGCATAGCTCATATCAATCTCAGTCAAAACTTATACTAGGAGCACCTACTTTAATTGTCCTACTGAGGCTAATTCCAAGTGAATAATCCCCAGCTCAAATAGTCTGCACTATTCTTAAAAACACATCACCTAGGATTTAAAATGGGCACTTCTCCATGGTGCAATTCGATAGTGGATTTGCATACTGGATAAGGTTCTGTTACACAAATGACCTTTCTAGCACTTCGCTCTTGTCTTCAGAGGTTAAACCACCTCTGTGACTGCGTAAGCAGCTGATTAGCACTATCCATCACTCTCCAGTCATTTATTTTAATTATTGCCTATTGAATTTTACTCTCTTCCAATTACACAAGAGTACGTCAAAAGACTAATTGTAAGACTATGTGTGTGTGCGCTGGAGAATGCCCATCTGTCAGACTCTGATCTGTTGCTATATTGATTTACCGTTGCCTGACAAAATGTTGTGAAAGGTTATAGAGGAAAACTAAATTGATGACAATTCATCAGATACATTTTTAAATTAGCATAGTCCCTGTCAGACTTGTTTAATTTGCACATCATCTATTTGTAAGACAAGGAAGGTTATTCTAGAATGCCATGTCACATGCTCAGTAAAAAAATAAATAAATAAATAATATTCCAGGAAGGTGGACAATGCGACAGAAAAGCTCATTAGTGACATAACAAAATTCTACAATATTCTACAAGCAATAGATCATAAATCCTTAAGAGATTCCGTCTGGGTTAGAATGCTGTCTTAGTAGCGATCTTAGAAGGTAGGGAGCAGGTAGTACGGCAGGTAACTAGATTTTTGAACATGGCTAAAATCATCATATTTATTTCAAATGTTTAATAGATTTAAGCTGTTCCTAGATAATGTCGGTGTTCTCTTGTGAAGAAGCATTACATTTTGTCATAATATATAATACAATTATATGCTTACACATTGAATGAATGCAATGTTTGTGGAAAGTTAACTGCAGTTAACTGAAAATGTATTATAATTTAAATTTATATTAAATGCAGTAAGATTGCTTTTTTGACCTATTTTATTACAATTTAAAGTTCACCTTTATAGTTTATTTCATAATTACTTCTGTTTGTAATATGTTTACAGTGCATATTGTCAAATGTAGCAACAATATTTCATGGTATCCAAAATATATAATTCCATTTCTATCAAAACTTGTCATTTAATTATAAAAGTCGTGGCCTAATGGTTAGAGAGTTGGACTCCCAATCGAAAGGTTGTGAGTTCGAGTCCCGGGCCGGCAGGAATTGTGGGTGGGGGGAGTGCATGTACAGTTCTCTCTCAATACCATGACTTAGGTGCCCTTGAGCAAGGCACTGAACCCCCAACTGCTCCCCGGGCGCCGCAGCATAAATGGCTGCCCACTGCTCCGGGTGTGTGCTCACAGTGTGTGTGTGTGTTCACTGCTCTGTGTGTGTGCACTTCGGATGGGTTAAATGCAGAGCACGAATTCTGAGTATGGGTCACCATACTTGGCTGAATGTCACTTCACTTTTCACACTTTTTCTTTCTTTTTTCTTTCTTTTTTTTCTTTTTTCTTTTCTTTTTTTCACTTTTTTTTCTTTTCTTTTCTTTTTTCACTTTTCTTTTTTTTTTTCTTTTCTATTTGTAATTGCACATTTGCAATGATTAAGTTGCAATTGGTACAAATGAAAATGCATTAACTGTAATATCCAGTTTCACATAATAGTTAAAGTTACAATCAAGTACTTTACATGTGCTTTAGCCTGTTAGTTAACACATCAAAATAAAATATTGTTTAAATGTACTTTGAAGTAATTTTGTTTAACTTAAGTGTGCTAAGCAAACTATCTTTAAGTGGTTTTTCACTAATATATTATCTTCAAGTATACTTTTGAACTACATCTTGTATTTTGTGTTCCTGTAGCTCAATTGGTAGAGCATTGACTTATCAAGCGTTGGGGGTTCGATTCCCCGGGAACACATGATAGGTAAAAATTGATAGCCTGAATGCACTGTAAGTCGCTCTGGATAAAAGCGTCTGCTAAATGCATACATTTTTTTATTTAATTTAAATTAAAATTTTAACTACACGTTTGTACATTCAATACAATTAAGTACACTTTTTCGAAAGGCTTATTTTGTTTTTTTTCTATATGGATATCTGTTGTGCTGACTTAGCTCAGTTATGACGACAAAGCTGTATATCTCCATAAACCTGTGTGCATCTCACAATTTTTTTTTGGTAGAGGTTGTGTGCTGAGTAAAGGTTGATGGCTCTTGTCATACTATATGGCTGTGATTTACTCAAGTGGTTAGCAAACACAAGGCCACACTGCTGGGGCAAAAAGGACAGGTGCTTGTGATAGATAATGTTTTAAAAGAAATGTTTGTGCATGAGCATTTTAATTATTAGCGCATTTGCAAAAGCAAGCATTGGTCTTATTGCTCATACTTAAAGTCAGGGTCAGATTTAAAGTCAAATACAAAATGTAGGTATGAACTCATTCCACACCATTTGTGCCAAGGACACGAACAACTACGTGACCTGTTGAGAAGAAATGCGCTATTACTTTATGCTCTAAGACATATATAGTGTTCTGATTATTATGTGTCTCAAACTACCAGAAAGGCCACTTTTAAGATTAGAGTTCATCAAGTGTAAATACTTCATTCTTTAATCCGTAAATCAATGCTCGCTGCATTTTGTTATCCCATACCTTTCTTAAGAAGAGAAACACCCAGAAATTGAATTTCTGTCATCATTTACTCACCCTCACTGTTACGGAACTCCAAGGATGATAATGAAGACAAAGATAATCCAAAATAAAGTCTTTAAATTTTAATCCACATGAATACAAGGAAGGAAATAACTCAGGGCAGCAGCAAAACATGTAACACTAAACAATATCCAACAGTATACTATACAGAAAGGAGACTTTAAATAGGGCAGCGGGCAAACAGGTGATGGGAGTAAACTAATGATGACTATTGAGCAAACTAACTAATGAGCTAAAACAGAACAGTAACAAAACCATATAAGGAAAAACAGGAATAGGCAGACGTAACAGAAAAAGACAATACTAAATTTCATAATCCTAACACTCACATTGTGCCCAATGGCAGGTTCAGAACTAGCACCCCATTCTCTTCACAGATGAGAGCAGGTTCACATGTGTTAGATGTGAAAGAGTTTGAAGATGCTGTGGGGAACATCATGCTGCCTGAAACATCATAGAGCATGACCAGTTTGGCAGTAGGTCTCTGATGGTCTGGGAAGGATTATCTTGGAGGGTCTCTCAGACCTCCATGTGCTAGCCAACAGTCTTCTGGCTGATGAAGGCATTGATGCCATTGACTGATCCTCTTGTACTCCAGACCTGAATCCAATTGAGAGCCTCTAGGACATTATACAGTACATCAGAGCGTCTGAAGCTGCCAACAGACTGACCAGGATCTCACTGATACCCTGATCCAGGCCTGGCAGGAGATCCTCTGATACACAACATCCAATACGCTGAATGCATACAAGCATGTGAGGGCCATAGACAATACTGACTTACATTATGAGTTGCTTTAATGAAATTCACGCAAATTCGATCAGCCTGTAATTTCAACCTTTATTCAACAAAAACATTTTTTTCTTAAGAAATTACACAATCTATTTTTAACTTGAATATTTTGTTCTTTGAGATCCAACGTGTGATTGAACTGTTCCTTTTTGAGCATTGTAATTTAAATGTACTAAACTCCATTAAAATGTGTAATTACAAACATGTTTAAATATAGTACATGCAAGTTTCAATAGATGTTATATTTAAATATATTTTATCAAAAATGTTTGTCAATATATTCAGCAGTACACTTGAACCATATTTACCAAAGATAATACATGTAATTATTAAATTACATATAAAGATGTACTTAAGTCTTACTGAAGTAGATCAGAAAAGCATGTTGAAGCTTAACTAATTGCATTTAATATGATTTCAAACTATAATACATTTTCACATACACGCATATAAAACATATTCTTTTAATTGTAAATGATTTCCAATTAAATATATGAAAATATTACATTCAGTTTGCACTTAAATATCTTTTTACTGTACTGAAAGTAGTCTTTTTATAAGTATACTAAAGCATGCTTTATTTGCAATTTTCAGTTTTTTTTTCTGTAAAGAGAGCCAGAATTAGAGGTACAAGTTTCTCAAGTACATTTGAAAGCAGTAATAATGCATATTAATTTGATTTTAGTCATGTTCCATCATGTGATATGCAAAAAAAGTTTAAGTTTTGACATAAGTTCAGTTTTCAGATTTGTGTTACCATACCTGGTGTAGTCTGTGTGTGTGAATTGGGTGTTGCACAACTACTGATTTTCTACTAGTCGATTTTTTATAAAAACAAAATACTGAAGTTACTCGACTACTTGTGGTTCATGCTACTGTAAATGAAAATACATCAAATAGTATTTTTTTAATCAATAAACACTTATTAATTCATAGCCGTATGCAACAATTACATTTATAAATTGTCAAAACTTTATAATTATGACATTACATGTTTACATTTTCACGTAACAGCCAGTATTTGTATCTTTATTTGTGTCTGTAACAATCACAACATTTTTATATGCATTCGGATAGAACATTGATAAGACCGTTATTATCTTTTTTTCATAGTTATCACTGAACAAGTATGTCGTGTTAAACTAAAATAATTATTAATTTCTAAAATAACATTTATCATGCAAGCAGAGAGATGTCATGACAATCTTTTAGTGATCATTTGAAAACGACTGAATCAATTCAATGCGCACATTTTCATTACGCAGAACACTTTAAGCGAGTCTTAATGTTTAGTGAACTTCACGAAACAAATGTGCGTGTGCTGCGCAAACCAGCAAAATGTAAATATGCAAACACGTAGCACAAGTAGAAAATGTATCCTTATCGAAGCTGATTAATAGCCTGCTAGAACTGGTTTGGTTTTTGAGAGACTGATGCGCAACGCGGCTGTTTGATTGGGGAGCGCGCTGTGCTTTATCCATTCATTCCTATCATATCGTAGCCTAAGGTTTAAATCATTGCCTTTTAAACATATACAAATAATAGAACATGTATGATGTATTATCATAGGTGATACTACTCTTGCAAAGCTCTGATTTCTGAGAGATGCACGGCGAGACAACAGCAATTCTGTGTTTGATTTGCGCTCTTTTCACTCATAAAGTTTACATTCATTCACTTCACACTCGTGACTTTAGAGGTCTGTGTATTATATCGCGCTGATCCCCTGACTCAACTGTTATCTAGCAAACTCCGGCCTGTGCAAGCTTCAGCCGAGTATTCAGGCAGAATTATTCTGAATTTACTTGTCTGTTATTCATTTTTGAAGCTAAAATCCGTGCCATTCCGAATAAGGAATTCGGCTTCAGGCACAACCCTAATTATTACATTATATTTTAATTTTACATGCAACATAGATAAGGTCATAGAAAGTAACAGCTACATGCAATTTTGTAATCCTTAAATTCATGTCGTACTTGCAGTCTCTTTCCACCTTATGCTCGACTTGTCGATTGTTTCCGACAGCGCCGACTAGTGGTTGAAGTAGTCGGTCACTCGACTACTCGACTAGTCTATGCAAGCTCTAGTGTGAATTGAAAAATGTTTTGATTTGATAGCAAATAAATGCACAAATTTAGGTGTAATTGTTTTGCTCCAGAAGATTTAGAATATACCAGTTGAGTCATTTGGATTGATTTCACTCTACCTTTATGTCCATTTAGAGCTTGCAAGTTTGAGGTTGCATACTGTAATATGGACAAAAACATTTCTTCACGGAGTATATCATCTGATTTACAATTCATGTTATTTTTCTTTTCTTCATTCAATAGCTGATGCTTCATGTTAACATAATAGGCAAAAATGTAATCCCACTACTCACTGAGATGAATTGCATCATCAATATTGTAGTATTCTCAATTTGGAGGCAGTGTTAGATTGCATAAGTCTTAGTCTTGAAACAGAAAACAGAACACAGAACTTGTGTCTCATCCTATTTTTTTTGGCCATTGCGGGCTGTAAAATCTGGTGTACTCTGAGGTCCCTCGGGAGAAGACATTTGGACAGGTTGTGTATGTGTGTTTCTGTTTGTTTTCTAGGTCTGAATAGTATCAGTGAAACCACCTTGGTGATGTAATTACAGAAATGTCAAATGAAAAATCTGTCCCTCACAGCTACGTTAAAATAAGCATTAAACATTAAAATATATTCGAAATGTACCATCTCCGTGAAAATGGTATAATCATCTGAAAAATGTTACTTGTGCACGATATTTGAAGTATTCAGAATAAACACAGCTTTAAGTAAGGAACAGACTGAAATTTGATGATTGAAGTGGAGATGCAGGTGAAGACTACAAGTAAATAATGACGCACATTTCATTCTGTTATTAATTCATAAGTTATTTTATAGCTACAGAAGAAGAAAAATGTCTTAAGAACAGATTATAAACATCAAATGTGGGATGTGGATGGAATTGGTATTCAGAAACAATGATCACCCATACTTTTTAAGAGGATGTGGCTATTTTTAAGATCTTAGAGGCTTTTAAGTTTAAGAGATCAGAAATGTAACAGAGCCATTTAGACCTCTGAAAACTAATTCTAAGCTGAATTCTAGTGCATAGAAATCCACTGACGATAGTCTCTTCCTGATAATCTTGTGTCGTATAACAAGGTTAATCTGTCAGTTAGCAATTACATGAATTAATTGCACATTTATAATTTACATGTGCAAAGCCCTCTTTCAAAACAACCAATCTAAATGAATGTCATGTTATCAGAATGAATAACTGAAGTGTTTACGTTCGGGTGTCAGCCTTAAGATTACACTGCCAGGAAACAAACCAAAGTTACGTTCAAACCAGTTGCCTCCTTTGATAAGAGAATCCACTCCACAGCGTGCTGACAGTTTTCCAGGTCCTGTGATTGACAGTGCTCGCGAATCACAAATTATCCCTCCAACCAGCCCTGCAAGCCTGGGATAGATTTTTCTGTTACCTTTCACAAAACAAGAGATGGAGCAGGGGCTTTTTCTAAAAGGAACCAAGAAAATAGATGAGAAATGAAGTATGAGATCAAGTATGTGTAAATTACTCATTTTATTTGATTTTTTTTAAGCAGCACTGCCCATCAGGAAAAGAGGCAGCCTCTTTGTTGACTCCCTTGAGCTCCTAAAGTGAGGCCTGTACAAAAATATAGCTTTTTACCGTATTACCTTGTTGTTATTTTTTAAGAAATTTAAAACTGTTACCAACATGAACATAGTAATATTTTTGTTCCACCTATTAATTTATTTTTAAATAAATTCATAATGCAGTTTAAACATACAATAATACAACAACAAAAAATTTGAAAAAGAAAAATAACAATAATTGAAAAACATGTAGTCAATGAATATGCTATTACTTTTAACTTCAATCCACGCTGCATTTAAGCTCTGCATTTTGTAAAAATTGCAAATAAATTCATGTGTGATCTAATGTTGTGGACAGCAGGTCTTTCTAGTACACTGTAAATTTCAGTGAATATACTTATATGTGGATCTGGAAGGCTCAAAGTGTTAAAGTAGATTGTATCTTTAACTTTTGATTAAATCTTTAACTCTTGATACATTGCTGTGACAGAGAACATTGTCATTTGCTCCTTAAATGTCTTTGATATTCAGTTATTCATGCTTTGTAAAAAAAAAAAAAAAAAAAAAGACGCCAGGTTGCATCAGGCATATGCATGATATTGATGATTTAAATAAGAAATCAAAGTGCGTGCAATAATACGATCTGATTGAAGAGGGATCGCAATTATAAATAATTGCTGTCTGAAGACAATGTGGGTGGATGCATTCAAAGGATCATGAAATACAATCAGTCTCAGCATAATGTGTCATGTATTGGCAGAGCCTGGAATGGCCATTGTGAAAACAGGAGGGGAAAACGAAATAAGATGCACATGATAAGCTTGAGAGAAATCCTTGAATCAGATTTATGGAGTATACGGTTAAAGGATTTTTCACGTAGTATTTTATTTTGCAGTTCTGATCTGCATATTAACACAAAGGCTTTTCACGTTTGAAATAGTTAATCCTAGATCATTCTAGACCTTGGCTAAATAGAATCATGGGTTATTTTACTGAATTATAATTATCTTTTTTTTATTTATTTTTTTACTCATTTCACATTGCTCTTAATTTACACATTTTTAACAATTTAAATTGGGTATTTCATAAGCTCACGTTTTACACCTCACTACACTATATGTTCCTAACCCCCAGGGTTATTCTTCTTCTTTGCATATGCTGTGTCATGACATACTCATAGTATCTAATTCCACCTGTACAGACAAGTTTTTCCTCAATGAATTTTTTGGACTATAAAGGTCAGAATTAAATAGTCTCTCCAATTCATGTTTTCCATCAAGATTTGTCATTTCCCCCTTAAACAACTCTTTAAACAGTATTCAGTGTTTTGATTAAACAGTACCTTTATACAGGGTTAAAAACTGGGTTTAAAATTATGATTTTACTTTTTTCGTCAGTACAGTAAATACGATTTCTGAAACCATGGTCTTTGGTGATTCATAAAATGCAAGTCAGCAGCTGCCCCCAAAAAAAAAAAAAAACTATAATATATATATATATATATATAAAAACCAAACAAACATGGAATTATACCTTATTTTAGGGTATTATTATAAGTAGAAGTATTTTATTAAATGACTTTGGCAAATAAATTCCTGAAATATCCTGTAACCCTGAATTAGGCCTTGTCTTCAATACGTTATGTGAAACAAGATGGGCTTTTTTCATCAAAGCATAAACCAGTCATGGACTTCACCATGAGCATAAACACTTTTGACAGTTTTATTAGATTTCCTTTCACTCGTAATTTAAGAAAACCAGTCGCACTAGCAGGAAAAACAGAGCACCTCATAACTTGCCTTTATTACTTCGATCTGTTCAGATCATGTTTGATAAAGCTGATATTATGCACTTTTTCTTGATTTAGTAAAAATAATAACATTATCTCGGTGAAGAATTTGTCCAAGAATAGAACGGAAATACCTGACATTTATAATGTCACAAAAGCTTTCTATTTCAGCCAAATGCTTATTTTGAACTTTCTATTCATCAAATAATCCTGAAAGAATTTGTTAACAACTGTTTTCAACATTGATAATAACCCTAAATAATAATTTCTGAATGTCAAGGGAAGCAAAACCACCTCCTCCACCCCATTCCATGTGTTAAATATCATCTTTTATTTAAAGAAAGAAGATGAGGTGGCACTTTTTTATTTGCATTATATATATATATATATATATATATATATATATATATATATATATATATATATAAATAGGAGACAGTAGCAAAACACTGTCTTATAAACCCTGTTATCTCTTCTGCATTTGGTGCAACATATGTGCAACTTAAGTACAAAATCACAAATCATGAAGCAACAGCTGTTTTTCAGTACATAAATCGTATAATTACATAAAGTCATTTTCCATAATTTTATCACTCATTATCATACATAAAATGATGCTTAGTTTTTGGATGAAATGTTTCTTTAAGCATAAAATAAAGTAGTGAATTTCTAATAACTAAGGGCCATTGATAGGCACGGCGTGAAGTGGAGCTGTTGTGACCCCTTAGCTGTTATAAATTCACTGTAAACCACGCTTATTGATTTTATAAAATGGTTATTCCATATACATGGTTAGGTTTCACAGAATAAAACAGAGCAAATAAAGTGTAAAGATATGAATAAAAACAATATTATTCCACCAAACAATGTAGTTCCTCAGAAACAGTTGTGGTTCCAACAAAGTGGTTGCCGAGCAACACACAGAATTAAAGAATTGTAAAAAAAAAAAAAATATTTTATTTTATTTTATTTTTTCATATTTTGCCATCCCTCTAGGCTGCATTAGTCACCTCATAGAGCACCCTGCACTGGTGCCGAATCTTACATAATACACCCTTAACTGACAAACAGACACACGCAAACACACCTTGCAATCAGCCTTCAGACACATTTGCTCAGAGCCACAGAGGTAAACTCATGGAACCATGCCTCGGGATTCATTCTCCACACACCTGCCATCATCCTCTTTCCCTCCTCAAATTCTCTATTTCACCCCATTTCCCCTGTTCCAATAACCTCACTTGCATGACATTGCATGCATGACTGATATTATGTTAATTATTACAGCTAAGCCAACCTATTTTCTGTGTCCAAACACTCAAATCTCCCATCACACAACGTAAAAATGAAGGGAACAGTTTATTGGAGCTCCTTATTCAACGAGTATGTGGTGTATGTGACAAAAATAAATAAATAAATAAATTCACAAAGTTTTAAAGAAGACAAAGGTTCCTAGTTTAAAACTCATGTAAAAAGTTTGCTCTTTTTCCATGTTCATTCATTTTCCATGACATTTTCAACAAACGTTTTTATTTTAATGACTGTAATACTGTCATGTGGTGTAACCTTCAGGTAAAACATAAAACATTGTTACATTTTATCCACTGATGTCCATTTGAAGTTGAGAACCCATGTGCAGTTTATTTCACCAGATGCAAAAGATACAAACTCCCTAAAACTAATCAAGATAATGAACCAAAGCAGAGGACAAAAGGACAAAAAATTAGCACATGGCAAAACAGAAAACATGACTGTGACAAACTTCAAAATAAAAGACATGAACATTAACATGAGCCATAAAACGAATGAACAAACAAATACATACATACATAAAGTGAATTTTAATTCAGAAATGTATATCATCATAGAGATAGAGTCAATGTATGCATTAGAATGGCAAATTGTTTTGACTGAATAAATGAACTGGTTTGGCAAAATAAAAAATAAATAAATAAAATAAAATACATTTTAATAAACAAATTTGCCCCCATTAAACAAAGCTATGCATTGATGCATTACTTGACCTATTTGAAAATTGTATATTCGTTTCAGTTACTTTTTTAGCATTATTTACTTGATCTAAAAATCTTTTTTATACAATGCACACATATTTTACCAAAGTTGCTCTTCCTTTGTGCCTCACAGCACATCAGGTGTTGACAGTCACAGCAACCCATGCCAAAACAAGCCGCACACCTGGCAGGCGGATGTGACTCGGACTCTCACACCAAAGCGGTGAGTCACCACCGTGCCAGCGGCAGTCTCCTGGACAACCAGTTCCTATCCGAAAACATCTATCCCTGCGCTCTGTCACAATCTGAACTCAGTCTCTGGTTTAAGGGTTTCCAAAAATAGAAATGCCATGCTTTTTCTTTCTCTTTTTTTTCTTTTCTTTTTTTCCCTTCAATGTTCTAAACCTCTGGTGAGGCTTCATGTGTAACAAGCCTCCGCTTTCACTCATCTGAAAAAACCCCCCCACAATGTCTAAAATTCTTGACTATATGCAGCTGTATGGCTGGACCGTTAACTGGGCTGCCCGCCCCCTGAGATAACAAGCTAACATCCTGGGCAGTCAATGAAGTGGATATACTAAGTTTCAAGTGTTTCTAAAATAGTTAATGAAGTCCAATGCCATACATAAAAACATTTTCCTCATTCAATGCAAATAATGTAATGTACACTTATGTAAAATCAGTGTTTAAAAAGAGTTTAAAACCCTAAAAACATTAGAAAAAAAAATATTTTATTTCTAGAATGATTTTAATTACATATTTTCATTTTATTACGTACATATTATGCAAAAAAAAATAAAAATAATAATAGTATAGTAATTCATTTATTTCAAAAACTAACATGACTCTTATGTCCCTCTTTTTTTTGTCCCATCTTCAGGAATTTTAAGATATTTTGCAAGGTCTTCAGGACAGTGAGTGGTGCTTGCATTTTTAAAACTTGCCACAATCATGCTAGTAATTTGTCAAATTCATTGAATGATAGCAGAAAAATAATTGATTAATTTAAGGTTGGTAATATTTAGCTAGTTAGTTAATTTCTTTTTTAAGTTTACCAAGGCTGTGTTTAATCACAAATACAGTAAACAGCAATATTGTGAAATACTATTGCAATGTTAAATAACTGTTTTATTATATTTTAAATCACAATTTATTTCTGTTACAACAAAGCTGAATTTTCAGCATCATTACTCCAATTTTCAGTGTCACATGATCAGAAGTCCATTTTTATGCTCATTTACTGCACAAGAAGCTTTTCTTATAGTTATAAATATTGAAAACAGTTCTCTTGCTCACACACACACACACACACATATATATACATATTATCTCAGGTTTCACTGATGAATAAAAAGAACGCGAGAGGTTCCGGAGCTGGATTGATCGGGAGGTTCGCGCCGAGGCCGCCGGGCCGCCCGCCGCACCCATGCACCTGCCGCTGCACAAGATGGGGCCCCAGCACGATCCGGAGGCCTTCCTGGAGCTGTTTGAAAAGTCAGCGGAGGCCTGCGGGTGGCCCCGAGAGCAGTGGCCGGTGCGCCTCATTCCCCTGCTCTCTGGAGAGGCCCAGGTGGCTGCTCAGCAACTTCCGGTGGCGAACCTCCTGGTCTTCGATGACCTAAAGAGGGCCGTCATCCAGCGGGTCGGCCGGTCGCCCGAACAACACCGCCAGCGGTTCCGGTCCCTGGACTTGGGCGAAGCCGGTCGACCCTTCGCGATGGCCCAACAGCTCCGGGACTCCTGCCGCAAGTGGCTATTAGCCGAGGGAAGCGACGTGGAGCATGTCATCGACCTGGTGGTGCTGGAGCAGTTCATCGCTCGGCTTCCCAAGAAGACGGCCGAGTGGGTCCAGTGCCACCGCCCCACGTCGCTGGACTCGGCCATCCACCTGGCGGAGGACCACATGGTGGCGTGCCCAGGGGTCGGTGCACCCCCACCTACTAACTCTCTCTCTCCTTCCCTCTCTCTCCCCCCCTCTCTCTCTCGCCCTGTCCCTCTCCCTAGGTCCCGTCCACCCGGCCCTCCTCGTGTCCCGCCCCGCCCCGCCCCAATTTTCCAATCTACTCCCTGCCACTGGGGCGGCGGGTAGGTCTGGGCTGGCCTGTTGGCGTTGCGGGGTCCCGGAGCATTTTGTGGACAGGTGTCCAGTGATGGAGGTGGGGACGATGATCCGGGTCCCGGTCGTCCCACAGGTCAGGCTGGCGAGTACCAAATACCCGTGAGTAACCAAACCTCAATCGATCAAAGCCTGATTCAACCGGGGGCATTGGATACAAGCCGCGTGGTTAAGGTGCGGTGCGTACACGGGGATGTGGTGGAGTATCCGGTTGTCCCAATTATAATTCAATTCCGGGGACAAAAGAATAGTGTGGAGGTGGCGGTTAGTCCCAACCTCCGGCATCCGATAATCTTGGGAACGAATTGGCCCGCGTTTACGGTTTTATTGGGGTCGTTATGTGCGGATGCCTCTTGGGGAAATAAGGCGCGGAAGGAGACCGTGCGGGTACAGGTGGGGGAAACTGAGCCAGGACCGCTGGGTTCTGCTTCAGGGGAACCGGACGAAATCGGGAGACTGATTCTCTCGGAGCGTGATGACTTTCCTCTGGAGCAGTCTCAGGATGAGACCCTAAAACATGCATTTCAACAGGTCCGCGCCATCGATGGCCAGTCTCTCCAACCTGCCCTCCCGCTCTCCTATCCGTATTTTGCCATTTTAAGGGACCGGTTGTATCGAGTGACCCAAGTCGCTCGGACAAAATTGAATACAACCCAATTGTTAATTCCAAAGGGCCACAGGGAAATGCTTTTCCATGCGGCTCATTCTAATCCTATGGCGGGCCATTTGGGACAGGCAGCAACACTAAATCGCCTCATGGCCCGTTTCTTTTGGCCGGGCATTCATGACAACGTGCGCAGGTGGTGCGCGTCTTGTCCGGAATGTCAGTTGGTAAACCCACCGGCCGCCCCAAAAGCGCCTTTGCGCCCTCTTCCCTTAATGCAGGTCCCCTTTGAGAGAATTGGTATGGACCTCATCGGGCCATTAGAGCGATCGGCACGAGGACATCGCTTTGCATTAGTCATAGTTGATTATGCAACACGATATCCGGAAGCGGTGGCCCTCCGCAACATTTCCGCTAAAAGTGTTGCGGATGCCCTGTTTCGTCTTATCTCCCGGGTGGGGGTTCCAAAAGAAATCCTCACCGATCAAGGCACGGCGTTTATGTCACGTACGCTACGCGAACTGTACGGATTGTTGGGCATTAAGTCGATTCGAACTAGCGTCTATCACCCACAAACCGACGGCCTGGTCGAACGATTTAATCGCACACTTAAATCCATGATCCGTAAGTTCGTTCACGAAGACGCCAAAAATTGGGATAGGTGGCTAGAGCCCTTGTTATTCGCTGTGCGAGAGGTCCGGCAAACCTCCACGGGGTTTTCTCCCTTCGAGCTTCTCTATGGACGCCAGCCCCGGGGGGTGCTTGACGTACTGAGAGAAACTTGGGAGGAGGGACCATCTCAGGGCAAAAACGAAATTCAGCATGTGCTGGACTTGAGAACAAAGCTCCACACATTGGGGCGGCTATCAAGAGAGAGTTTGTTACAAGCCCAGGACCACCAGAGCCAGCTGTATAACTGGGGAACTAGGTTACACAAATTTGCACCGGGAGAGAAAGTACTTGTATTACTCCCAACGTCGAGCTCCAAGTTAATGGCTAAGTGGCAGGGACCGTTTGAGGTCGCACGACAGGTCGGAGATCTCGATTATGAGGTAATACGGTCCGATAGGAACGGGACCCGTCAGATCTACCACCTCAATCTTCTTAAAAAATGGAATGAGGCGGAATCAGTGATGTTGGCAACGGTGATTGGCGGAGAGGATGATCTCGGGCCAGAGGCGAATTTCAAACCATCATCCCTCGCCCTGGCTCCCGGGGGAGATCACCTCTCGCCGTCCCAACTCACTGATTTAACGAAATTGCAGGCAGAGTTTGCCGACGTCTTCTCACCCCTACCGGGCCGTACTAACCTGATTCAGCACCATATCGAGACCGAGCCGGGCGTGGTAGTTCGCAACCGGCCGTATCGTCTACCTGAGCACAAGAAAAAAGTAGATCAGGCTGAATTAGGCGCTATGCTTGACATGGGGGTAATAGAAGAATCTAATAGTAACTGGGCGAGCCCGATAGTTTTAGTTCCGAAAACGGACGGCTCAGTCCGTTTCTGTGTAGATTACCGCAAGGTGAATGCTGTGTCGAAATTCGACGCGTATCCAATGCCGCGGGTTGACGAGTTGCTTGATCGGCTGGGCGCGGCTCGCTTTTATTCGACACTGGACTTAACAAAGGGCTATTGGCAGATCCCCTTGTCTCCATTGTCCAGAGAAAAGACCGCTTTCACAACGCCGTTCGGATTACACCAATTTGTTACCCTTCCGTTTGGCTTGTTCGGGGCCCCAGCAACCTTTCAGCGCCTCATGGACAGGATTCTGCGGCCCCATGCTGCGTATGCGGCTGCCTACCTAGATGATATCATTATATTTAGTAATGATTGGCAGCGGCATATGCAGCATCTGAGGGCTGTCCTGAGGTCGCTGAGGGAAGCAGGGCTCACGGCCAACCCAAAGAAGTGTGCGATTGGGCGGGTGGAAGTAAGGTATCTGGGCTTCCACTTGGGGCATGGGCAGGTGCGTCCCCAAATTGATAAGACAGCCGCTATTGCGACCTGCCCACGTCCCAAGACCAAAAAGGAGGTAAGGCAGTTCTTGGGGCTGGCGGGATATTATAGACGGTTTATTCCTAATTATTCGGACCTCACCAGCCCTTTGACTGACCTTACTAAAAAGGAGGTGCCAGATACGGTCCAGTGGACGGAGCCGTGCCAGCAGGCCTTTACTCAGGTCAAGGCTGCCCTGTGTGGCGGGCCGTTGTTACACTCTCCTGATTTTTCTCTCCCTTTTCTGTTGCAGACAGACGCGTCGGACAGGGGGCTGGGGGCAGTCCTGTCCCAGGAGATAGAGGGAGAGGAACGGCCGGTGCTGTACATTAGCCGGAAGCTCTCGAAGAGAGAAGCTAAGTACAGCACCATCGAAAAAGAGTGCCTTGCCATCAGGTGGGCCGTCCTCACCCTCCGCTATTATCTCCTGGGACGGGAGTTCACCCTCTGTTCGGACCACGCTCTGCTGCAGTGGCTCCACCGCATGAAGGATACCAACGCGCGGATCACTCGTTGGTATCTAGCTCTTCAGCCTTTTAAGTTCAAGGTGATCCACAGGCCGGGTGTTCAGATGGCGGTGGCCGACTTCCTCTCCAGAAATGGGGGGGGGGGGGTGGTGGTGTGCAGGCCGGATGGCTCCCCGGCCTGAGTCGGGCGGTGGGGGTATGTGGCAGGGGGGGCGTGGTTTATCGAAGTCTGCAGCGGGAGAGAGAATCAGGAGACGAGTGGTAAGTGAGTGGTTTGGGCAGAAATTATCATCACCTGTTTCTTGTTCTAGTAATTGCCGTGGAGAGAGTTTAAAACGCCAGGAGAATCGGAAGCAAGCGAGAGAAAGACGGACTGCTGACCCAGGCCGGAAACGAAAACGGAAACCGGAAAGAGTAACCCGGAACGAGCGCTGTCAGAATAAGAGTCACCGTTTGGGTGTTTGTAACTTTTGAGTTCTTTTTATTTTGTAATAAAACTGTCAGCAGTCCCGCCGACCCCTTTGTCCTCTTCCTTCCAACCAACGAACTTTGCTACAAGGATAGTCATTTATCTCAAATGGAGTAGCTTACAGACCCTAGGGCCAGTTGAATAAAAGTAGCTACTATGTTAAGACTGTGTCTTAAAAACCAGTTTGACGAACTAGCAATTAAACAATTAGTCTTACTTGTCAGATTCAAATTAGGCCAATCTAACATTTTGTAACTGAGTTTAGAAAGTAAATGACCAGTCTTGAAAAAATATATAAATAAATAAAAAATAGATGACTAACTTCTTAAGACTAGTCTATGCAACTGGCCCCAGAATGTACACAAGTAGAAATCATAGTTACTGTATGTAGTGAAGCATATCATTTCTTGTTGTATTCAAAATGCAATAATTTAAAGAAAGGAGTCGCACCGCATGGCACTTTGCATCCTGAAATATGTCTTTTTACATCCTGAGCTGTGCAAGTATGAATCAGAGCGTGACTGTATTGTGAACTTGTGCACCACATGACACACTCATTCGATAGATGCATTAAATGAATGCATTTCACTCATGTCAACACACCTTTTCCAACAAGCAAATGTCTGGTTTGGGGTCCATGCCAGTCAATGGCAGATGAATCCCAGAAGCCAAGGGCATCAAACATTCGCTTCGGATCTAATCAAATGACACCCAATCTCATTTGTGGAATGTCAATATGATATCTGGCACAATGTCAAGTGACAGACAGCCATCGACTACAGTGGGCAGTCAACTTTATAATGTAATAAAGCTTCATTTTGGCAAGAGTGATGGAAAGTGGCTAAATGGACTCCACCTGGGGTGAGAGGTTAGTGTAACACAAAAACAAACGTAATCTGACGGCAAAGTGTCAGCACAGGAGAAGCCCCATATAGTTTATTTTTACACAATATCCTTGTTTAAATGCTGTGATCGAAAACAAACCCACCCTCAGGATATGACAGATGCTTTCCTCCCTCTCCACTGTAGTCGGTTCTGCTGAACTTGTCACCTCTCTCTGAAATGCCAATGAATTAGTTATAGGATCTGTTTCAAAACCTAGTGAGCTGCACTGATGTCTGCTACCTACATGGCAGTTGTCCTCTGAAGACAGAAGTCGAACTAAAATGTGACGTGAAACATTTCACATAGGCAGCAGCATAAACAGTGTATCTCATGTGCAGTGCACAGGAAGGCATCCAAGGCTCATTGGAAATATGGTGCCTATGATCATCTACAACATGTGCAGTGCACAGGAAGTCATCCAAGGCTCATTGGAAATATGGTGCCTATGATCATCTACAACATTGATATTACATGCCTTCAAAGTAAAATGTCCAGTGAGTGGTGCTAAAATGGTCAATCAATTGTATTACTTTTGTACATCAATGTATTGCTGCGTTTTTATAACGTTGCTTCAGTAACATTTTACGGCAGTTCAGAATTCAAATATGTTGCTAAAAGGTTAATGCTCTATCATCTTGGAAAATAACATACCTTAAACCTCCCTGATAGTGTTAATGAATGCAAAAGTGGTATAAAAATGCTTATGCTATTGATTTTTTGCATTACACCCATATACAGGATAGTCATTTATCTCAAATGGAGTAGCATTTTGCTAAGCTAAATTTCAGTGTTCTAGCTTGTTTATTATTTTAGCTTATAACTTATTTATAGTTCACTCACGATTCAGTTGACTGCATTTTTCCTCATTTGTAAGTTTGCTTTGGATTAAAGTGTCCGCTAAATTAATAAGAAAATACATAGCACCCAAAAATATTGGATTAAACTGACCTTTTTTTTTATTAAATTGAATTATGTTTTATTTATGCTTTCTATATTCAAATCAATATTGTACAGGTATATTTGTCGGGTATAGGCCTCATTTTATTTTATTTTTTTCAGTGAGCTCATCACAAAGCATCTTGAAAGACATATGCAATGCTATGTGTCATTATGCCTTATGTTGCCTATACGAAGCTCATGAGACCTTGAAAAGAGCCATGGTGTTTTATTCAGCACATAAACCATTTGTCTTGTTCTTGAATGCCATTTATACAATTTAGAATATTTATTGATGAATGACAGGAGTGCTTGTCCTAGAACTTTTTAAAGAATAAAGTACTAATAAACTAATGAAATAGGTTTGGAACAAATAAAAAATCCCATTTCCTCACAAAAATTGCATTTTATGTATCAGAGCTGTCAAGTGCTGTCAATATGTTGAAATGGCACACATGGTGCAACAGAGCGAACATACTGTATATGCTACAAATACTAATAAGCTTGTTTTTATATTTACAATCCAATATTAATTATACATTTGTGATCCCTTTAATCTATAAACTTTACCAACATAAAGTATATGCATGTAAAGCAATATCTCAGCTGCTTGATTGTTTATATCATAGCGAAATTAAATCTGATAAATGCAACTAAAAGGTCTGAAGATATAACCTTATAACAAGAATCAACGTTATGATATATTTTTCATGCTTTTCTCCTATCACACTACAGGTTTATTACATTCCCAATATAATACTATTGACAGCAATAAAAACAAACAAACCAAACAATTATTTTCTAGATTATTTTCAATTTTTATCTGGAGAATAAGTCTCAAACTGCCTCAGGCTATCTACTGAAAACCATAAAATCCAGTCATGGGTATGGCAGACACACATAAAATGAAAATGAGAGGGGACTTTTCCTTTCTGCCTTATCTATGGTGGGTGGAAAAGCCTTGTGCAAATATTCCATTTGGGTTGGCAATTTGCTGGAAGATTTCATAGAAGCCAGACCGATCCATATTTTATGATGAGACTGACAGAGTTGTATATAGAGGATTTTTTGAATCTCAACCCTTAACATGTCTTAGATAAGCAAGTCAGATTGTACAGGCGATTGTGCTGTAGTGAATTCAATCATTTTCCCTTCTTTTCAATGAATGGCAATAGAAATCCACACATAAAAGTGCCAGCAATGAATAATCATCATCAGTTCTGCACAGTGAGGCCCTGCCGCATGTATTGTAATCGTGTGTAGGCAGACTTCAAGCATGCAGCATAAAGTCTAGTCCTCATAACAGCTTATTTTCAGAAGCTCCTTTATTCAAATTTAAATTTTCTCCATACCGAGTTAGCTGTATACTTCTGTTGCTGTTAAAACAAAGTTCTGTATCTGACACACTTGTTAGTTTGTAGTTTGTCATCTAAAAACAGCAGAACGCTGTGCATGCGCTTTTGCTTTTACTTGGCTTTTCTGTTTTTTTCCATCATCTGTTCAAATGCATGCAATGTGCACCTACGTAGAGTTCTGCTGCTACTCATTAAAGTCAACCTATTTCTTTCTTGACCTTCCAGACTCCTATCCATAGCCTATTTTCTTTGCCTTTTATTGTACAGTAGTTTAATACAAACTAGCGAACTTACCTGTTAACCAGTATATTGCAGTTACTGAAGGGCACAATATGTTTTGTAAACTGTCAAATCATATAGCTTACTGTATAATTGGATCAAATACATATTATTTTGCCAGCCTTCAGCATCCTTTTGCACAAACACAATGAGTTATTTTGAATGAATGTGCATTCTCATTTAGGGTCACAGTATCAAACTTTGTTATTTATATAATTAGTGTGAAAAATACACTAAAACACTAGGCATTATTTAAACTAGCTGGCTTGTTGCGAAGAAGCGTTGTTGATGTTTTACTGTGTGAGGCTACTCTCAGATTTGCTTAATGTTGTAATAAAGAAGGACTCAGGGACTGATACCTCCTTGAAATGAGTTTTTGTATGGTTGGAAATGTAAGCTACAAAAAAAAAAAAAAAAAAGTTTTTTAGTAGCATTACAACTTTTAGTTAGTTACTTCCCAACACTGTTGTCAACAGCTTTTGATAGGCTGTGCACATATTTGCTTCACTCTTTGATTAACCAAAGGATCTGTGATGGCATGATAGTTGCATCACTTTTGGCATAGCACTTGCATCAATTCCTAGGGATAAATGAGGTAGACAGATACACATGTACTCATTAAAGGGTTAGTTCACCGAAAAATGAAAATTATGTCATTAATAACTCACCCTCATGTCGTTCCAAACCAGTGATACCTCCGTTTATCTTCGGAACACAGTTTAAGATATTTTAGATTTAGATCGAGAGCTCTCAGTCCCTCCATTGAAACTGTGTGTACGGTGTACTGTCCATGTCCAGAAAGGTAAGAAAAACATCTTCAAAGTAGTCTATGTGACATCAGAGGGTAAGTTAGAATTTTTTGAAGCATCGAAAATACATTTTGGTCCAAAAATAGCAAAAACTACGACTTTATTCATCATTGTCTTCTCTTCCAGGTCTGTTGTATACATTTAATATATTTGTATATATATTTGTATAACTGCTTCACTTCAGAATGTATAGGCTGCAGCTACTGTGTTCATATTGCTATGTGCAGCTGTTTCACAAAAAAATAAATAAATAAACCTGGCTAACACATAACATACTAATATGCTTTTAATATCTAAATCCGTTAAAGGATATTTAGGCTGCATTAATCAAAGTGAAGTGAAGTGACATTCAGCCAAGTATGGTGACCCATAAGTATGGTGTTAACCCATCCGAAATGCACACACACAGAGCAGTGAACACACACACACACACTGTCAGCACACACCCGGAGCAGTGGGCAGCCTTTTATGCTGGGGCGCCCGGGGAGCAGTTGGGGGTTCGATGCCTTGCTCAAGGGCACCTAAGTCGTGGTATTGAGGGTGGAGAGAGAACTGTACATGCACTCCCCACACCCACAATTCCTGCCGGCCAGGGACTCGAACTCACAACCTTTCGATTGGGAGTCCGACTCTCTAACCATTAGGCCACGACTTCCCCTTTACCTTAATTAGGTAAACCGGAACCGGGAACAATTCCCATAACACTCAATGTATTTGCTACATCATTAGAAGAATGGCATCTACGCTAATATTAGTCTGTTTCTCTCTTATTCCGAGGTCACCGTAGCCACCAGATCCAGTCTGTATCCAGATCAGATGGTGGATCGGCACCTACAAAGGACCTCTACAGCCCTGAAGGCCAGCGGAGACCAGGACAACTAGAGCCCCAGATACAGATCCCCTGTAAAGACCTTGTCTCAGAGGAGCACCAGGACAAGACCACAGGAAACAGATGATTCTTCTGCACAATCTGAGTTGCTGCAACCTGGAATTGAACTGCTGGTTTCGTATGGTCAGAGGAGAACTGGCCCCCCAACTGAGCCTGGTTTCTCCCAAGGTTACTGCAACGAAGGTTACTGCGCGCTCCTTGGGTCAGGTGATGTCTACCTTGGTGGTCCAGGAGCGGCACCTATGGCTGAACCTGGCACACATGAGGGAGTCTGATCGGACTCAGCTCCTCAACTCCCCGGTCTCCCAGGCTGGCCTCTTCAGAGACGTGGAAGAGAATTTTTCCCAGCAGTTCTCTGCCACCACCGAAGCTGCTCCGGTGGCCTGCTGCTGTCCTCTGCTGCCGGTGCAGCCGCCTCAGCCTTCTCGTCGCCAAGGGCACCCCCCTGCATTCTCCTCCACTCCCGCTCGGCCACAGCAGCCTTCACTCTGGCCGTAGCGAGGAGACAGCTGCAGAAGGGCGGCGCAGCCCGTCTCTGCCCCTAAACCTGCCAAGCGGCATTCCTGAGACGGGCGACCCGTAGTTGGGGACGTCAGCTCATCAGGACATGGTAGCAGGACCACTGCTTCCCCTGGAGGAGGGCTGGGGAAGAAACCTTAGTTCTCATTTTCTTTTTGTTCTGCCACTGGCTCCTCCGCCAGTGGTACCCAAATCTTCACTGAAAGAGCTGTTTCCTCTACCTCCAGGTCTCAAGAAGCCGTGGACGAAAGTTGGTGACGTGCTTCCTTACTGCTCTCATTCCCCTCTCCCCTTGCCAGTTTCCATGCAGAGCCGGCTCGAGAATGCATTGCCTTCTCATGCGCTCTTTGCCACTTGGAGTCAGACGAGTGCTCGCACTCTGCCCCCACTAAGGGACGCTATGCCTCCCATGCTGGGGCTGTCTGTTCCACCTCGCTGCCCCACCGTGGGTATGCCTGTAGTTCCCTTGACCCCGCTGGATCGGTTTCTGGGAGCCTGGCTAGAGCTCTCCAGGCCATCCCGCTGCCTCATCCAAGCGGTCAGGCTCAGCTACGCGATTCAGTACGCCCCGCGCCCCCCCAGGTTTCGGGGGTGTTTGCGCGACGATGGTGGGCAAGGATGCTCCTGTCATGTGTGCAGAGGTTGTGACCCTGCTGACAAAGGGCGCGATAGAGCCGGTCCCTCCAGCCGACATGAAGTCAGGCCTTTACAGCCCCTACTTCATATTACACAAGAAAACAGGTGGGTTACGGCCAATCATGGACTTGCGTGCCTTGAACCGAGCTCTTCACAGACTTCCGTTCAAGATACTAACGCCTAAGCGTATTTTTGAATACATTTGTCCATTGGATTGGTTTGTAGCAATCGACCTGAAGGGCGCTTACTTTCATGCCCAAAATCTTCCTCGACACACACCATTTCTTTGGTTTGCTTTCGAGGGCCAAGCATTACAGTACAAAATTCTCCCATTTGGGTTGGCCCTGTTTCCCCGTGTCTTTACGAAGGTCAGAGAGGAGCCCTGGCTCCTCTCGGGAACGAGGTGTCCGTATCCTCAACTACCTCAATGACTGGCTGATTCTAGCTCACTCTCAAGCGCGGTTGTGCGAGCACAGGGATCTGGTGCTCAGACACCTCGCTTGTCTGGGTCTTCGGGTCAACTGGGAAAAGAGCAAACTCTCCCCTGTGCAGAGGATCTCTTTTCTCGGTATGGAAATAGACTCGTTCACCATGTTCACGCAGCTTACAAATGAGCGTGCACAGTCACTGCTGAATTGCCTGAGAAAATTAGAGGGCAAGAGAGCAGTTCCACTGAAACTGTTTCAAAGGCTCCTGGGGCATATGGCATCCGCAGCGGCAGTCACACCGCTCGGGTTACTCCACATGACCAACCTTCACCCTGTGGTTGGACTTCTCATTTATATGGGCAGGCATTCCCCTATGCCTCTGTCACGGGTTGGGTTGCCATGTGCAACAGGCATGCTGCGTCAGGTTCTTGGACAGGACCCCGACTTCAATGGCATGTCAATTGCCTCGAGTTGCTAGCAGTACAGCTTGCTCTGCACTGCTTCAGGTCCCTGCTGAAGGACAAGCACGTTCTGGTCCGTACAGACAACACTGCGACCGTAGCGTACATCAACCATCAGGGCGGTCTACGCTCCTGCTGCATGTCGCAACTCGCTTGCCATCTCCTCTTGTGGAGTCAGAAGCCTCTGAGAAGCATCTGAGGTTGCTTCGTGCCATTCACATCCCAGGCAGGCTTAATCGTTCAGCCAACGAGCCCTCACGGCAGCAGTCTCATCCCGGGGAATGGAGACTCCACCCTCAGTCGGTGCAGCTGATTTGGGAACGCTTCGGAGATGCTCAGGTAGACCTGTTTGCCACTCCAGAAAAAGACGAGCATGGGAGCATGACTTGACGCGCAACATTTTAGAAAATTTGCGTTCACAAATGTAGCCTATGTTTATCCAAATATGGAAAGAACTTTTGAATTTAATAATATGAGGTTCTCTCCAGAGATGTTTTGCCACATTTCTTCAATTAAGGATTGCTACGTAGTATATGGTGTTTCTATTTGTCTGAACTTCTTCAAGTGAATTGCGGGGCAAACGGAAAATCCAGCACTTCTCCTTCACTACTGATACGGCGACTATTATTGTTTGTACATGTTCATTCACTGGCATTTTTCACATTTCTTTTTTTCTCCCTTAAAAACAAATTTATCCATTCTGATGCGCAATTTTACCTTAACTAATGGCTGTAGATGACTATTTGAATTGGATTCTGCCAAAGTGCGCGCTTGTATGTGTTCGTTAAATGTGTAACGTTATGTGAGTAGGTCTGCTCATGTCTGAAAATAAAATATAGGGGAAAAAATCACATAAAACATTAGGATATAGCTTATATTTCATTAGTAGCCTAATTTTTTTTTATTAATGTAAAAAATACAATTAATTGTAAAACTGAAAGTTTTTTTTTTTTTTTTTAATTCAACATATGGTGCGGGCCGCATTTGAATTCGTGGCGGGCCACAGGTTGAGAACCACTGAGCTAGAGCCTTGTCTACCAGACACTCCTATGCTTTGAAGTGGAACCTCTTCGTCACTTGGTGTTCTTCACATCGTGAGGTCCCATGGAGATGCCCGATCAGGTCAGTGCTTTCCTTTCTTCAGGAAGGGTTGGAACGAAGGCTGTCTCCTTCCACCCTGAAGGTCTATGTGGCCGCCATCTCAGCTCACCATGACCCTGTTGATGGTAAGTCTCTTGGGAAGTATGATCTGATCATTGGGTTCCTGAGAGGGGCCAGGAGGCTCAATCAGCCTCGCCCTTAGCAAGTTCCCTCTTGGGACCTTGCAGTGGTTCTATTGGCACTGCAAAAGGCTCCCTTTAAACCCTTGCTCTCAGTAGAGCTAAAGTTTCTATCATTGAAAACTGCGCTCCTGACAGCTTTGGCTTCGGTGAAGAGGGTCGGGGACCTGCAGGCATTTTCAGTTGATGACCCCCAGCTCTTCACATTTTGTGTGTTTGTCTTATTACTTCAGACATTTGTTCTATTCTTTTGTAAGTGCCCTGCGAAGTGGGCATCACAGGATATTCTATCATCATTCCAGTTCAAAGCGAGCATATATGTTCCCTTTTAAGGTCATTAAGGTGTACAAAAAGTGAATTTAAATTGTATTTATTTACCAAGGTATATGATGTCACACTTGCCCATGTGTGAAGATGTTGTGCAGTGCAAATCCATGAATGAATGTTCCGAAGTGAGGTAAACTTCAACAGATTTCCCCTGCTCAGGGACCTTGGAGTAATGAACACTGTGTAGAGACCATGTCAGTCAGAACACAGTTCATGCATGGAGTTCACTTCTAATGAGCTGATTATCCTATTCAGTAGTGTTAACAAAGTGAGACATACAAAATGTGCAGAGCAGGGGGTCGCAACTTCGCTGAGTAAAGCGATTATGAGATTGAAGGGTAGTTCAGAGTTCATGAAAGGAGCCTGAGCTGGACTGAATAAGTGCATAACCACCCTAGGGGGGAGCAGCGCTGGTACCATGCTCTACACCCTGCCAGTCTCCTGGGTCAAAGAACTGACGTTCAGGACTCTAGAAAAAACTAGTTCCATTTGCAGATTATAAATCTAGCAAATGTATTAGGCATAGCCCAACCTACAGCTCTACAGATATCTGCTAAAGAGGCCCTGTTCACCAGGGCTGCTGATGCAGCCATGCCCCTGGTAGAGTGAGCCCTCGATCCCAGTGGGCAAGGTAGGCCTCTGGTCTGATAGACCATTTGGATCGCATACACAATCCAGTGTGGGATCCTCTGTCAGGAGACAACATTCCCCTTCTGCTGTCCTCTGAAGCAAATAAAGAGCTATTCAGAATGCCTGAAACTCTAAGTGTGTCTAGGTATGTGCGTAGGGCTCACACTGGGCACAACAGAAACAGGTCGGGGTTCCCTTCATGGAAGGGGATAGCTTGCAGTGTTACCATCTGGTCCCTGAAAGAAGAGCTGGGAACCTTGGGCACATATCCAGGCTGGGGTCTCGGAACAATGTTAGAAACTGCCAGCCTGAACTCCAGGCAAGATTCATTAACAGAGCAGGCTTGGAGATCCCCCACCCTCTTCACATAAGTAAGCACAGTCAGGAGCGCCATCTTCATGGAGAGGGCACTGAACTCAAATGACAGGAGGGTATCAAACTAATCTCTCTGTAAGGCCTGCAAGACCAGTGTGAGATCCCAATAGGGAATGAGACGTGGCCTCAGAGGGTTCAACCTCCGGGTGCCTCTGAGGAAACTGATAACCAGATTGTGCTTCCCCACCGATCTCCCTAACATGGTGTTATGGTTAGCTGCAATTGTGGCCATGTACACCTTAAGCATAGAAGCAGACACATATCTGATGCCACATGCTCCCCAGGGAAGAACACCAATTCACGAAAACATGCCACTTCAGGTCATATAACCGCCTCATCGTATAACCGCTCTGGCCTGAGTAATGGAATTCACCATGGCTGTTGAAAGGTCTCTTAGTTCCTCGTGGTTACGTCCAGGGACCACAAATGAAGGTTCCAAAGATCTGGGCATGGATGCCAAAGTGAGCCCTTCCCCTGAGGAAGGAGGTCCTTCCTCAGGAGACTTCACCATGGAGGAACTGATGCCATGAGTATGAGCTCTGAGAACCAGGTCCTATTGGTCCAATAAGGGGCCACAACAGGAGCTGTTCCCTGTCTTACCTGACTTTGGACAGTGTCTGTGCAATGAGGCTCACTGGGGGAAAGGCACACTTGAGTAGGCCCCCTCCAAATCAGCTGAATGGTTTGGGGGTGAAGCCTCCACACGCCTCTGAGCGAGACCTTTGACGAGTCTGTGTTGTCTGTGCTGGCTCCAAAGTTAGAGATGGTAGGCAAGTTGTGACAACCCTGGTGGTTGATGTATGCAACCATCACTGACAACCGTCTGGACTAACACATGCTTGCCTTGGATCGATGGTCAAAACCTCCTCAAGGCCAAAATCACTGTCGACATCACCAGGCAACTGATATGCCAAAGCAGCTGAGGGCCTGTCCAGAACCCTAATGCTGCATGCCTGTTGCACAAGATGCCCCAGCCTGTCTTGGAAGCATCTGTTGTAACAACAATGCTTCTGGACCCCTGTTCTAAGGGCACTCCTGTCTGTAGAAAATAGATGTCCTCCCAAGGATTGAAGGTATGGCGACACAACAGTGTGATGTTCACACAGTGTGAGCCATGACACCATGCCCATCTCAGGAATTTGGGTACAAAACCAGTGCTGAAATGGTCGCATATGCATCGGTCCCAGCAGCGTTACCTCATGCCCCAGAAGAGGGACCGCCGTTCTCTGCCTGAGAGCTTCAAGCATTTCAGCACTGACTGAGCACAATCCTGAGAGAGGTGTGCAGTCATCATAACTGAGTCCAACTCTACACCGAGAAAAGAGATACTCTGTACAGGGGAGAGTTTGCTCTTTTCCCAGGTGACCTGAAATCCCAATCGGGCTACCAATTCTCGTGAATAAGCTAGGATCAGCCAGTCATCAGGGTAATTGAGAATGCGAATGCCCACTTTCCTGAGAGCTTGGCTTAGTTTCGCATTTAGCACCCAGAAACCAATCGTCCATCTGTGAGTGCTCGGGGCAAGGTGGGGGAAGCTCTTGGCTGCCCGGGCATCTCAGTGTCAGCTTCAGACTGAGGCTCAGCACCCTTATGTGCTTGCTCAGCTGAGTCATCTACTTCTGATGGCCCAATCCTGCCCTCCAATGCTGAGATCGACAGTTTGTCCTGCTTGCCATCCCTGAATGAGAGATTGAGCCCATCCAGGGATAAGGTCTCTCAAACTTATGGGGGGCTTGGGCCCCTGCCCCTTTGAAGTCCGACACTAAAGTGCCCTTGTGGTCCGGTCAGCCGTCGGCCCATGATTTCTGCCAAGGGTAGGGGTGTGTGATATGGATATTTTTGAACATTGATTATAAAAGTGTCTCCATGATCTGCTTTGAAGAAATGTTGTTGTATTGTGCTGCAGCGCACATTCTGTCAGCTGCAGTTCTGGCGCAGCGGAATTAATATACTGCGACATACATTAACATCAGTTACTCTCACGGGACACTGCACTAAATCAAAAAATAACTTTTTTTTTTTTGCATCTGCTTTAAAGCCTTAATAGTGTGCTGTTCTGACATGCGTTTTTTCTGAGCACACTCAAAGCGCACGCACGAAAACGAAAAAGCCAATCAAACTATGCCTGGTTACTGAACTAAGTTATGTTTTGTGTTAATACTGTCAAAACACACAATGTTTATGTATAGTCTCAGTTGGTTATGTATAAAATGCAAGTAAACAACTGAAAGAAACAGATGCATTTCTGTATATTAGATGGGTGCAGGTCTTAAAGGGACAGTAGGCTACATGCTGCCGAATGTAATTAAAGGGATAGTTCACCCTAAAATTTAATTCCTGTCATTATTCACTCACATGTTGTCCCAAACCTACAGTATATTTTTTCTTTCTTGTGCTGCACACAAAATAAGATATTTTGAAGAATCTGGATAACAAAACAGTTGCTGGTTCACACTGACTTTGATAGTTGGGGGGGGGATACTATGGATGTAACTGTTAACCAGCAAATGTTTGGTTTTCTACCTTCTTTTAGAATAGAGTTTCATTTTAGCAGAAGGAGGACACTCATTCAGGTTTAAACAAAACCTTTGAGTGGGTACATGATGGTAAAAAAAAACTGAACAAACCTGTTTTCATTTTTGGGTAAAAGTAATACACCCTACCCATCCCCGCCAACCATCACCCACCAAATCATATATATATATATATATATATATATATATATTAGGGGTGTAACGATACGCGTATTTGTATTGAACCGTTCGGTACGAGGCTTTCGGTTCGGTACGCGGTACGCGTTACGCGAAATTGTGAAATATATTGATATGCGTTCAACAAGGTAGCCCAATAACCCAAAAGACGTAACAGGCAACGCCCCTGACACCCCCGAAGAAGAAAAAACACCAACTTATATGTTTATGTTAGGCTACTCAGTCAGGCGCTCGCTCACTCAGTATGCGCTGAAGGCTCGTTGCAAAATGGCCAATCCAAAGTGCACCCAAACACCAGACCTGTTGGTTATTGGAGGATCTTCTATTTCTGGTCTGTTAAACGCATTAGGCATTTTGCAACGAGCCTTCAGCGCGTACTGAGTGAGCGAGCGCCTTTATGGGCCTTTCACACAGGACGCGGTATGCGCGGCGCTGCGCTATAAAACCCATTCATCTCAATGGCTTGCTCCGCGCAAGGACGTTTTGTTGCTGCGTCGACCAAAGCGCAAGCGCAGCGGTGCGCATCATTTGCGTGCTTGCGCGCACGCCGCGGTCAAAGTTCAAAATAGTTCAACTTTTGCCGCTGCGCTCTGTGACGATTACCAGCGCAACCAATAGGATCCAAACAACCACGGAAATCAAAAGGAATGAACGGCTAGTACAGTACTGTGTGTGTCAGAATTTCCTGAGCTGTACGATACAAGTTTGAGGTAGTATAGGGACATCGTAAGGAAAGCTGTGTCATGGAGACATATCTCCATTCAAGGAACAACAGACTATGATAGAGCTCCCGCTAAAAAAATTTAAAACTCTGCCTACGCCATAGCGCAGCGCAGCGCAAATCGCGTTGTATCTGAAGGGCAACGCTGAACCCAGCGGCAAGCGCCGCGCATACCGCGTCCTGTGTGAAAGGCCCATTACTCTGTAGTGGAAAACGTAGGTTTTAAGAACATGCTTAATGTAATTGAGCCCAGTTACAATATTCCTTCACGAGCCCATTTCAGACAGACCATAATTCCTGCTTTGTTCCAAAAAACATAAGCCCTATAGAGAACCAATTGAGTAAAAACACACTCAATATAAAGAGTTATAGAGTTCCATATAAAAAGTTACATCTTTGTATTTGTTCATAACTACTACAATAATATAACATTTTCATTTTTTTTATAAGGGGCTGTTTTTGTTTTATACAGTATGCTGCTAAGAAAACACTATAGAAGATGGGTAAAGAATAGCTCCATCATTGTTCAATGTAAAAAAAAAACAGTTTTAATAAATAAAACATTTTTTAAAAATCAAGGAAATTTATCTGCCAATTTTTTCTTTTTGCTGTATCTAAAACGTACCGAACCGAACTGTGACACCAGTGTATCGTATCGAACCGAACCGTGAATTTTGTGAACCGTTACACCCCTAATATATATATATATAAATATATATATATATATATATATATATATATGTTACCGACCATTTCCTTGTATCGTGCATGCTGAGTACCACTGATATTAACCATATGGCTCAACCATCTATGCAGAACTATTGTTCCAGCCTCCAAAAACAGATTCGCAAATAACCTGCCTGATTTATTTCAACTGTTATGTGTACCCAAAAATACACATGAACTAGACGAAATGACTTGCAACATGGGCACTATTTTCTATAATACATTAGAAGCTGTTGCCACCATCAAATTGAAAAAGATTAGAGAAAAATGTACTGTGCTAATGGAGAAAAACTAACTTGGAAGTTTTTAGAATTGCATGAAAAAACAGTATGTCCAGCTATAGACAGGCTCCAAAAAATGCCAGGGCCGAACATATTCATAAACTCATTGAAAGTAACCAAAACAATCCAAGGTTTTTATTTAGCACAGTGGCTAGATTAACAAATAACCAGATGCCATCTGATTCAAATATTCCATCAACGTTTAATAGTAATGACTTTATGAATTTCTTCACTGATAAAATAGATAACATCAGAAATACAATAGCAAATGTAGAATCTACAGAGTCTAACACTGCAGTTTCATCCATTGCACCCAAAAATAAACTGCAGTGCTTTACAACTATAGGACAGGAAGAGCTAAACAAACTTATCACTGCATATAAACCAACAACATGTTTATTAGATCCTGTACCAACCAAATTACTGAAAGAGTTGTTACCTGTAGCAGAAGAACTCCTTCTCAATATTATTAACTCGTCGTTATCTTTTGGCCACGTCCCAAAACCATTCAAGCTGGCATTTATTGAGCCTCTTATTAAGAAACCACAACTAGATCCTAGTAAACTGGCAAATTATAGGCCCATTTCAAATCTTCCATTTATGTCTAAAATTGTAGAAAAAATTGTGTCTGCTCATTTGTGCTCCTTCCTACAAAAAAATGATCTGTATGAAGAAATTCAGTCAGGTTTCAGGCACGACCATAGCACAGAAACTGCACTTGTTAAAATTACAAATGACTTCAGATCAAGGCTGCATCTCATTGCTAGTTTTACTTGATCTTAGTGCTGTGTTCAACACCATAGATCATGACATACTCAAAGATTGATTACAAAACTATACAGGTATTCAAGGGCAGGCTCTAAAATGGTTTAGATCCACCTGTCCAATCGCTACCATTTTGTTTATTTTAATGGGGACTCGTCTCATTCATCACCAGTAAAATATGGAGTGCCACAAGGATCTGTCCTAGGTCCTCCGCTATTTTCAATATACATGTTGCCCCTTGGTAATATTATTAGAAAATACGGGATTAGTTTCCACTGTTATGCCGATGATACTCAACTATATATATCAACGAGACCAGATTCAACTTCTAAATTATCTAAGCTAACAGAGTGTGTTAAAAATATAAAAGATTGGATGACCAATAATTTTCTCCTATTAAATTCGGATAAGACAGAGATATTACTTATTGGACCAAAAATCAGTACACAGAATCTAGTAGACTACAGTTTGCAACTAGACGAACAAGATGTACTGTTATTCCTCTACAGTCAAAAATCTGGGTATTATATTATACAGCAACTTGTCTTTTGAAAACCATATTTCCCATGTTACAAAAACAGCATTCTTCCATCTTAGAAACATTGCCAAGCTATGAAACATGTTACCTGTTTCTAAAGCAGAAAAGCTAGTTCGTGCATTCATGACCTCTAGACTGGACTATTGTAATGCACTGCTAGGTGGTTGTCCTGCATGTTCATTAAACAAGCTACAGGTAGTCCAAAATGCAGTGGCTAGAGTCCTTACCAGGTCAAGAAAATATGATCATATTACCCCAATTTTACAGTCTCTGCACTGGCTACCTATTAAGTCAAGTATCAGTTACAAATTATTATTACTTGCCTATAAGGCCCTAAATGGTTTAGCTGCTGCATACCTAACTAGTCTTCTACCACGCTACAACCCATCACACTCCCTAAGGTTACAAAACACTGGACTTTTGGTAGTTCCTAGGATAGAAACAACGATAGAAAAGTCCATTAAAGGAGGAAGAGGAAGATTTACATCCCATGGTCACTAGGATTTACACAAGCTCCAGTCTGGATCCAGAACACCTGAGAAGAGATGATGCCCACCCCTAAGAGGACTTCAGATGATGCTAACCCTGAAACAACATACAGAACTAACTAATATTGCTACAAGTGTGATTGCATCATATAATAATTGCTGTTAATAGTGTTCGTCTGGTTGACTACATCTTGTAAAAATCTTTCTGAAAATTCACCACTGTGAATAGAAGAAGACTTGAGTCTCCATCCTCTCCTGACACCGACTGGGCAGACAGGGAAATAACCTGAGCCCGAAACGGCGTGTTGCGGGATTTCGGCACATAACCGTGCCTAGGTTTGAGTATGACCCTTGAGTCATTAGGCCCAAACTCCAAGCACGTCGGGCTCACCCAGAGCGCGTGCAGGTCACCCACACGCTTCACTGAAGCGAGAGCCAACAAGAACACTGTCTTGAACGACAGATGCTTGAGGCTAATCGTTCGGATAGGCTCGAAAGGGGAACCTTTCATGGCCTCCAAAACCGTCGAGAGGTCCCATACAGGGACTGACGGAGGTCTGGGAGGATTCAGCCTCCTAGCTCCTCTAAAGAAGCGGATGACCAAATCGTTCCTTCCAATTGACTGACCGAGCGTTGTCTCAGAAAACGCTGCGATAGCCGCCACGTAAACTTTGAGCGTGGAGGGGGCTCTGCCCTTATCCAACAGCTCCTGTAGGAAGGAGAGAACCTCCGTCACCTCACAACTAAGGGGTGAACATCCCCGAGCTGTGCACCAGCTGGAGAACACCGACCACTTCGAGGCATACAGCCATCGTGTCGACGGAGCTCTAGCCTGAGTGATGGTATTTAGCACTCCCACTGAGAGATCAGCGGGTAACCGTTGAGCGCCCACACATGGAGGGACCACAACTCCGGTTGAGGGTGCCAAATCGAGCCCCTGGCCTGTGAGAGGAGATCCCTCCTCAGCGGCACTGGCCACAGGGCAGTGTCTGCTAACTGCATCAAATCTGGAAACCATGGTTGGTTCTTCCAAAGTGGTGCTACAAGCAGTACTGAGCATCTCGTTTCCCTCACCCGTTCTACCACCTGCGGAAGTAGGGAGACGGGGGGGAAAGCATAGAGAGGGCAGCACGGCCACCCCCGTGACAGCGCGCTTCCGTTCTTGGAAAAGAACACGGGGCAGTGAGCATTTTCGTGGGATGCAAAGAGGTCCACTTCCGCCCTGCCAAATCTCTCCCACAACAGCTGGACTGTCTGCGGGTGTAGAGACCATTCGCCCGTGGGAATGTTGCTTCTGGACAGCCTGTCTGGACCCAGATTCTGTAGCCCAGGCACATGAACTGCTCTAAGCGAGCGCAAGTTACGCTGAGCCCAAACCAGGAGGCGTTCTGCCAACCTGTACAGGTTTCGAGACCTGAGACCGCCCTGGCGATTTATGTAGGACACCACAGACATGTTGTCCGAACGGACTAAGACGTGGTGGCCTTTGATTCGGGGACAAAAGCGATTCAGCGCGTTCTCCGCTGCCAGCATTTCCAGACAGTTGATATGTTGGAGCTTTTCCCGTTCTGACCACAGGCCAAAGGACGGTCTGCCCTCGAGCAGCGCTCCCCATCCCGAAGTGGAGGCGTCTGTCGACACCATCTTCACTTTCGAGGAAGTCCCCAGGCTTACACCTGATTGGTACCAGTCCTTCGCTGTCCAGGGTTTCAGGGCTGTAACACAGCTCTGATTGACCCTGAGACGCAACCGACCGAATATCCATGCTCCGCGCGGTACTCTCGCTTTCAGCCAACCCTTAGCCATTCATGCAGACGCATGATCAGCGCTTCCAGGGGTTTCGGATTGGGTGCTAGACATTATAAAGAGAGGCTACTCGTTACAGTTTTTTCGACGCCCTCCGCGCTTCTTAGCACACGCCGAAACTATGGTCAAAACAGAAGTAGCACACCTACTTCGAGCCGAAATATCAAAACTGTTGAGCAAAGGTGCTGTGGAGCCTGTATCTCAAGCTCAAAGCGAAGGGGGGCTGTACAGCAGATACTTTCTAGTGCCCAAGAAAGACGGGGGTTTCAGACCCATACTGGATCTAAGACAGTTGAACAAAGCATTGGCGAAATGCAGTTTCAAAATGCTTACAACCAGGAGACTCCTCGCGCATATTCGCAGAGGAGACTGGTTCATGTCGATAGATCTGAAGGACGCGTATTTTCAAATACAGATAGCGTCACGTCACAGGCGATACTTGAGATTCGCCTTTGAGGGCCAGACATACCAGTATACAGTCCTGCCGTTCGGCTTGTCCATGGCTCCTCGTACGTTTACGAAGTGCATGGACGCAGCGCTCGCTCCTCTCAGCATCAGGCATGCGAGTGCTGAACTATTTGGACGACTGGCTGATTCTGGCTCAATCACGATCAGAGCTGGTGGAACACAGGGCTATTTTACTCGATCACCTCGAGAAACTTGGTCTCAGTGTCAACTGGACGAAGAGTTTGCTGAACCCCAGTTAGACGATACTGTTCTTGGGTATAGCTCTGGACTCACGCTCCATGACGGCGCGGCTGTCGCCACAGCGCGCGTTGGGCATTCAGCGCACAGCGTGCTCTCTCCGCTGCGGCGCAACCTTCTCGCTCAGAGAATTTCAGAAGATGCTAGGTCTCATGGCCTCAGCATCACCAGTTCTTCAGTTGGGCCTGCTCCGCATGCGCCCCTTGCAGTTCTGGCTGAAAGCGCGAGTACCGTGCAGAGCGTGGAGACGTCAGTTGCGTCTCAAGGTCAATCAGAAAACATTCCCACGGGCGAATGGTCTCTACACCCACAGACAGTCCAGCTGCTGTGGGAGAGATTTGGCAGGGCGGAAGTGGACCTCTTCGCGTCCCACGAAAACGCACACTGCCCCGCGTTCTTTTCCAAGAACGAAAGCGCGCTGTCACAAAGGTGGCCGCTCTGCCCGCTCTATGCTTTCCCCCCCATCTCCCTCCTTCCGCAGGTGATAGAACGGGTGAGGGAAACAAGATGCTCAGTACTGCCCCATGGCCAGTGCCGTTGAGGAGGGACCACCTCTCGCAGGCCAGGGGCTCGATTTGGCACCCTCAACCAGTGTTGTGGTCCCTCCATGTGTGGGCGCTCAACGGTTACCCGCTGATCTCTCAGTGGGAGTGCTAAATACTATCACTCAGGCTAGAGCTCCGTCAACTTGACGGCTATATGCCTCGAAGTGGTCAGTATTCTCCAGCTGGTGCACAGCTCGGGGAAGTTCACCGCTTAGTTGTGAGGTGACGGAGGTTCTCTCCTTCCTACAGGAGCTGTTGGATAAGGGCAGAGCCCCCTCCACGCTCAAAGTTTACGTGGCGGCTATCGCAGCGTTTTCTGAGACAACGCTCGGTCAGTCAATAGGAAGGAACGATTTGGTCATCCGCTTCCTTAGAGGAGTTAGGCACGGTTATGTGCCGAAATCCCTCAACACGCCGTTTCGGGCTCAGGTTATTTCCCTGTCTGCCCTGTCGGTGTCAGGAGAGGATGGAGCCCCCGTTAGGGCTTTAAGAGCTTATGTGTCTCGCTCCGCTGTCTTCAGACAGACTGAGCAGCTGTTTGTCTCATTCAGTGGACGTTCCAAGGGAATGGCTGTTTCGAGACAGAGCCTATCCAGATGGATAGTTGATGCTATAGCGTTATCTTACACTTCCAGGGGCCTTCAGTGCCCACTGGGCGTCAGAGCACACTCCACAAGAGGCGTCGCCTCGTTGTGGGCGTGGTCTAGTGGGATCTCCTTACAGGATATATGTATGGCGGCAGGATGGGCCTCGCCGTCTACATTTATCAGGTTCTATAACCTGGAGTTTCCCGCCCTGCAAGCAAAGCTCCTGTCGGTATAGTTGAATCAGGGTCCTGATTGGAACTCTGAGATCGCAAGCGCTGCCGACTGTTATATGGGCAGTATTGCGTAAGACCCACATTACCACATTGGTCAGGCCTTGCCTTGATTATGTGATGTCATATTGCCGCGTCTACGGACGCTGCTAGATATGGGACGGATGCCCCCCCCCCTCCTGTTCTAGGACTCTCTGTGAGTCCCTCTGGTGATTGTGCACTGTAAATCCTGGGCGTCGCTTCCAGGTTTATTGGTGTGTGATCCCTGCACGCACGGCGCTTTACATTGGGTTCCCGTACCGTCTTAGCTAAGACGCAGTACGAGAGAACTCTCGTAAGAGAACGTACTCGGTTACTAACGTAACCTCGGTTACTAACGTAACCTCTGGAGTCTTAGCTAAGACGCAGTACGAGAGAAGAGGGAACGAGTACTGCGTTCTCTGCCGTGCGTACGATTCACTCTGGTTTGCTTCGGCGATGAAATAAATCAGGTGAGTCAGCCTTTTCGAGCTCCCTTTATAGGGCTAGGCCACACCCGTTTCGGCGGGAAGTGGCATGGAGGGCGCGAAGCTGCGAAGTTGCATCACCCTTCGCTCGATAGGCTTATGCAGTTGCCGCAGAGCAGCCAATGAGCAAGCGAGCCGTCTCGCCTATGGCTGTGTGCTGCTGCAAATACGCTTTACAATAATTCAAAATTAAGGATAATTTTTTGCTTCAGTGTATCGTGAAAAGAGACTTTTCCCGTAGCGTCTTAGCTAAGACGCAGTACTCGTTCCCTCTTCTAGAGAGAACCGAGGTTACGTTACATTTACATTTAATCATTTAGCAGACGCTTTTATCCAAAGCGACTTACAAATGAAAATGACTGATGGTTCATCTAGATAACATTTACTTACATTTAGCTGACGCTTTTATCCAAAGCGACTTACAATTGCTATATATGTCAGAGGTCACACGCCTCTGGAGCAACTAGGGGTTAAGTGTCTTGCTCAGGGACACATTGGTGTCTCACAGTGGATTCGAACCCGGGTCTCTCACACCAAAGACGTGTGTCTTATCCACTGGTCCAACACCACCCCACGTTAGTAACCGAGTACGTTTCAGAGCATGTTCTGAAAGTCTGGTATGGGATATTTTCACTGAATTAAATCTTGAACCACACCTGCATTATAAAGTAATTTCCTGTTACTGAGTTCAAAAGGTACAGTACTACAAAACAGAAATGACCCATTAAGTCTTCAGATCTTACACCTTTGAGTAATACAGTTTTTCTCTGGAGGTGTGTTTATGTAGACAAAGCCTGGGGATTTTCATCACAATGAAGTCTGTTGTTGGATTTGATGATAATCTCCTGGTCTTGGCTATTACTTTTAAATAATTTAAAATATCAGTAGCTGGGAAAATACTGTTGTAGTGGATGAAGAAGAGCAGAAAGAGATTACATTCACATACAAGCACATATGCATTAACTCATTCATCATGTAATGCAGCTAAGATCTGTGGGACTGTGGTATTGCAAACTAGCATTTTTCGTGCTAGTATCTCAACATAGTTCTTTTACTTGGTCTATTTAAATTCTTCAGTAAAATGAGTATCACATGGATTAATGAATATGGATAAATGAATAAGAACATATTGTGTAGACTGATAACAGATAATAGTAGTGCCTACATTAGCTTACACCCCACCCACTGTTAGTTTACACAGCTTGTGCATGCAGATTACTTTATAAAGAATATAAATGAATATTTATATATTTTTTTATTTATAATGAATATAAATTATAGATAGACAGACAGACAGACCGACAGAGAGATAGATTTATATGATTTACATCCACTAAAACAAAACCAAGTATCCATATAAAGCTCTATGAAATCAACACTATAAAAATCAGATTTAATTATTAGTGCTAGATGCACTAAAAGCATATCAGTGCAATTAAAGCACTGTATTGAATGCTTGACATGATCAGAGAGATACATTTTAATTTTCAGCCTAGTAGTAACCAACTCCAAAAATAGACATGTTCTCTGGTGGCTTTAAAAAGTAATAAAAGATACTTGTCTGTACATATAACAACATCACAATATGTGTGTCATTACAGCCATTTGTTCAGCTCTCAACACTTACTTGTCACACTTAATCACTCTGTAAAAAAATATATAATAATAATAATAATAATAATAATAATAATAATAAATAAACTACTCATAAAAGAATGGTAAATGACTGGCAGCTATGGCTGCCAAACAAAAAAACTTACAATTAATTGAAATAAAGTGCAAAAACAATATTTTTACAGAAGTTTTAATTAAAGGTTTTACAGAAGAAAGATTTTTCCTTGTTTCAGTTAAGATGTTTTACTTAAATTTTATGGTTTTTGTTTGTCATTTACCATTTTTACGGGACTTTTTTTTTATGTTGTATGCAGTATGAAGCTGCAAAACTGCAGGCTGGGGGAAAAGGCACAATGGTCATTTCAAAAGTAATTTCCCTTTTTTTCCCCTCTCTTCACATCAGCAGTATTGCAGAATGGGGTGAAGTGTAGTGACTAACTTTTGTCGACAGCTAATCAATAGGGGATAGTGTCTTTGAGCTTTTAGGGGTGGCCATATATACTTGTACTAGGCTAAAATAATAATAATAATAATAATAATAATAATAATAAGTTTGTGAACATAATGCAAAATAATAAGTGAAGCTGTGAGTCCTGCTAATATATGCCAAGTGGAGTGTAAAGAAAGTGCATACTGTATGTTTGACAGCTGTTTGAAAATTTGTTTTGTAACAGATATACATAGATTATGTACCCTAGCAACTACAGTTTTCAGAACATCCTCTCTTATGCTGATAAACAGAATGACAAAACATAATGAATGATGGCTAAATTCATGTTTGGTATGTGTAAAACTGAAGAAGCTATAATACAAAAGAGAATGGATATTTCCAAAACCTTGGATAATGTGGGTTGCATAAAAATCACTCACATATAAAAAGCTGAAGACTATGCAATATTTTCAACACAATTGTAAAAAGCCTAACTTGTATACATACATGAATGAATATAGACAAACAAAGAAATGGTACATTCACTGATAACAGAGACGCAAGCATGACAAAGACACAGCATTGCTGGAGGACCCTGGGTTTTGTCCTAAATGTCCTTGCAACGGGGTTACGGACAAAGAATTATTACAAAATTCCTAACAGAGAAAGCCAAAAGTCCCCAAGGTCCCTTGAGCATGCTGATAAATAGAATGGTAAAACATGGTGAATAATGATTCAGTGCCAGACTTGTTATTTATATAAGTGCAAACCTTAGGAAGCACAAGGTCAGCAGTAGACAACTTTTTTGAAAGTGAAACAAAAAAATGGGTTGATAAGGGATGATCACTAAACACTATCTACAATAGAAGTTTATCATCCTAGACTGTTAAAACACCAGCTAAAAAAGTAATTTGCATGGTTGTAAACACAATTAGCTTGTAACTCTCTCTGCCCCGTAAAAAATCATTTGCAAAGGCAAATCAGCCGGCACAAACTGTGTCATCGGTGAGGACTCTCTTCTCTTACTCTCATTTGATGTCTTCTTCAAATGTTCACTTAAACGTTTTATCCACACTCATAATTATGATGGATGAGATTCCTTTCTATATGTTTCTCATTTAAGTTTGAAAATCATTAAAGCAACAAAAATGTGCCTTTTTTACATTTAAGTGCTTTGTTATTTGCATACAGAAAGCTGGCATATTAATTAATCTTTGTAGAAATTCTGGTCAGACTAGAAACCTTTGGTGACACTTTATTTTCATTATTAACTACACTAGTTGCTTATTCCCATGCATATAGAGCATCACAGTCCCGCCCACAGCCCGAGAGAGCTTTGGTCCCAGAAGTAAATTTCCCATTCATTTCTCCCATTGACATTCAGAAAAATACGTATCTAAAGAGTTTTAGAGCATGTCTGAGGATAACCAGCTATGGCTGAACTCATAAGCATACAACATATCATTTCGAGTGAAAAAAGTAATAGAAAATCCAAAAAAAAGTCAAAGGTACAAGCAGGGCTGGCTGTAGCCCTTTGGTTGCCCTAGGCGAGATTGAGTTTTGCGCCCCCCAGGCTGAGTATCCCTGGTCTCAGTGGTCAGTGTTTCACTGGGACCTGGAATGCTAGATGTGGCCCCATCACCTGCAACAGCCAGATCAGTGGTGTTAAATTAAATTGTAACCATGTAGGTTATCAGTGAAGTTATGTTTGCTAGTAATACGTACAGTGCTTAATTTGTAAATTGCGAGGTACCGGATCAAAGCTGGGCAATGGATCTGGCACGCGATTACAGAAGGGAGAGGTAACGGAGCACTCGCGCAATCACATTATAGTTTAAGTGATTAAGAGGGTGCATCAGTTGCTTTCATAGGGTCTGTAAGGTCATGAATAACATGGATATGCCATGCAATTTTAAAACAACAATTTCCAGGAGGGGGACTATGTGTCGCATGGTTTTAATAAATCTCGCAGCTTTCAAGTTCAGAATGAGGGAAATTCCAGCATTTATTCAACATAGCTTGTAGGTTTGAATAATAAAATAAATCCACACAAAGTCCTAAGATTAAAACAGTCTTTTGAATCCATGAGCTCTCTCAGAGCGCGCTTCTCATCAGGCAATAGTGACCTGCACGCTACGATACAAGACTCACTCGCATTTCAGGACAGCTGACAGAACTGTCACTTGACTAATCGGGTCATTGTTGCATTGTCACAAAAATGTATAATAATTGGCACACCTTTTTAAGAATTTTAAGCCATTTGGTACTCACGCGCTCCAAAGGTTGTATTATGTGCCCTTACAGTCACATCCAAAGCTTGTGCATATATAGCTGACTCGCGAGTATTATATAAGAGTTATTTTCCGTAGTTTGTTGAGTTTAAGCAACCAAATACAAACAATATGATGTCTGATGGGTGTTGACAAATAAAACAGTTTCATGGCACAATCTACTAAAATACAGGGGGAAAAGAAAGAATAGGGGTAGCAAATCAATAATTAAACAACACTGCGTCGTCAGTGTTAGTGTTGTATTTGACACTTGCAATTAAAATCAGGCTATATGAAAAACAAGCTCAAATGGACCTAACAATGTCTTTGGCCGGCGAATGAGGAGATCTGTGTTTTGTTCGCATCTGAGGAGAGTGCAGTGCATTATATGCCATCATCACCTTTTACAGGTTAGGATATAACGTTTATTTTTTTAAGGTTTTTTCTTTTTCTTTTTTTTCTTTTTTTTTGCTGTTTGATACACTTGGCCAAAATCTCATGATATAAACAATTAAGCACTTATGCAAAGGATATTTTAAACGTACAAAAGTATATTGGCTAGATGGCAAAAAAACTACTTCTCCAGTCTTTAAACACACAAAAACAATAGCCTTTACAGACAGTGTTTGTGTAAAGAAATTCTGTACTATTCAAAGTTATTGTTTACCCTTGCTTTGCGGATAAGCGGAGATCTGTCTCCTCCAGCTGTGCGCGCGCGTCAATCTGAGTGAAGGCGGGGTGAAGTGACGAGGTTTCGCGAGAGCTTGAGGATCCAATGGCATTACGAAGTTTTTCAAGCTCCTTTAAATACTTATCATTGGTTAAATATTTAAAAAACCCTGTGATTTAAAATAATAATAACAAATTATAATAGAGATATGAATTGTGGATAGTTTTTCACGGCACATATCTGGCTATTCTCTGTCTGCCATACAGAAACGCTGCCCCTGTAGGAGGGGGATCCGCCAAAATGAGGTGCCGGATGAGATTTCGGAGGTGCCGGACCCTGATCCGGCTTGTTTCGGCACAAATTAAGCCCCAGGTATATTAGACCGCTTCATTTTCTTCAACAACTGCGCACTCGCCCCCTACATATTTGTCGCCCTAGGCAACTGCCTAGTTCGCCTATAGCAATCGCCGGCCCTGGGTACAAGACTGTGTATATATTTTCATTTCGAGCGAAGGAACTACTCATCCCATAAACCACCGCTCCTCACTGAATTCGACTGAAGCCCACAGCCGCGAACGAGCCTTTTGAGCGACTTACAATTCTGACGACGGCCACGCGAACTTTTTCCTCCAGGGAATTTTATTTTATATAGTGAATGTGCAGTAATAGCAATTCTTTCAGTATTAATCGTGTAAATAAATAGTATAGGTATTGTGTATTGATTTTTATATTTATCTTCGTGTATTTTATATATTGTGTGCGTGTTTGAAAGTGGTTAACAATAACGTCAGCAACATGGTGCAGTGCTTTGTACCTGACTGCAATCACCGCTCAGTAGTCAACACATGTCGTTGCCATTACACAAATGTTCAGTAAATGGACAAAAAGGTATGCCTAGGCTAAATATTGTTTTGACAGTGGCATCATAAAATGCTTGATATGACTCATACCGTATGAAGGCTACAGTAGCCTAGCTAAAGTGGACGATAATGCTAACTAATGTTACCAACCTCCCTGCAAAACTCACCAAAACTTTGTAGGTCTTGTCCCTCAGACTGGCCCTTACAAAACCCACAAGCTGACCCTCGGACACGCTACACTCAACTAGCGTTACATGACCCTATCTAAAGTGGTTTTCACCCATTTGAACACTTGTTTTCCTCCTTGAAAAAAGCCATCATGGCAGCCAAGGAGCACATGATTGCACTAATAAGTCTACCGTGCAAAAACGCAACACAGGATTTTATTTTGTTTAATTTTTTTATTAATGATCTTCAGTCTTCACGGACCTTTGCGGGGTTTAACCAGACAGTTACATGAGTTCCACCAATCAGATGCATCACTGTGGGATTGTGGGATTGTTCAGGATTGTGGGTAATAAAGTACTTATCCAAGACATCGCGAATAAAAGGCATTTATCTCAAAACAGGGTTAGTGTCCCATGAACTTTTGCCATTTATATGAGCATATACTATCGCTTAGTACAGCCATAGCTGGTTGTAAGTCTACCATGTATGGTTACGTTTTCATGGCTTATTTCCCAAATGTCAATGCAGAAATTGTATTGAATTTTTACTTCCGGCACCGGCTGTGGGCGGGACTGTGATGCTCTATTACTAGCATGTTGACTGCTTATTAGTACTTATAAAGCACATATTACTCCCTTATTCTCCATGTCCATATTTTCTCCCTTAATCCAACCTCATACTTAAACTAAACGACGACCTTAATAACTATTAAGCTAATTAGGAATTTAACAAGCTCTTTATTGAGACAAAATTTGTAGTTAGTTAATAGTGAAAATTGGTCCCAAAATAAAGTGTGACCACACCTTCCTTTCAAAGATCTGAAATCCTGAGAAAATGTTCTTTGTTTTACTGTTTATTCTGTGTATATGAAGTACGTTTCCAATGTTGATGTACATTGGAATTGAAATTACTGAGAATACTTCAAAGAAACATGATGCATTCAGATTTTTAGGATCTCTTAACTATTGTCTTAAAAAACAAGCAACAGAGGTGATCATGCTTTTTCTGTTGTCAGCCCTAAGTTATGGAATAGTTTCCCAGTTCATTTCACAACTGCCTCGACTTTATCTATTTTTAAGTCTACTCTTAAAACTGTTTTTTGTTCTTTGGCATTCAAAATTTCTTTACTTTCTCTGATTTGAAGAACCTCAAACATTTTACAGCTTGTGCTTTATAGTTTGCGTTTTATTGTTTATAATCTTGTTATTCTGTTTCCCTCTGTATACTCTGCATCAACTTTGGTTGTTTAAAATGTGCTATAAAAATAAACGTTGTTGTACCGGTTTGAATTGGTTCATCCACTAAATGCCAAATGTCTTAAGCCTATAAACTCATCAAGTCAGCTATAGATTTATTTACAGCACATTTTCAGTTTTTGGATTGATCTGTCATTTGGTAACCATATTTTATAGGATACTTAAAATTGGAAGTGAATCACTAAATGTATTCATGCTATAATTCAATCCTTTCAAATTCAGCAGTATTGTTCAGACTGAAATTCTTAGTTCAGACAACTGTATTTGACTAGTTGGGACAATATTCTAATATGGAAGTAATTCACGTCTTAATGTTTGTAACTCAAAATGTGTGTTTTTATTTTTTTTTTTTTTTTTGCAGTTTACAGTCAGAGGGTATTTATAATCAAGTCATTTATATTGCTGAATCAACCTAAAAACATTTATATGTCATTTATACATTCAAATCTGCTTTATGTAGGTTAAATCATTAAGAAAGAGCTTTTTTTTCAAGTAACAACTGCTTGTGAGCATTTTTTTTCTATTTTATTTTTTTCAGTGTGGTATGTGGTATGGCGAGAATTTTCTAACAAGGTTACTCAAAACAAATTCATCAACAAAATTTTAAACATGGACCCTCAGGCTATAGTTTATGTCCACAGAGAGTGTGTTACTATGTATTAATTTATAATAGGTTTTGAAAAACAAACAGAACATACAGCAATTATACATTTGTACTGCTGTAGGCATTCTGTTTCCATTCGAGCGGCCAAATCAGTGTGCTTAAAATAGCAAAGACCACATGGTATATCTCTGTATTCTGTATTCTGTATCACAGCTTTGGATTCACACTTGTTAGGTCTAAGGTGTTAAGGGTTGATTCTTGGAGCTCTGTAAAAGGGACTTGTACTCCAAGTCACATCCTATACCCTACTGCGGGGGAAAAGTGGAAATGTGATTCAGGGTTGAGCATTGCCCTCATGGTGGGATACTCCATAAGCTTCCAGGTTATTTGTTCATCCCACTGTGCTTTTATAATACCCCATACGCGTTATTTCTGTAGTCCTGTTGTGTGCATGAGAGCTTGTGCATGTAAATCACAGGTTTCAAGCTTGTTTGTCCTGTCCCTGTGGAATGGCGCATGGAAAAACAAATGCATCAATCAATAGGGTCACTACTGCATTGAAGTTTTCATGCAATAGTTTGCAACACTTTAGAATAAGATTCAATTTGTTAACATTAAGTAGCATTATGTATCAAAAACTAACAATCAACAACACATTTATATCATGTATTTGTCACAAGGTGACGATCTTTAGGGGCGGAACCAAAATTCGGGAAGTTTGGTTCCGCCCGGAAGCGTTTCCGCCCGGACCGGAAAAACAGAACACCGGAACTTCCGGTAGCGCCGTAAGAAGGAAAATCAGGGAATTCGATGCACCTGTGCCTAGTTAGGGACAGCGGTTGGTGATTGGAGGATACGCTGGACAAGGCAGTACTTAAGGCCAAGTTATTTCCCAGTCTGGGAAGCTCTTTTTGGTGTGTGTGAAGCACTGGGTTGTGCCCGTCTTGGTACGCTGCTGGTAGCTGTCTAACTCTCTCTCTCCCTCAGGCTGGAATTGTATGATTGTGAAGACATCGCGAACCTTAAAGGTTGAGAAGTGAACAGATTATACGGCGAACTGAGACGACGTGAAAAAGGAGATTGGAAGTGGCATTGATGTGAGTACTAAGAGCCAGTCGAAAGTGCCCTGTATATTGACCTGGCGTTGTGTAGATCTCTCCAGGAGGAGGAGGGCGGCCCTACCCCTAATATAGTGTGGTGGGAGAGCCGAAGGAATACTTATTGAAGTAGTCACAACGACGACATCACTAGCTAGGCCGCATATTCCATCGCCAGATCCGAACCAAGCGAAGTGAAGGAAGACGGGTGTCCTTTCCGTACACTGAGTGTGGTGGGTGAGTCTTCGTGCTGTGAAAACCTATAATTTTGACGTGGTGCTGTATATTGCTGTGGGCTGCTGTGTATTGCCGTGTGTCCTGTCAGATAAACCCCCGCCTTCACGCACTTCGGCGTGGGAGGACAAGGAGATTGCTGGTCCTAGCCTAGTTCAGTACAGTATATGTTGTGAGCGTGCTTCAGATCTCCGGAGATAGCACGGTACGCTGTGTCCAGCCCAGAGGTGAAAGCCATCCAAAGCAGAGTAACTGTGTTTTGTGTCCAAGTTGATACCTGTGGAGAGGAAAGGAAAGAGAGTGAGTAACACAAGGAGAAACAGAGGAAACCTGTACTTACAGTGCGCTGTGTTCAGCCCAGAGGTGAGAGCCATTCAAAGCAAACTAACGGTGCTATTGTGCCCAAGTTGATATCTGTGGAGAGAAAAGGAGAGAGAGGGAATAACACGAGGAGGAATAGAGCGAACCCTGTACTTACAGTACGCTGTGTCCAGCCCAGAGGTGAGAGCCATTTAAAGCAAACTAACTGTGCTATTGTGCCCAAGTTGATACCTGTGGAGAGAAAAGGAGAGAGAGAGTGAATAACACGAGGAGGAATAGAGCGAACCCTGTACTTACAGTACGCTGTGTCCAGCCCAGAGGTGAGAGCCATTCAAAGCAAACTAACTGTGCTATTGTGCCCAAGTTGATACCTGTGGAGAGAAAAGGAGAGAGAGAGTGAATAACACGAGGAGGAATAGAGCGAACCCTGTACTTACAGTACGCTGTGTCCAGCCCAGAGGTGAGAGCCATTTAAAGCAAACTAACTGTGCTATTGTGCCCAAGTTGATACCTGTGGAGAGAAAAGGAGAGAGAGAGTGAATAACACGAGGAGGAATAGAGCGAACCCTGTACTTACAGTACGCTGTGTCCAGCCCAGAGGTGAGAGCCATTCAAAGCAAACTAACTGTGCTATTGTGCCCAAGTTGATACCTGTGGAGAGAAAAGGAGAGAGAGAGTGAATAACACGAGGAGGAATAGAGCGAACCCTGTACTTACAGTACGCTGTGTCCAGCCCAGAGGTGAGAGCCATTCAAAGCAAACTAACTGTGCTATTGTGCCCAAGTTGATACCTGTGGAGAGAAAAGGAGAGAGAGTGGGTAACACGAGGAGAGACTGAGGAAACCTGTACTTACGCCGCTGCCTGTGGAGAAAGAGAAAGCGAGTGAGCACCCAAGGAACGAACTGTGTGAACCAGTACTTACTGTGAGCTGTAATCAGCGAAGAGGTGAGAGCAGAACCAAGCTGAACTAACTGTGCCTGTGTGTCCCAGCCGTTGCCTGTGGAGAAAGAGAAAGAGCCCGTTGCCTGTGGAGGAAGAGAAAGAGAGTGAGCACCTCGAGAACGAACTGTGTGAACCAGTACTTACCGTGAGCTGTATTCAGCGAAGAGGAGGAAGAAGGAGGGCGCTACGGATACCTAAGACTCAGGCCGGGGCCCGAGTCCCACGCCCCGGATCCCCGTGGCCCCCTTGCTCCCTGACCTCTTCCCGGCCATAGCCCATCTGGAGGGCCGAGTCAGAGTTTAGTTTTAATTGCCCCTTCCCTATTCCCCAAGCTATTTTTAAATATTTAAATAAAGATTGTTTTATCACTTACTTGTTCTCGTGTTGTTTGGCCATTGGGTCGGGTTTGGGGACCTCCTCGAGGTGGAAGTTGAGAAGGGGTGTGGCTTAGTTAAAGCATAGCCAGCCCCTGGGTGTGACAGATTTGGCGTAGTCGGCAGGGTTTCCACCTCGAGTTGAGTAACCAAGGTCGTCCAATGACCGACAACGCGGGGCTTTCAGCCCAACCCCGTGCCATGCCCGTTTTTATGGGGAGCCCCTGGATTCAAAAATATGGGGGGACAGAATCCGAGGTACGATTGTCTGAATGGAAGGCTCAACTAGAGTACTTGGCCGACCTACAGGGCCTTAGTGCAGCCCAGCGGCTTCAATTTGTGTTAAACTCCCTGGATGGAGAAGCGCGGCGAGAGGTGCATGCCGCCCCCGAAGCCGTTAGAGCCAACGCCCAAACTGTGTTCCAGTTCCTCACTGAACAGTATGGTGACCACACCCCCGTAGCTGTCCTTCGCTCCCAGTTCTTCAATTGTAAGCAGGGCCCCCGCCAACCGATTAGAGCTTTCGCCCTGAGGTTGCGAGAGCAATTCGCCCGACTACAGACCCGTCGGGACCACGGGTTGGGAGATGGAGAGACTCTATTGCGGGACCAGTTTCTTCTGGGGTTGAAGGAGGGTCCGGTGAGACAGAGCCTACGTATCCAGTTTCGAAGGGACCCGGGTCTTACGTTCGAAGATCTGAAGAAAGAGGCACTGGCCCTGGAAGGTGATGAGACTGAGGTGAGTGGTTCCCCAGTGTGTGCGGTTGTCAGTGAAGTAGCACCAGCACAACCCGGAGGCCCTGACTGGAAGCAAGCACTGAAGGCTGAACTTTTGAAAGATGTCCGCGATCAGATGTCTGAACTGTCTAAAGCCCTCGTAGGAGAATTGCGCCAAGGACGGGCGCGGGAGGAACCACGGCCGGCGCCCCGAGACCGAGTGTACTCAGAGGGAGGCCGAGAGCCGTTCAGGCGCCCGAACCACTTTAACCGGCCCCGTTTCGAATGGGACGAGCAAGGGCGACCCATCTGTAACCGCTGTGGCAAACCAGGTCACTATAGCCGTCAGTGTGGGCCCCGCAGGGCGTCAGAAGGGGGTTTTTAGGTCGGCCGGCCACTGTGGGTCGTGTGGCCGGGACCCCTCGAGAAGACCCTGGAAGAGGATATGGCTCTAGGAGCCAGATGATTGGGCGTAGCCCCGTGGCGAAGGTGAGAGTGTGCGGCAAGGAGATTCAATGCCTGGTAGACACAGGCTCCCAAGTGACGTTGTTTGCTGAGAGTTTATCCGAAGAAGTGTTTGGGAAACAAGGGGCACCAGGGGCGGAGGCCCCCTGGCTTACTCTGAAGGGCGCAAACGGCCTCGACATCCCATATATTGGCTACCGATTGACGGACCTAGAGGTTCACGGAGTGATGGTCCCCCAGAAAGGTGTGATTATCGTGCAAGACCATTGGCTGGGTGCACATCGAGCCCTGTTGGGCATGAATGTCCTCGCTGATTGCTGGGAAGAGCTATTTCGGGCTAGGCCCGTATCGAAGATACCACCTGCAGAGAGGCCCAAGTGGGAGTGTGTGGGAGCTGACTGTCGAAGGGTGCAAATGAGCCAAGTCCGCAGGGAACAGGAAGAGGTAGGAAGAGTGATGTGTCGTTTTGCTTTGTCTGTCCCCGCAAAAAGTGAGGCTGTTGTGTGGGCGCGAGTACCGCCCCGAAGAGCGGGCCCAGAAGAGTGGGTGCTGGTGGAGCCCCATGTGGATTGTCCACAAGTGGAAGTGGCACGAGGATTATCGACGGTCCGGCGGGGGAGAGTCCCCGTGAGGATACGGAATGTACATCCATACGCGGTGCAACTACATCGGCACCAACGATTAGCCCGTCTGACAACGGTTACATCCCACCAAGTAAGGGAAGAGAGGGATATTAGTTTTCGTCAGGTGTGCCCCACTGTCATCGAGGTGGCCCTGACACAAGTAGACACCCCATGGGGTGGTATGGAGAGGAGTGTGCCGAGCCACCTGGCGGGTGAGTCGTTACAAGGGGAGGATTTAGAGCAAGCACAGACACAGAAGTTACAGGCCCTCCTTCGGAGATGGCAGCATGTGTTCGCCACCCACGACGAAGACTACGGATGCACCCAGGTGGTACAACATCATATACCTACCGGGGATGCAGGGCCCAGCCGGGAGAGGTATCGCCCAATTCCGCCCACTTTGTATACCGAGGTACGTACACTCCTGCAAGGCATGCTGAAGCAAGGAGTTGTTAGGGAAAGCAGCAGCCCGTGGGCGGCCCCCATAGTGCTGGTGCAAAAGAAGACGGGGGCTTGGAGATTCTGCGTGGACTACCGTAAGCTGAACCTCGTGACTAAGAAAGACGCTTTCCCTTTGCCACGGGTCGAAGATTCGCTTGCCAGCCTCACGCAGTCGGCATGGTACTCTACCCTAGATTTGGCCAGTGGCTACTGGCAGGTGCAGGTGGCCGAAGCAGACCGGGAGAAGACTGCCTTTACAACCCCGTTTGGACTATTTGAATGGGACCGGATGCCTTTCGGGCTCTGTAACGCTCCGGCCACCTTCCAGCGGCTGATGCAGCGGTGCTTGGGAGGTCAGTTAATGGAGTCAGTATTAGTTTACCTGGATGATGTGATTGTCTACTCCCCAGATTTTGATTCACACCTGAGGCACCTCGAGGAAGTCTTTCGGGCCATGGAGAAGTACGGATTGAAACTACAGCCCAATAAGTGTCACTTACTACGGAGAGAAGTCAACTTTCTGGGCCACGTGGTCAGTGCGGCTGGAGTGTCCGTAGATCCTGGAAAGGTATCGGCCGTGAAGGACTGGAAGGCCCCGAGGACAGTGAGGCAAGTGCGATCCTTTTTAGGATTTGTGGGATACTATAGGCGTTTCATAAAGGACTTTTCAAAAATTGCTAAACCCCTTAATCAGTTGCTGGTTGGCACAGGTCGTAACCGGGGCCGGGGGTCGCCCAACGTAGACTGGGATGCAAATTGTGAGTCGGCGTTCCAGACATTGAAGCAGGAGCTGCTACAGGCCCCTATCTTGGCATACGCAGATTTCACAAAACCATTCCTTTTGTATACAGATGCCAGCAATCTCGGGCTGGGAGCGGTGTTGGCTCAACGGCAGGACGGAGTTGAGAGGGTCATCGCGTACGCCAGCCGGAGCCTCCACCCAGCCGAGAGGAACGATGCGAACTATAGTTCTTTCAAATTGGAGCTGCTGGCGTTGAAGTGGGCCCTAAGTGAGAAATTTAAAGACTACCTCTGGGGTGCCAAGGTGACGATCATTACAGACAATAACCCATTAGTACACTTACAGACGGCGAAGCTGGGAGCCGTGGAGCAGCGGTGGGTGGCCCAACTGGCCAACTTTGACTATCAACTACAGTACCGACCAGGGCGTGAACACACGAACGCGGACGTCCTCTCAAGGCTGCCCGAAGCGGAAAGCCCCGGAGGGGCCAGCCCGGAGGAGGGCTATATGGTAGGAGCAGTAGAGGCACCAGGCAGCAGACAAGAGGCCGTGCCTGAGAACTGGGGATGGGATCCCCGTCGGTGGAGGGAGAGACAGGCCAGGGATCAAGATGTGCGGCTGGTAAGAGAATGGCTGGAACAGGGCCGACGGCTGACGCCAGCGGAGAGGTTAGCCCAGACGGATACTGGGAGGAGGCTGCTGGGGCAATGGGACAGGCTGGAGCTGAGAGATGGCGTTTTGTGTAGAAGGGTCAGTGACCCGAAGTTGGGCGAAGAAGTACGCCAGATCGTGGTACCCGCAGATGAGGTAACGGCTTTAGTTTCGGCGTACCACAACCAGTTGGGGCATCAGGGACAGGAGAGGACCGTGTCCCTGCTTAGGAGATTCTTCTTTTGGCCCGGGCTAGAGGCATCGGTGCACGCCCTAATTCAAGCTTGCCCGAGATGCATATTGTTTAAGTCCAGACGGGAGGTCCGAGCGCCAATGGTACCCATCCATGCGAAGGCCCCCCTTCATATCATGGCTATGGACTTCTTGACACTGGGCCGACCACGAGATCGCTACCAGAACATCTTGGTAATAACGGATTTGTTCACAAAGTACGCTTGGGCTATCCCCACCCTCGACCAGACTGCAACCACCACCGCTACAGTTTTATGGCGGGCCGTCTTCCAGACGTTCGGATGCCCGGAGTTTCTGCACTCCGATCAAGGAGCCAACTTTGAGTCCAGGGTAATTAGAGAACTATGCCAGTTGTACGGTTGCACGAAAACTCACACCACTTCGTATCATCCTCAGGGGAACGGCGGCTGTGAGAGATTCAATCAGACCCTATTGGGGCTGCTGGGGACCTTGGACCAACAACGGCAGGACGATTGGGTGAGTGCCTTGCCAAACCTCCTACAGGCCTATAACAACAGTATACATAGTACTACGGGTTACGCTCCCACTTACCTGATGTTTGGCAGACACATACGAATGCCTACTGACCTGGTCCTAGGAGTGATAGCCGACCAAGAGGAAGCAAGTGTAACGGAGTGGGTGGGGCGCCATCACCAGCGCTTGCATTTCGCCTACGAGCAGGTGTCGAAAAGGATACAGACGGCAGGAGAGAAAAGTAAGCGGTTGTATGATCGGACTGCTAGAGAAGCCCCTCTACTGCCAGGAGAGAGGGTGTTGGTGAGAGATAATCGGCGGCAGGGGAAGGGGAAACTGAGTGACCGTTGGGAGGCCACCCCTTATGTAGTCTGCCGGCAGCAGAGGCCGGGGCAGCCGGTCTATACCATCCGGCCAGAAGGGAAGTCAGGCCCCGACCGTGTGGTGCACCGGAACATGATTCGCCCATGCCCTAACTACCCTGAAGCCGTGGAAGAAGTCCCCACGGAACCTGTACCAGCGGCCCCCTGGATTGAAGGTTGGGCTGTGGTACCAGGGAGACCCGTGGTGGCACCACCCCCGATCGCCCCGAGAGAACCAGAAGCAGCCCCTGAACAAGCTGAGCCCGATTCACCAGTGAGACGATCCCGGCGAGAGAACCGAGGCCGACCCCCTGCCCGCTATGGGGAGTGGACAGCCCGAGGACGTTCTAGGGACTAGAACGGATTGGCGGGGGAGGATGTCACAAGGTGACGATCTTTAGGGGCGGAACCAAAATTCGGGAAGTTTGGTTCCGCCCGGAAGCGTTTCCGCCCGGACCGGAAAAACAGAACACCGGAACTTCCGGTAGCGCCGTAAGAAGGAAAATCAGGGAATTCGATGCACCTGTGCCTAGTTAGGGACAGCGGTTGGTGATTGGAGGATACGCTGGACAAGGCAGTACTTAAGGCCAAGTTATTTCCCAGTCTGGGAAGCTCTTTTTGGTGTGTGTGAAGCACTGGGTTGTGCCCGTCTTGGTACGCTGCTGGTAGCTGTCTAACTCTCTCTCTCCCTCAGGCTGGAATTGTATGATTGTGAAGACATCGCGAACCTTAAAGGTTGAGAAGTGAACAGATTATACGGCGAACTGAGACGACGTGAAAAAGGAGATTGGAAGTGGCATTGATGTGAGTACTAAGAGCCAGTCGAAAGTGCCCTGTATATTGACCTGGCGTTGTGTAGATCTCTCCAGGAGGAGGAGGGCGGCCCTACCCCTAATATAGTGTGGTGGGAGAGCCGAAGGAATACTTATTGAAGTAGTCACAACGACGACATCACTAGCTAGGCCGCATATTCCATCGCCAGATCCGAACCAAGCGAAGTGAAGGAAGACGGGTGTCCTTTCCGTACACTGAGTGTGGTGGGTGAGTCTTCGTGCTGTGAAAACCTATAATTTTGACGTGGTGCTGTATATTGCTGTGGGCTGCTGTGTATTGCCGTGTGTCCTGTCAGATAAACCCCCGCCTTCACGCACTTCGGCGTGGGAGGACAAGGAGATTGCTGGTCCTAGCCTAGTTCAGTACAGTATATGTTGTGAGCGTGCTTCAGATCTCCGGAGATAGCACGGTACGCTGTGTCCAGCCCAGAGGTGAAAGCCATCCAAAGCAGAGTAACTGTGTTTTGTGTCCAAGTTGATACCTGTGGAGAGGAAAGGAAAGAGAGTGAGTAACACAAGGAGAAACAGAGGAAACCTGTACTTACAGTGCGCTGTGTTCAGCCCAGAGGTGAGAGCCATTCAAAGCAAACTAACGGTGCTATTGTGCCCAAGTTGATATCTGTGGAGAGAAAAGGAGAGAGAGGGAATAACACGAGGAGGAATAGAGCGAACCCTGTACTTACAGTACGCTGTGTCCAGCCCAGAGGTGAGAGCCATTTAAAGCAAACTAACTGTGCTATTGTGCCCAAGTTGATACCTGTGGAGAGAAAAGGAGAGAGAGAGTGAATAACACGAGGAGGAATAGAGCGAACCCTGTACTTACAGTACGCTGTGTCCAGCCCAGAGGTGAGAGCCATTCAAAGCAAACTAACTGTGCTATTGTGCCCAAGTTGATACCTGTGGAGAGAAAAGGAGAGAGAGAGTGAATAACACGAGGAGGAATAGAGCGAACCCTGTACTTACAGTACGCTGTGTCCAGCCCAGAGGTGAGAGCCATTTAAAGCAAACTAACTGTGCTATTGTGCCCAAGTTGATACCTGTGGAGAGAAAAGGAGAGAGAGAGTGAATAACACGAGGAGGAATAGAGCGAACCCTGTACTTACAGTACGCTGTGTCCAGCCCAGAGGTGAGAGCCATTCAAAGCAAACTAACTGTGCTATTGTGCCCAAGTTGATACCTGTGGAGAGAAAAGGAGAGAGAGAGTGAATAACACGAGGAGGAATAGAGCGAACCCTGTACTTACAGTACGCTGTGTCCAGCCCAGAGGTGAGAGCCATTCAAAGCAAACTAACTGTGCTATTGTGCCCAAGTTGATACCTGTGGAGAGAAAAGGAGAGAGAGTGGGTAACACGAGGAGAGACTGAGGAAACCTGTACTTACGCCGCTGCCTGTGGAGAAAGAGAAAGCGAGTGAGCACCCAAGGAACGAACTGTGTGAACCAGTACTTACTGTGAGCTGTAATCAGCGAAGAGGTGAGAGCAGAACCAAGCTGAACTAACTGTGCCTGTGTGTCCCAGCCGTTGCCTGTGGAGAAAGAGAAAGAGCCCGTTGCCTGTGGAGGAAGAGAAAGAGAGTGAGCACCTCGAGAACGAACTGTGTGAACCAGTACTTACCGTGAGCTGTATTCAGCGAAGAGGAGGAAGAAGGAGGGCGCTACGGATACCTAAGACTCAGGCCGGGGCCCGAGTCCCACGCCCCGGATCCCCGTGGCCCCCTTGCTCCCTGACCTCTTCCCGGCCATAGCCCATCTGGAGGGCCGAGTCAGAGTTTAGTTTTAATTGCCCCTTCCCTATTCCCCAAGCTATTTTTAAATATTTAAATAAAGATTGTTTTATCACTTACTTGTTCTCGTGTTGTTTGGCCATTGGGTCGGGTTTGGGGACCTCCTCGAGGTGGAAGTTGAGAAGGGGTGTGGCTTAGTTAAAGCATAGCCAGCCCCTGGGTGTGACATATTAATCTAGGCCAATGTTGAATTTATTGTGTTAATTTTGTCAATATGATACAAATATAATGTAATATATTAAATGTTGCTACCACTTTAGTATAGGGACCAATTCTCACTAATAACTTGTTGCTTATTATCATGACTATTAATAACATATTGGCTGTTTTATAAATACTTACAAAGCACATTTTCTGCATGACCAAATTCTACATTCCTATTCATACCCAATACCTTAATGTAACAACTATATTACTAACTATTAATACAAAGCAAATTATTAAGAAATTTATTGAGACAAAAGTCGTAGTTAATAGCCAGTTATAATGTTTGTTAATAGCGAGAATTAGACATTGAAATAGAGTGTGACCTAAATATGTCAAAATAGTTCACACAAAAATAACAGAAATGATATTTAGCATACATAAAAATGTATTTATGTATTTTCAAAAGCTTGCGCTTAAGTGCAAACTGAATTAAAACATGATTACATTATAAACTAATTGTGCATGATAATATATCCTGAGCTTCTTTTATTTCATGATGATTACTGTAATATTTAAATATAATGTCAGCATATGTCTACAGTACAACAAAGTGTTTTTATTATTTTTTTATGTATGTTCTTTACGCACCTGTTTGAACCATAGTCTCTGAAAGGAAGATATGAGCTCTTGAGGCATCACAAACATAGAAAACAAACTTGAAACATTTAAAGCTGTCTGCTTTCTCCATTCTCCAAAAAAAAAAACAGGGACCTGCCATTGCAGATCAGCATCAGGGTGGACGTACAGAGTGAGGCAGTATGGCCCTTGTTAATGCTGACCCAGTTTCGTAGGTAACCACCCTGGCGTGAGTCGCATGTGTCCCTCTGTTTTATCCGGATGGTAGAGGATGATTTACAAGAAAATCGACCTGACACAAGTATAGAGAGCTCTATGGTGACTCAATAAATGTGACACCGCTTGGTTTACAGCTGAAAGCTGTAAATAACTGAGTGATGTGTGGAGCAAGGCGTCAGAGTGTTATATGTGTCTAATTTGTCACAGTTTGGTTAAAGCGAGATGGCTATGATTTTTTCTGGAATGTCTGATATTTATTGTCGAGCAACTATTTCGATTATTAGCACTGATTTACATGCATTATAAACCGATTTGAATTCTGTGTGCATCGAAACAGAACCAAGTATCCATATAAAGTTCTATGAAATCAACACTATAAAAATCATATTTAATTATTAGATAGAAAGATAGAGAGATTTCAAAGGCAGCTGCACTTCATTAATAAAGTTAGTGCCTGATAGCTGCTTCTATCTTGCTAGTTTGACTAAAGTATTTGAAGCTTGAATCAAAGGAAATTGTACTAATGACAAAAGGCTTGATGTGTAACATGATGTCTGAATAATTGTCAGCCTCGCTTTGCATACTTCACATGAGAGATGTAATGATATGAAAAGAGCTGAAAGACAGAGGGAGAGTGAGGGGGAGACATGACATCATGATGTTGTGTGACCTGCGAGGGCAATTCTTCCGCGTCTATATTTAGCTGTCTGGGATGCTGCCCGATGAGAGCACTGCCAGGCCCACAGGCTGAGCTAGCCTGCTGCTTGCTGGTCCGAGGACCTCAAATGTTGCTCCATTCTGTATTTTTTCCTACTGCGCACGTGATCAGCCACTGGCCTCCAGCTCTGGCAGCATCCACAGAGAAACAGAAATCAGTGGCTGATTCTGATTGGCTAAATGAAGGCGTGGGTGGAGTTTATGACTTTATCCAAAGCCTGTTTTTTTTTAGATGTTTGGGAGGGAGTTCATTTTTGGAAACAGCTTTGACTAACTCTTCAGATTTTCTCTTTAATTTTGGAAAGTGGAAAGAAAATTAAAATGCCCGTCAAGTGACTTAATGACGTAATTAAGAGACATCTCTCCTACATATGCTTGACAATTGGACTCAGACATTCTGAGTGATCAAACAGATGCTTCGTTCCTGATTACATGATATGAAGCTGAACAGAAGATGAATGGCGCTGCTGCTTTGATAACACTGCAGAGGCTTGCATATTTTGGCAGGAGTTTAATGCCATATTTTCAGTAGCATAAGCTTCAGCGTGGCAGATGCTGGATTAAATTAGAAACAAATAACTCAATGGGCAGCATGACACAAATCAAGTTTTAGCCAGATTAATTTAGGAAGTATGTTCGTGCTTGGGTTTTGCATCAGATGAAAACAGTTTAAAGATATGTTTTTGGAGGCTAAAATATATTCTTATATTAAAGTTTAACTATAAATAAAACATTGGTTTGTTAATTCTTCTGAAATGTTTAAACACTCTGGCTTTAGCCAAACATGACTCTGTTTGTTTTCAGCATCCCAAACATCTCAGCATAGCAACACTGGCTCAACCAATGGCGTGCATTTAGGGTGGAGCAATCGATCTGTTTCACCAATGGTGGATATGTTGAAGGAAACCTGTGCGAAACAGTCATTGATTTTCTTCACATTTTAAATTACACACTTCACCTTTAAGGACAAAAGGAAAAATAAACATTTAATAAGTTTGGTTGCAGTTCCCTCCATCACAGGTTACATAAACACTGCTGGTTATCATTATAAGAGGCCACTAGTGTTTGATTTTGTAAAGCCTGTATTTTGATGCAAGTGGAGGATTTAAAAAAATCGCTTTGCAACACAAGGTTATTAAAGTAATAAGCCATGTGTGATAGTGATTTAAGTTATTTTTAGTGATTTACCATTAATGTATGCTTGTAAAACCCCCAACCCATGCTACTGAAGCATACAGGCTCCATCCAGCTATCCACTCTCTACAGTATAACGTTAATCCTGGTACACAGGTTCAATTGGTTTGTAAAAACAGAAATAATAAATAGTACTAAAAAGTACTAATAAATAGTTTCAGAAGTAGTTTCTTGTACAGTAAAAGTCTCAGTAACATATGGTAACCCTCGTTCCCTGAACAAGGGACTGGAGATGTCACTTCGGTGACTGATGAATTGGGATCCCTACCAAAGTGTCGTGGGTGCTGCCCCTTATAGTGCCCTGTGCGAGCCGCATGCACCCATATTTGTTGTAGGCTGGAGTTTGAAAAAGTAGTTCCACTCACCATTGTCAAAGCACTACCTCACTGGGTGAGATTGGATAACACTGGGAAAACGTACCCGTTCCACTGCGAACAGGGATGCTTGCAGAAGCCCCATCCATCCCAAAGGAGTTTTCGGAAGCAAATACACATATAGCATCCATTCAGGTGTATATGGAGAAATTGGAGGTCATTGTAACTCTCTTGGGAAGGCAGAAGTCAGCTTGGAAAACACTGGCTCTAAGGCTATACCGTGGACTATACACATACGAGTACCGCTTAGGTCTCAATATGGAATCAAGCCTAATGGTTCTCACGGATTCATCATGAAGGCCATGGTGTCCAGCTGCCAAGGGTGATGGAAGATCTCAACAGGGTCTACAGTAAGGACACTCTGGAGGAGTTTTAGCAAGCTGACACTAACCGGGGCCTCTCAGTGCCACTACCCATTTGAGGTGAGAACACAGGAGGAATGTGAACAGCACAAAGTGATCTTAGAAATTTCTTACTCCAAAGGAGGAGGTAGCAGGTGAGTTGCGACATGCGACCGGAGAGCAGACCACTTTGTTGGTTGAAGTACACAATGGTCGCTGTTTTGTCTGTTCGGACCAGCACATGCTTGCCTCATAAGTCCCCTTTCGAGATGGTTCAAGGCAAGGCGTACTGGTAACAGCTCTAGGCAACTGATGTGCCAGTGCAGCTGTGGGCCCGTCCAAACCCCTGAGACTATTATTCTCACGCTGTGATCAGCTGCAGCTGGATGCAATAATTGCATGCCAATGTGCATTGGCTCATTTAGTTTACACTCGAAGTAGATTGGTCTATCGAAGCAATATCCCAATTCGTCGGTCACCAACGTAAAGTAAAGAGTGACCAACTGAAAGGGAACTACCTTGTGTAAGACTGTAAAAGTGCAGTTTGTGAGGAAGAGCTGTGAGCAAGAAGGAAAAACTTACTAAGGGACAGACTGTAATGATGTTGAGAGAAGAGTACATATCATCGTTTAAATGAGCACAGATTGTGAAGCAGTGTAACTGATGAGCTGATTGAATTTTATGATCGTAACATTTGTAATATTCCGTCATTATTTAGATAGATGTAACTTTGATAACTTTGGAAATGTCTAACTGTTGTATTAGTTATTAACATGAGGCATTGCACAGCATTACATCATGATAATGTCATATTGCTGTAATACTGCACGATGATGAAATGATGTCTTCAATTTAGGGCAGAATTTGATATGGTCGCCCCAAAAGCTTTGGAAATTGATCTGTAATAACTGTGGCCATGGTGTCGGGTCATGTGAGCACACTGCAACAAGCTGATTTAAAACTGGCTTTTAAATTAATAATTCAGTTACTGAATTTGAATTAAAGGTAGAAACTATTTGAATGTACTGTAATTGTTAATAATAGATTTTATCTTCAGTATGAATCACCATTAACATGTCATCACACATCATGGGGTATTTTTCATAAACATTAAATTATATTAATAATTAACTCTCTGTTCGGGGTCTGACAGATCCCAGGGCTGTTTTAGTAGACTGAAAAAATATATACTTACAACGAAGTATAATAAGCATATGTACTAATTATATGAAAATGTATTCAATAATTTAACTTGATTACATGCTTTTCCCATCCTCACCGAAATGTTACATTACTTATGTTTGTGGTCTGTGAACTTGGGTATAAAATATGAATACTGTAAATGCAATAATTTTTCATGGCAAGATTCACTGGTGCACAAGCTTTAAAGACTGTAAAGGCCAGAAATCTAAAGGTGAGAAATAGAGTGAACCTCTCATGTGTGTTCTTTTTAAATATTTATTTGAAATTGCAATATTATAAAGTGTACCCATTCATTTATCTGAGATATGAGACTTTTTTTTCTTCCTAAAGCCCAATGTATAGCTGCACAATTGATTGTACGGTAAAAAGTAAACCGAATAGACAATTTACTAATGACCTGTTAAGTTCAGTGTGCTATATAATTAATCGATTTTAAATCTGGCACCAATATTTATATTAAAAATAATCAGAGGACAATGTGGTGGATGTAATAATTTGCATGGAGAATACATACAAATAAAGAGTAGCAATTATTAAATTATGTATCAAATATCACAAAATGTGGTCTTCATTATATTTTTGCTGGTCTTAAATAGTGTGTAATGCATTAAAATGCCACTTCTGTTGTTTTTATGAATTTATTAGCTCATTTCCTTGCATGGTTATGATAATAAGTCCTCTATGGAAATCTTTGAAGTGGCTGTCTTACATAATAAAGTTACAGCGCAGGTGTTTTATTCAGGTCAGTCTGTGTGGGTGCTAATGTCTTATTTTTACTTACAACATGATTGTTTCAGAGTTGGTCTAATGTTTGTTTCCTGCTTTTGCTATGAAAGTTTTATGCATCTGGTATTTTAATCATTTTGACATCTTTTTATGTTTTTTTTCTGCTATAATCTCTGATGTGCCAGTATTTTGACACCTACTGCTTTAACCTGTGCTGACTTAATACATAATATAATACAAGTAAGAGCATTGTACATATCAATCTAAACTATACTTAGACTAATCAGTTACAATAAATTGCAATTACAACAACAATAAAAATGCTTCTTTTTATTTTCATGTTTTGTTTTACAAAACCAGCCTGTTTCACGCTTGTTTCAGAGTTCTACAGAGTTCTAACTACTCACCAAAAAAAAAAAAAAACCTTAGTATCATAAATGACAAATCACAAAGCAGGTCTAGCTACTCTTCAGGGTGAGTTCATTGGCTTTATTAAGGACTATATGTGCTTGAAAATAATTGGCCACTTTCAAAATCCTATCACTGGCAAACTGTATAATGTTTGAAAATCTTAGAAGCATATCTTAGAAGCACATCGAAACCTGATTAATTGTTTGGGAGGGCTAGCAAAGTCCCTTTCAAGGAAAGTCTGTTCACTCAGCAGCAATATTTGCAACACCTCCAGGCAGCTTTGTGGGCATCCAAGTCCAAGTCCTGTCTAACTTAATGGGGGAATCCTGAAATCTCAAAAACTGTCTGCTGAACTCACAATTAATCGGCCACAACATCTGAAATAAACTTCCCCATGAATGTTGTTCCTTACTCAATAGTCTTTGTATTTTTATAGTCTTTTGAACTAGCTAGTATGTTCATATGACACAAAAATGGAATGCCTTCAAATTATCTTCCTTTGGTGCTTCTTTCAGAATATATAAATGAATGCAAATAATTATGATTACCCTATAAAGACTCTACTGTATCATATTTGGTACTCAAACTTCTAGGGACTTCTTTTAATGTGATGTGCAAGAGGCTGCCTAAATTTTTGAGATACAGTATGAGTGCACAGGTCAAACATGTCCATCAAAAACCCATTTATGTAGTGATATTATGAAAAAGCAGCTCTGTTTGAACAGCCCCTTGTTGAAAAAAAACTTTATAATTAACTTCTGTTATTCACTATGAGAGAGCCTGATGTTTGTGTTCCATTTGCATTTGGATTGCACAGATTTCCAAGAGGCACTTTGTTTGAAACCTCATTTAAGTGCAAGTAATAATTCTCTCTTTCCAATCCTCACATTGGCATAAGGGGTTAGCATGCTATTGCTATTGCACATAATTTGCTATTAACAGTTTCAGCAAAAACAACTATTGAGTGGATTCAGTAAGCATTTTTCAACACTTTCTTCTTGAGGCCACATCAAATGTCTGTCCTGACATCATACACTAGGCTCTAACTCAACACACTGGCCGATGTGACCTTGAAAAATTCCGAAATGGAAACATCGCTACACAGGATATGGTTCTACAAATAACCAGTGAGCCATTGATTCCCGTTAACAACAGGCAAAGAGACTGTGTCGGGTACCCACAAACACACACACACACACACACACACACACACACACACACAGAGACTCTCTGGCAGTTCGCTCAAATGCACTTTCCATCACTTGCAGGCATAGTAAATGCTTTATGGCCTCCCCACTTCCCGTCTCTTGCTAGCATCAGCCATGCAGGCTTTTAAGGGCTCCAACACAAAGTAATTAAAAGTTCTGCCATGAGCATTGTGCTATGACTACCTATTTCCATTGACAAATGGCAGTGAGCATTTTAACAACGTTATGTTATTAATTTTACAGATGGCAAGTCTCGTTCCATTTGTTTTTTTACTCTTCTTGAATGAACTAGGGGAGAAAAAAGTAAAATGCTGCATTATCGAAAGTGGAACCCAGTGGCCACTTGTGCAACAGCCCGTTGGATTTGGCTGAAATGTTTACAAATGCTTCCTCTCTCATTTTGGATGCCAGTGGATGGGGGTAATAGAAAGTGACACTATCTTGTCAGCACTTGGCTGCAGGATATTTCCCAGCAATCCCCACACACAGGAAGTCCAATGCGCTTACCACTAAGGGGAGGTCTCAGTACGAATGTGACCACAGCAGACAATGTCACAGTATGGAACAGCCACTCTGTCTATTGGACATTCAGTATTGCCATATATGACAAGTCATAGAGAGCATCAAAGCTGCTGTTAGAATCAACTGAAACTCATAGTCTATAAGAAATGATATTGGCTGATAATAACAGTAAATAAACCATTAAATGTCCAATAATGATTTAAAAACCAAGAGAAAGAACACATACACACACACACACACACACACACATATATATATATATATATATATATATATATATATATATATATATATATATATATATATAAAATATAAACGTTATTTGTTTACCTGTACTGTAAGTGTGTGACCATTAACAGACATCAGAGATCTGTAAACATCTGAATAAATTTTTATTTACATATTAACTTTACTTCAAATATTTATTGAAAAAATAATATTATTTGGGGAAAATAATTATGAGGCAGAATCAATAAATTATGAATAATTTACTACCATTGTGTGAATAACATTTAATCTTGCAATCCGTGAAAAATTAACCATAATCTGATTATGAATCTGATTTTAAAATGTAACATAAACCAATTACAAGTAGGCTACTTCATTTTGGAATCTGATTCCATTTTACAGTTTACATGTAATCAGTTACTGCTTAGCACTGGTAATATTAACCCATTTAACGTTAAAACATTCTCTTACAGTATGAAAAACTATATTGGTTGATGTTGATTCTCCACATAATAATGTCCAAAGTAAAAACTGTGTCATGAAACCACTTGAGAAGCTTTCCTCCACAGTCTCCAGTTAGTTGTTCTTCCTGTGACCATCCTCAAGTCAGAATTCCCTTGAATGGTATGATGTTGATTTACCATTTCTTTGTCCTGTGCACACACCATGATTTTCCCAACATCAGCTTTTACGTGTTCACATGTTATGTCTTACCGTTTCTCTCATGTATCACTCCATGGAAAGGAGCCATCATTCCTGCCCTTTCTGCATATCACCTTTCTATTTTCAACTGCTCCTGCTGTAAAGGTTGTCAAAATGTGCCCCTCAAGTCACAATAACAGAGTGCAGGCTGCTAGTCTATAAATCCAGGGATGCAGACATACTGAGGATGATGTATGAGTGCAGCCGCAGTTCAGAAGAAAACTGGAGATTCTGACTGTACCTGATGATACATGGGTGCGCTCACCTCGCCACATGTCTGCCTGCTGCGAGATAGTGGCAAAGCTAAATCAAACTTAATTGTCATTGCATGTAGCAAATCATTGAGGAGCTAGTGTGAAATACCAAAAATAAACCATCCATTACAATAGCCCTTGATTTAGATTTAATGTTCATGTCAAATTATTATATACCATCACAAATGTGTGCAGGACCACCATTTGTAATTGTAGCTTTAAGTGCAATATATACTTAAAGGCCTACCGATTACATGTGTAATTTCATCTCATTAAGTCGCGTAGGCTACGGATGGGCTTTTTGTCATTGAAGGAGCTTAACTTTGATCTGAATGTTAGTGCTTGGATAAGAGCTGCATGAAAAGGAAACAGAACAGAAAAAGTAATCGAATATGGGTTTGTAACAGCATGAGGGTGAATAAATAAAGTAACATTTTTCATTTGGGAAAATAAATAAATAAATAAATGTTTAATTTGTATCCAGGTTTGAAATAAAAAAGTTTTAGTTTTTGAGCATATTAAAGCAGGTTCTAATGAAGTTTATTTTTTTCCTGTAGTTTTGTTATTCTTTCCATCCATCCTTTCTTTTTTAACAAGATGCCCAGTATCTGCTGATAAAAAGACACCTCACAGCATGATGCTTCCTTCGACGTACGTCACTGAATAGGTATGGAGTTTTTGAGGTGTGAGCCACACATATCGCTTTGAATTTTAGCTCCTTCAGAAGAACCGTGTTGAAAACGTAGCAGCTTCAAAAGAACTCTGATCTATGAAGAAATGCCCTCAAGTCAGTATTGTGATGTCTCAAAAAGTCCTCGCAAAAACCCAGGCAATAATACTATACATGTAGACACAGGTGACACACATCAATTACCAGTAAGGACATTTGACTGGCTGAATAAACAACTGAAAAAGAACAGACAGACAACGTAACGTTTTCTTCAACCTTTCAACCTTCTACCAAAAGCAACACAAAATATACCTGCTAAAAAACAATACAGAAAATCCCTTTATTGACACAATGGGCTGTAATTTTAACAATTTTATTATTATTATTATTATTATTAATAATAATATTATTATTATTATTATTAACATTACATTTTAAAAGTACTGAAGCCAAAAGTTTTGGTTCTTCATAAATTAGATGCCACACAAACTAAAATGAAATGAAGCTAAATTTGAAATTGCAGTAAAAGATCATTTAAAACTAGTGCTGTCAAACAATGAATCGCAATTAATCGCATCCAAAATAAAAGTCTTTGTTTACATAATATCTCTCTGTGTGTGTTTGTGTGTGTTTGTGTGTGTGTGTGTGCTCTTGTTTTTGTGTCATATCAGGACACAACTCTGTATAATGACATGGGTATGACACAGGTATTACAAGGAGAGGGTGACTTATGAGGACATAACCCATGTCCCCATTTTTCTAAATGCTTATAAACCATACAGAATGAGTTTTTTTGAGAAAGTAAAAATGCACAAAGTTTCCTGTGAGGGTTAGGGTTAAGTGTAGGGTTGGTGTAGGGCCATAGAATATACAGTTTGTACAGTATAAAAACCATTACGACTATGGGATGTCCCCACTTTTCACAAAAACGAATGTGTGTGTGTGTGTGTACTGTGTATATTTCTTATGTATATATAAATATGGTGAGATTGATTTTTTCAACAAGTACAACATGTTACTGGATCAACATCCTTGTTGATCCTGGAACAACATTCCAAACAACCAATCAGAATTGAGATATAACTTTTCAGGAAATGTCAGTTTTAGGCTTACAATCAGGATTGTTAATCAGCTATCATTTCCCACAGATGTTATAATACATTATGGGTAGGGTTAGGTTTAGGGGTAGGGATTGGGTTAAGTCTGTATTTTTGGACAGTAATGTTGATCCAGGATCATCAAAAGATGTTGATCCAGGAACATGTCTTACTTTGCAAAATCACGGCGATCATATAAATACACACACATGCATGTGTTACGTTTATATATTAAATATATTTATATATGAGATAATTCATATAAATATAAATATATTAATATACATATACATGCAAATATTTTCAACATATATGCTGTATGTGTGTGTCTTTATATATATATATATATATATATATATATATATATATATATATATATAACATACACAGTAAACACATATATATTATGTAAACTTTTATTTTGGATGCGATTAATCGTGATTAATCGTTTGACAGCACTATGACCTTTAAAATCATCAACAATCTTTTTTAACAGATGCTATTTTCATGCAGCCAGATTCAATCAGTCCCCTGGTGACTAACAAGTGGTCTAAGATGCAGTATCCCTGCAGAGTTATCATTTAAACAATCAGCACACAGACATCTGCTCTTCACGGTATTGCACGAAGGTCAAAAAATTTGTAATAATTTTTCAGTACGAATAACTTGAGAATTTGGAAGTAAACAGTCATTTAGCAGATGATTCTATTCTACTATTAGCAGCTTATTAGACAGAAAACCCTCTGGAACAACCTGGGGTTAAGTGCCTTGCTCAAGGGCACACTGGTGATAGCTCATAGATAGTCTCAGCCTCAGACGGCACACCCTTGGACTGCCTACAATCTGTTCACTGACCACAGGATGGATACTGTACACACAAAATGGGTGTATATATATATATATATATATATATATATATATATATATATATATATATATATACTGTAGATAAATTGTGATTAGAAGCTACCAGTCTGGTATAGTGAGTGCTTTCTACTGAGCAAAGGGTTATACATTTTATTTAAGGTTTTAGAAGAATAATAATCAGTTTGGTGAATTAATGGATGGATTACATAATGATACATTTTTGTAAAGGTCCAATTCTCAATATTAACAAACCATTAACTACTGCTTTTGCCTTAATAAACTTTTAATTTGCTTCTTGTTAATAGTTAGTAAGGTAGTTGATAAATTTAGATATTGGGTAGGATTAAGGGTGTAAAATATGGTCATACAGAATATGTGTTTTATAAGTACTAATAAACTGGCAATATACGTAGACATGCTAATAAGCAACTATTTAATAGTGAGAATTGGTGCTACTAAAGTGTTGCCAATATTGTAAAATACGGGTACCTGATGTCTTCAGCTGATTTACATGATTTAGGATTTCACGTTTTCTAAGTTACAAATAAGAAATACAGATTAAGACAATTTCCTGAAGTAGAAGAGTGCCATCTACAACAATCAAATTAATAAACCCCAAATGATCAGTGATCTCTCTGAAAATGCTTTCTATTATTCTTTCTAAACTGTGGGCATAAAGTATACAATACCACTCAATCAGCAATAGGCATAATTGAATCCATCACTGGTTGCCACGAGAACTGTTTTAATTAAAGGTGAAAAAATTATTCCCCAAAGGTTCACAGGCATAGCACACACTGGTCTTTCTGTTCTTTTTGTAGACTTGCTGTTAGATGTTGACAGGAAAATTGATTCATTGTTATTTTCACTGACCCAGTTGTAGCCACTCATACTGGTGATCAAAGTATAACTACAGTTCAAGAGCTTGGTGTTTACAGTATAAAGTAAAAACTATTTTTTTTTTCTTGAGTGGAACAGTAAATATGTTTTTTTTTTTTTTTTTTAGCTGAAACCAGGGGCCTTGGTAATTCTTAAAATGCAAGTCAGTGGCTGCCCATTTAAATGAATTAAAAACAACAACAACACAAAAACAGGAAGACAAAATAATACCTGTGGCTCCTGGTGATATATGACTGTCAGGCATGTCCAACAGCACTTGGGCATTTTCACTCAAATTGTTTATCACTCCGTTTTTTTTTTTTTTTTCTCATTCTTGAAAGACATTAATGGTAAACATGAAAAACATTCCATTACTTTTTACAGTATTTGACATTTTTAGTGAGTAATAATGAGTGAGTCACTGAATCATTCACTCAGCTGAATTGTTTATCAAAAAGCATAGGAAAATTAGACAAAATGTATCAATTTCAGTAGACAATCATCATCTAAAACGTTTTAATCATTATAAAAATGTAATGTTAAATTTCTGGCATAAAAACTCCCTGGAAAAAATAAATAAATAAAAAAAATACTGTGACTGTTTCTGGTTTTACAAGATGACATACTGGTATCTGTGTATTTTACAACTTTGTATAAACTGTACTGTATATGATCAAATATCCACACCCCTGCTACTTTAATTACCAAAATCTTTTTTTTTTTTTTTTTTCTTAAAACGAACTGATAACCATAATAATAATGCAGGTGGTACAATAAAAAGACACATGATGGATGAGAATTCATCGTAAATTGCCTGTCCATAAAACAAGGTAAGTACTTACATAATTGACAGTCCCCAGTCATACACACAAAGACAAAACACTATCAGGGTAACACATATGACACACACACACACACACACACACACACACACACACAAAATAATAATAATAATAAATCACCAAACATTAACTAAATACCATAAAATATAATACAAAACACAATCATGTACATTACTAGTAATACAAATAAGAAGAAACATATGTATTTTATAAAATAGAATGATATACGATGCCACACAGGGACTAGTGCTTTTACAGTAAACTATATGGTAATTTATAATTTTTTATTTGCAAAACCCATAGATTTGACAATATTTATTTTACAGTAAAATTACATGTAAGACCATTAAACAATTTTAATGTCACTGTATGTTAAGGGAACAGGCAACCAATTAACAAACTTTTTCTGTTAAAATGACAGCTCTTTTCAAGTATCTAATCAGAATTTGAAGTATCCGTCGGTTAAAAAAGAATGTGCTTCTAAAACCAGCTGGTATGCATGCTGTGTCCAGGCACCCGGTGGGACCATTTGTAAATCAGACTGGCTAATCACGCTTCCTTTTCATCTCACACTCACAGGGGATCCTGTCTGGGAGATACACCAGTATGTCTGGCATCAGTGATTCCAGTCTGTCATTATCTTTCCCATCATAGGTAAAAGTTTGGCATCGATCCTGGATCTGTGGACAGGTATTTCACAAGCTTATTACAGACAGATGGGAATGTATCGATGATAGACTCACAATTTCCAGGCTCTGATCAATTACCATTACAAATCATTTCAATAGGCTATGCATGATGCTCTTAAGTAGATGTAAGACACTCTAAAACAATCAAGAATGTGTCCAATAAAGCAATTCATTTAATTAAATCACAATTTAAGTTTCTGTGTGGAGTGTGTGAATGGATGACATTATTAAAACTGCCAGTATTATGATCATGTGCTGTCTTTCATTTTCAGATGTACATCAATACCCTTCTTTTACAGTTTGATTACTGTATATAACCGCCTTCACATTATTACCCTGGGTAATATTTTTTTTACTTTTTATTTTCATGGTAAATCAAGAAAGTTAGAACTGATCAAGCTAATGCAGAATGCTTTATTCCAGCCTAATTTTTATCTGAAACAACATGCCTGTATGTGTGCTTTAACACAAAGCTTTTCAAAGTCAATGTGTGTAGAACTTTCTAAATGCAGCGCACACACACATATATGTGAATAGCTGACATGAATAGTTATACTATTTATTTATTTAAATCAAGATTTGCATACATGCAATACCAGGTTTTAACAAACAAACAAACAAATATTTATCGATTCAGACATTGTTAAATATGAAATTCAGAAGGTTTTATGGCAAAGACAGCTGAAAATTACTTGCAACACCAATATTACAGAGTCTTCAAAAAAGAACTCTATAGCTCAGTGTATAAAAGTATACGAAGGAACAAAGCTTGCCTCAAATCCTTTAATGACCTGTTATTTCAAACGGAAAGAATCTGCAATGGTGAGATCATGTCAGATTTTACTAAGAGAGTGTCTTATCCTAGTCTGCTGTCAGACGGCGGTCAATGAGCTTTTATAACAGAAGTGGGATGCTGATAGGACCAGCAGAACGAGAAGAAATGTCTGCAATAGAGAGGATGATGGGAGGATGAAGGCGACTGTCAGATGATTGCATCATACCCGTTCATTTGGTGAGGGTTCCCCCAAAGGGATGACTTACCTATTAATCTTTCTGACACTTCAGTCTGACTCAGTTCTGCAGAGCCTCACAGAACGTCTCGGTTACGTATGGTAACGTCTAGGTTATGTGTGTAACCCTCATTCCCTGAAAGAGAGAATGGAGACGTTACGTCAGAAAGAGACTGACGAATGGAGATCTCGCCTGACAACACAATCACCTTCGAGTGGTAAAAGAACTAGCCAATGGTACACAGAGTGCCTTGGTCTGCGGAATTTGCATCACAAGCTCCGCCCTGCTGTGCGGGTATATAAGAAGCAGCGCAAGCAACTCACACTTTTCGCTGAGGAGCCGAGCCCAGTGACCTGGCCGTTCAGCAGAACAGTGATGTGGCAAAGGGACGTAATGTCTCTGTTCCCTCCTTCAGGGAACGAGGGTTACATAAGTAACCTAGATGTTCCCTTTTAGTTGGTCATGTTCTACGTTTTGTCAGAAAGAGACTGACGAATGGGGTCCCTTACAAAATGCCACATGGCTGTCTTCCAGTGACCTGTGTGAGCGATAGTACCCTGTCGTGAGGCCAGCATGAGTGAGGGCTGACACAGAATACACTGGGTAGTATATTTCAACTAGATGTATGCTAACATGCTGCCTGCTCATAAGAGGACTTACAAAGGCAGGTACCAACCAAGTGGTGGGGATACACATGAACTCTGAGGTGCCAGCCCACATGGTGGAAGTTTCAATGACAGAGCTGACAAGGTGCTTGCCAAGGGAAAGACACATGCTACGAAGAGACTTACTGTGGAAATACACACATGGGATTGCCCAAAGGGGGAATCACAACACATGGAGGCACCTAGTCCCACACAGGGCTGACCGACAGGGGATGCACGCAAGTGCTGGACATCAACAGTGCTGGAGGAACCCAGGGTTCTGGAATTAGTAACTGACGTGAGGGGAATAGCGCACACATCCTGTCCGTGGAATGGAACCTGGGAGGACACAGGCTCTACACTGAAATTATAAAATCTTGCAAATATGTTAGGTGTCGCCCAGCCCAACAGATGTCTGTTAGTGAGGCGCCATGCGCCAGCGCTCAAGAGGAGGCTACACTCCTAGTTGAGTGAGCTCTCACCCCTAGGGGGCATGGCAAGTCTTGAGCCTGATAAGCCAGGACAATAGCATCCGCTATCCAGTGGGATAACCTCTGCTTGGAGACAGCCTTTCCCTTCTGCTGGCTTTCATAACAAACAAAGAGCTGGTCTGAGGTCCTAAGGCACTGAGTTCTGTCTACGTAGGTGCGGAGCGCATGTACTGGACAGAGCAGCGCCAGGGCTGGGTCTTCCTCCTCCAGGGGCAGCGCTTGCAAGTTCACCACCTGATCTCTAAAAGGAGTAGTGGGAACTTTGGGCACATACCCAGGCCGGGGTCTCAAGATAACGTGAGAGTTGCAATGATAAAAACTTTAGCTATACTGAGAGCGAGGGTTTGAAGGGAGCCCTCTGCAGTGCCTATAGATCCACTGTGAGGTCCTAAGAGGGAACTTGCTGAGGGCGAGGCGGGTTGAGCCTCCTGGCCCCTCTCAGGAACCTGGTGATCAGAGAGAAGGTCTTTCCTCAGAGGAATTGGCCAGGGAGGGGCTGTCGCGAGGAGTACAAGTTCAGGGAACCAGGTCCGGTTGGGCCAAAAAGGCACAACCATGAGGACCTGCTCCTTGTCCTCCCTGATCTTGCACAATGTCTGTGCAAGAAGGCTCACTGGGGGAAATGCATACTTGCGTAGGCCAAACGGCCAGCTGTTTGCCAGAGCGTCCATGCCAAGGGTGAACTCGGTCAGGAAGTAAAACAACTGGCAGTGGGAATTTTCTGGAGAGGCAAACAGGTCTACCTGAGCATGTCCGAAGCGTTCCCAAATCAGCTGAACTGACTGGCTGTGGAGTCTCCATTCCCCGGGGCGAGACTGCTGCCATGACAGCTCGTCGGCTGCACGATTGAGCCTGCCCGGGATGTGAATGGCACGAAGCGACCTCAGATGCTTCTGACTCCACAAGAGGAGATGGCGAGCGAGTTGCGACATGCGGCGGGAGCGTAGACCACCCTGATGGTTGATGTACGCTACAGTCGCAGTGTTGTCCATACGGACCAGGGGTCTCATTTATAAAACTATGCGTAGGATCTTTACTAAAAGTTTACGTGCGCCCAAAAGCCAAAAATGGCGTACGCCAAAAAATATTCCGATTTATAAAACCGTGCGTACGCACACCTGTAAGCAATGTTCCCTTTATAAATCACAGATCACCCGCAGATGTGCGTACGTGAACCAGCCTCATATCCCGCCCTGTACACGCCCATTTTTAACCATAAATAGTCAATGCAAATCACCTCATGATTGCTGATCAGCATGTAAATGAGAGTGGAATCCCATATATACCTGGAAAACTGGCATGCGACCCGCCAATTAATTAATCCAAGAAAGTGAAAATGTGCATTTCTGTTAGCCTAATTTTAATAATGGCGACAGGTGAGAAAAGAGGAAAAAAACGTAATTTCTCAGATACTGAGATTGAAACACTTGTAGGGGAGGTGGAGGCTCGGAAAACTGTGTTATTTGGTGGCCACAGCAGTGGGGTCACTAATAAAAAGAAGCAGTGCGAGTGGCAAAGTATTGCTTCTGCCGTCAATTGTGTCAGTGGGACAGAACGGACAGTTGCAGAATTAAAGAAAAAATGGTCCGACCTGAAGGTATACAAATTTTTTTTTTACCAACATATTACATTTGTGTTTTATTAGGCTATATACCTATATAAATAGCAATATTGATTTTCAAAAAGTTTTATTTACATGTGCTTACAGTATGCAAAATATGTGACATAAAGATTCTCATTCATTCAAGGTGGAGGCAAAGAGAAAACTGTCCTCCCACCGCCAGAGCGTGGCTGCAACTGGTGGGGGCCCATGTACAGCTGATCTCACATCAGTGGACAGCAAAATCGCGGCTATAATTGGGGAGGTCAGCGTGTGTGGTATTGTGTCGGAAAAGGAGGGAGACACTGACGTGACTGAAACCACAGAGGAGCAAGGTTAAACCGATTTTTAATCATTAACGCTGTACATTTGAGTGTGTGGGGTGATAAATGGATAAATGTTGCCAATTGTTTGTCCTCCAGTCCTTCCGGAGTCTGAAGCTGTAAATGAACAGGAGGTTCAGGGTGAGGGGTTCTCAGATGCAGATGCACAGCGTCCGGCTCAAAGCAGTGCCCCTTCTGCGTCTGGCACGTCCAAAAGTGGTCGGGTACTCACTGACGCAGTCCTGCAGTTACAGCGAGAGACAATAAACGCTGTCAACAGGGTTGCAGATGAGCTACGGCAGATGAGAGAAGTGATGCAAGAAATTGCACAATCATTAAAAGATGCAGTTAAAACATGAACCTTGAGTTTTGTCTTTCTTTACAAACGCCGCATGACATCCTCACGGATTCTTGCACCTCGTTGATATCCCTCTTGTCGGCCAGGGGGCTGTGGCTCGGGGTCGTAATGCTGGGGTAGAGGGAGATCAGGAGGGAGAGGAATACCGTTTCTCAGTGCTATATTGTGCAAAACACCACACGCCCTGACAATCTTGCACACTTTTGCTGGATGGTATAAAAGTCTGCCACCCGAGGCATCCAGAGCACGCCATCTGCATTTCAGGATGCCGATGGCACGCTCCACAACTGCGCGGGCACGAGAGTGGACCTCGTTATAATGAGTTTCCTCTGCGCTCTGCGGGTTTAAAAATGGGGTGAGGAGCCAGCGTCTCAGGGGGTAGCCACTGTCGCCTGCAGGTTATAATTATATTAAAAACAAAATTGTTACAGTTTCTACTTTTTAATATTGTTAAACTCACCAAGAAGCCAGCCATCACGTACTGCGCCTGCATTTAGTCTGTTCCCTACACTGCTATGTGTCAAGATAAAGGAATCATGTGTTGAACCAGGCCAGCGTGCCACAATGTTTGTGAGGGTCATGTTGGAGTCACATATGATTTGCACATTAATAGAATGCACATGCTTTCTATTAACATAAGCAAATTCATTTTCAGATGGTGCCCTTATAGCAACATGAGTGCAGTCAATTGCGCCGATTACATTTGGGAAACCAGACATTGCTGCAAATTGCGTTTTAATTTCGGCCTGTTCTCGCACAGTGTAGGGGAACCTGATGTATCGACTAACCATATTAAGTATACCATTTAAAACGACAGATATTATGGCACTCAGGGACGGCTGTGATATACCAGACCTATAGGGTGAGATGATAGATTCCAATAGAATTATTTCATATACAAAAAGGTCTTAGAGACAAATTTGAGGATTACTTATTGTTTTTTTATATTATTAATTTACCTGTCTGCCAATTCCCGCTGGAAACAGCCGGTTGCCAAGAACCCCAGAGTGGTGAGGACTTGTATTTGGACTGGGATGGCATGGTTCCGGCGTGTTGCCCTCTCTAATACTGGACCCAATTCAGCACATAGATCCAAGAGCACAGCTCTAGGGAATCTAAATCGGCTTATTAGCCAGTCATCATCATGGGCCAGGAAATCATCATGGTCCCTGAAAACTCGTTCTCTCCTTATTCTGCCATTAGCGTAATCCTCCAACAGTGCCAGGAGTGCCATCATGAAGCATTACATACCCGGGTCACCGGAGAATTTATATGTTTCTAGCAAATAGACTGATCGTTAACACCTTGACAAAATCACTTAATTAATTTGTGGGCGAAAATTTAAGACGAAAATGTTATAGTGAACACATGCTTCTTGACGGTTTTGTAATGAACACCGTAATAGTTAGGACCGATGATGAGTAGCGATTGTGCTTCATGACTGTATTTGCAGACTTTGACATTTTATGATATAGGCTATGTACATTAAGGAAAATATTTCCTTTTTACAGTGTTCTGCAGTTCTCTAATAAAAGGGTATTTCATGCTATTCTGTAGGCTATCACATGTATCGCGCCATGTCCTCCTGTGCTCCCGTTGTGGACAATGTGACTGTAAGGCAGCGCTGATTATTATTTTATTTTACTTTTAATACATTTTGAATTACGTTTGGATTTTACTAGATGTATATAGCCTAAAACAATCGGCACAAATAACACTGTTGGATTTAATCTTCATGATAATGTGGATATAACGTATGAAATGGAGTGAAAATTAAATGTCATTCATTCTTATAATCGTTCTTCTCACATTTATTTTCTACAATCTAACTTCAGTTCACGACCTCACCATCGGTGTCGCCAATTCCCTTTGTCTCCAGAATGTGCGTACGCACGGCTCAAAGTTTGCTTAAAGGTGCGCACATTCTCCCGTCAAGTTTGTTTTTTATAGATCACAACCTTTGCGTGGGAACTGGCGTACGTACGTTTCCAGCCCCGTTTTGTGCGTACGCACGCTTTATAAATGAGGCCCCTGAACATGATTGTCCTTCAGCAGGGCCCTGAAGCGGTGCACAGCAAGTCGTACTGCTAGCAACTCGAGGCAATTGACATGCCACTGGAGTTGCACATGGCACCCCAGCCCGTGGC